>NW_028270151.1:62697823-63003004 GCF_037043375.1 Chiloscyllium plagiosum
TAACATATATACGCTACTTTCCTTACCTAAACAGTTTTTATTGCTACTAAAGATTCATTAGAAGCCGAATAATCAAGTTGCCGTAGTTCCAGAAGACCATAGGGCTGTTCTTTCTTTAGTCAGAGACAACTGATGGTAAATTTAATCTGAGGATCACCACACCTCAGGTGAGTGGCAAAGTTGAGAAGGCAGGCCCTTCCTGATAATGTCAACCGGTATGAGAATTGAACCAGCTTTTGATGTCACTGTGCATCACAAACCAGTTGTGCAGCAGCTGAGTTAACCGGCCCCTCATTTTTAACATACTTGTCACAGTTTTTAAAAATAAAATTCAGGCTAGTAGGCACTAAAACTCCGTTGTAACCATCAAGAAAATCTTGGAATTTGCTCTATGAGTAATTGAAATGTGATGCCTTAAGAAAAAGGAAAATATAAATGTTCCAATCTTGGGGGTAGCGTGTTAAAACAGAGGGGAGCTGAGACTCCTTCTCAGCTGGTCTCACCTGCTGTCCTTTTCCAGCTTCACGCCTGTTGACAATATTTGTCATAGTTTTGATTACAGCCATGAGCTCTATATTCCACATTTATTAATTGAATTTGAACTTTACCAGTTGCTGTGGTGGGGCTTTAATCCATATCTTCAGAGTGTCAGATTTTGGAATACGAGTCCAGTGACATTACAACTATGCTACTGTCTCCCCATTTAGGTACCCACATTTCAAGTGTCACATTTGTACTTTTTTTTACACCATTGAAATCAATGTGAAGTTAGACAAAAACAAATTATAGATGCACATGACTGGAGACAAAATATCCTCATCTTGATTGATCTATAAAACCCAACATTGCGTATTTAACAGTAGTTAAACATTCAAACTTTAATGGACTACCAGCTTACACTTCAGTACATTATTAATGTTTAGCATTCTTCCATGTAGTACGCAGTTCCTATTCTTGCATGGTGTCTAAACAAATTTTTAAAATATGCATGATTTCAGAATCACTTCAGAAAATTGCACATTGACTCCTTGATTTAAAGCAGGCAAGAGAGAGAAAACAGTTAACTGCAGACCTATCAATCCTAAATTAGTTGTGGGTAAGTTACTGCAGTCTGTGCTGAGGGCAAAATGATTGGGACTGACTGCTGTAGTCCAAGCTATCCTCCTGATTATTTACCACCCCACTGATTTTTTTGTATCATTTATGAACTTACTGACCAACCCTCCAGTCTAAGTCATTTATATGAAGGACAAACAGCAAGGACCCCAAAACTAACCCCTGTGGCACCCCACTGGAATGCACATCTGTTCAGAGAAATATTCACAATTATTGCCCCTGCTTCCTGCCACTCAACACATTTGTCAAATTTCCTTGGATCCTCTGGGCTTTTATCTTTGATATATGTCTTTCCATGCAGAATCTTATCAAAGCTTTGCTGAAATCCAAGTAGACTGCATCAAACATCTTGACCTCCTCTAAGTGTCTGGTCACCTCTTCAAAAATGTATTTATTTAAATTCATTCATGTGATGTAGGCATCTCTTACTGGGCCAGCATTTTTGCACATATCTAATTACCTTTGAATTGAGTGGCTTTCTTGTGCATTTCAGAGGGCAGTTAACAGTCAACCACATTTCAATTATCTGGAGTCATATAGGCCAGATCAGGGAGGGATGACTGATTTCCTTCCCTCATTTTTATGACAATGAACAATGGTTACATGGTTGCCATCAGACCAGCTTTCTGTTGAATTCAAATTTTGGCATCTGTCGTAGTAGAATTCAAATTCATGTCCACAGAACATTATCCTGATGGTCTGGATTAGTATTCCAATGACATTAAGGGGAGGTAGTAGTGTAGTGGCGAAGTGTACAAGATTTTTTAGAAACCATCAGTAAGATATCTCATGAGCCTGTCATTTTAAAAAAAAGTCAGATCCACTATGTAAGGGGAAACCGAGTTAGATGCATAAAATAAAAACAAAATATACTGTGGATGCTGCAAATCTGAATTAAAAACAGAGACTTGGAAAAACTCAGGTGCAGCAGCGTCTGTATCAAGAGGAGTATTTAGCAGAAGTTTCCTTAACTTTGGATTTAACACAAATCGGAAACAGAACTGAAGTGTCACATCTCCAGAAGCAGTATTGAATCAGCTTTTGTTCCCTACTTTCATTATTTATTTGGAATTTTTACAAACACAATATCGACATTTGCTGATAGCACAGAAGTAAATGATTTCTAGTAGACGGACAAAAGAGTAGCAGATTCACTTAAATCATTTTTCACATGGAAGGTGATTTGTATGTGGCCTGAGGAAGTTGTAGAAGCAGGCAAAATCACAATATTTAAAAAACTTTTGGACAGGTACATGCATAGGAAAAGTTTAGAGGACAAACTCTGGCAAATAGGGCAAGTTTAGTTTAGGAAACTTGGTCAGCATGGATAAGTAGGATCAAAGGGTCTGTATCTGTGCTCGACTGATCAGTCTGTGGATTGTGGAGTCACTGTAAGTTTAGTCATATCTAATTAACATTTTGAGGTCATTAAGGATAAAGAATTGTATATCACAAGCTACCAGAAGGCATTTAGTAAGGTCAACACAAAAAAAAGGAAAATTTTAAGTTTACTGATTTGGATTCAACCATGAACATGAATTGAAAGCTGTTTTGAATACATGTAGTTTTGAGGTAAAGCAAATCTATTCTGATTGGCAGACTGTGACAAATGGTGGTTCTTGGGGACCTATAGAGAGTCCTCAGTGTCATTCTTTGAGAGTTGAATGAAGGCATAGACAGTTCACGTTTGCAGTTAATACTTCAATGGATAGCCTATTTGATTAATTCCATGTGATATCAAGAAATAGCCGAAGGCACTGGATGCTACAAAGGCTATGGAATTAGCAATGATTAGATTAGATTCCCTACAGTATGGAAACAGGCCTTTTGGCCCAACAAGTCCACACCCTCCGAAGAGTAACCCGTCCAGACCCATTCCCCTACCCTATACTTATCCCTGACTAATGCACTTAACATTATGGGTAATTTAGCATGGCAAATTCACCTGACCTGCACATCTTTGGGTTGTGGGAGGAAATCGGACCACCCAGAGGAAACACACTGTCGCCCAAGGCAGGAATTGAACCTTGGTCCCTGGAGCTGTGAGGCAGCAGTGCTAACCACTGAACCACCCCTAATTTGATATTAAAGAGATGTGTTCTGCAACAAGTCTAGACCCTAACCAAGTTATTCTAGTACAATTCTGAAATTGACATCTTTGCAGCAATGTAGAAAATTGCCCAACTGTATTCATCCACCAACAGCAAGGATAAATTAATACATCATCCCTCTGTACGCTCTGTCAACACCTTGATGGAAGGATTGTCAACAATTCTATCAAGTACCATTACTCAGCAGTAATCTGTTTACTGATGCTCAGTTGTGTTCATCTAAGACCAATCTGTTCCTGATCTCATGACAACCTTGATCTAAACACAGACATAAGAGCTGAACAGAGTTGAAGTGAGAAACACAGCAGATCAGGCAGCATCTGTGGAGAGAAAGCAGAGTTAATATTTCGAGTCTGATGACGCGTCATCAGAACTGATGAGCAGACCTGAAAAGAGTTGAGGTGAGAGTGATGCTTTGAGAAGTCAAAACATGAGTTACTTGCTGCAAACCTGACATCGAGGCAACTTTGGTTGACTGACATTAAGGAGCACTTGGGGTGGGAACTCCTCAATGGTTGGTGTCCTACATCAACAAAAGGAGATACTTTTGGTTGTTACAGGTCAATCATCTCACTTCCAGAGTATCGCTGCAGGAGTTCCTATCTTCCCTCAATCCTAAATTCGAAATGGAATGTTCACTGAAAGTTGCACAATGTTCATCGTCCGTTGTGAATTTTCAGAAAATTAAGCAAATTTTGTCCATACGCAACAAGATTTGGACTACTGTACATTAGGCTTGGGCTGATAAATGCCAAGTGACATTTGTCTGGCACTTGTGGGGTGCAATGCGCATCTCAATCAAGAGAATAACAGCATCTCCATTTCAGCGTAACCATTGCTGAATCACTCAGTATCCAAATCCTGAGTTAGTTATCATGAACTAACCACATAAATATTATGGCTAAATTAGGAGATTAGAGGCTGGGAAGTTTGCAGCAAGTAACTCTTGTTTTGACTTCTCAAAGTCAAGTACAAGGCACAAGTCCAGTTGCCTAGATGAGTGCAGCTCCAATGATACTCGAGCTTTATACCATCTACAAAGCAACCTACTTGATTGCACACCATTTTCAATGCAGTCGTGTGAAACTATCTTCAAGATGCACTTCAGAGGGCTCCTTCAAAAGTGCCTTCCGACCTGTGACCTCAAAGATCAGAAGGAGTTGCATGAGAACGCCTGTACCTTCAGGTATCTCTCCAAGTCATACACCATACTGCTATTTTTTTCCACAGCTGCTGAGCCAAAGTTCTAGTATTAGAGCACCCTTTCTTCCAACAGCATTGTTGGTGGATCTATACCACATGGACTGCAGCAGTTCAAGAAAGCAGCTCACTGCCATCATCTGCTTGAGGGTGATTAAGAATTAGGGATGGGATATAAATGCTGGATAATATAGTGATACCCATATTCAGCAAAAGAACTGAAAAAAAATCCGTTGCATCACTTTTTCTAATGCCCTCCTAGCTGACCACCTCCTTGTGTTTTTTTATACATTCAAACATATCCGAAGCTTGCAATAAGTCTCACTTACTCCTCTCCTTTTTGGCAACAATTTGATTTTTAAGCTTTTCATCCCTTCATAGCTGAGCACCTCACTGACTCTTAATGTCCTCCAGCACTTGATTTCTGCAATCCAATCTGGCTTCCTGTACGGATTCAATTTTCGTTGTGAAACAATACAGAATTGTATCTTCAGGTGCCTAGGCTTTAAACTCTCGTGTTCTCTGCCCAAAAACCCCTCTGCTTCTACCTCTCCAGGATATGCTTTAAAACTTGACTCTGACCAAGCTTCTAGTTATCTTTTCTTACTATCATTTTATGTGGCGTGGTGTGCACTACTGTATGAAAACATTTCTTTGAAATGTCTTAAGCTTTTAATATAATGCAACTTTTATCACCAGTTATCTCGTTTCTGAAAATAGAAACCGAATAGCTATGGTAAGCAAAGAATTGATCTAATGGCACTAGTATGTTTGGATGAGCATAGTTACCCCAGCAATTTGGACTTATGGCTCTTTGTACATCTTGCTTATAGCACATTCAGTACTTTGGAAAATGACAACATTTAGTTTTTGAGATGGATCACCTTTGCATAACACGAGTGATCACTTGAGTGATGAATTAGGAGCTGGCTGCTACAAGAATATAAGAGCTGCAAGGGCTAATTATAATTATCCTGCCTGTCCTGTGCAACCCCTTCTTCCATTGGCTCATTATACTTTGCAGCAAATGAAGTGTTAACATAGCCTTTGTTAACATAGCTGAGATCAGAAAAAGTTCTGATCTTAAAAATGTTTTTCATAGCTTGTAGCTAATTATTATTCAAAGTTTCAAAACTGACAACCTGATTTGACAAAATGTTAAATTTGTATATTTTCTCTTGCAGATGACTATGGATGAAAAGTATGTAAATAGTATCTGGGATTTACTAAAGAATGCCATCCAAGAGATTCAGCGCAAAAATAATAGTGGGCTCAGCTTTGAGGAACTCTACAGAAATGCATATACAATGGTATTACATAAGCATGGTGAGAAACTATATACTGGACTGAGAGAAGTTGTAACTGAACATCTGATCAATAAGGTATGTGCCCTTGAGAAACAGGGTTTTTTTAAGTATATGTGTGGGATGTTTTAGAAGTGGAATTTAAGTTTGTCATGACTTCATAGTGAATAGATTATGTAAACAAATAAAGATTTGCTTAATCACTGAATAATTCTGTTTGGAGGAATAAGTGTTTACAATCATTTCCCTTTATTGGTAAATACTGGAAGGTAAAAGGAGATTTTTTTTTGGCCCAGTGTCTGTCTGCAGTATTACCGTTGGTTATCAATAGTTTTACTTACGGATGCTCATCAAAACATTACCCATAAAAACTAACTGCATATTTCTTTTTCAGGTACGGGAAGATGTGTTAAACTCTTTAAATAATAACTTTCTACAGACCTTAAATCAAGCATGGAATGACCATCAGACTGCAATGGTGATGATAAGAGACATCCTCATGTATATGGTAGGTAGGCTTGATAAATGTCACTTAAACCAATACTGTTGTACATTCTTCCACTGTATTTAACTCACTTTTTAATGTTGGTAAGGAATGGTGATTTTTGGGAAGCAATCAGCGAATGAAGGATCTAATGGAATTATTTTGACAGTAGAACTCATTTGATAGTTCCTGTTTAAAATTACAACACTTGTTTGATTTAGCCATTTAATTATCCATTTTGATAACCTGTTTATGGTCTATAATATATTTTGTTGAACAGCCTGTGAGGCATTGCTGTCACATTCATGCTACCTCTACAATTTACACATGCACATGACAGTGAGAAGCCGCTCATCTGTTCAAAGACTGTTTCTGTCTCAAGCTTGCTGCTCATAGGTTCATTAGTGAACCTGTCAGCGGGGAATATGGAAATAAAACAACCTGTGATAGGACAGCAACAAGAAGTTTAACAATGTAAGTACTAGCGAGTTTACAGAAGATTTGTAGCTCAGATTGAGGTTCTTGATGTAGGTTTGCTTGCTGAACTGGAAGGTTCATTTTCAGACGTTTCATCACCATAAGAGGTAACATCATCAGTGAGCCTCTGGATGAAGCACTGGTGGTATGGCCTGCTTTCTGTTTGGGTTTGGGTTTCCTTGGGTTGGTGATGTCATTTCCTGTGGTGATATCATTTCTTCTTTTTCTTTTTTTTGGGGGGACGGAGAGAGGTAAATGGGGTTGAAGTCAATGTGTTTGTTGAGCGAGTTCTGGTTGGAATGCCATGCTTCTAGGAACTCTTGTGCGTGCCTCTGTTTGGCTTGTCCTAGGATGCATTTTTTGTCCCAGTTGAAGTGGTGTCATTCCTCATCTGTATGTAAGGATACTAGTGAGAGTGGGTCATGTCTTTTTGTGGCTAGTTGATGTTCATGTATCCTGGTGGTTAGTTTTCTGCCTGTTTGTTCAATGTAGTGTTTGTTACAGTTCTTGTAAGGTATCTTATAAATAACATTAGTTTTGCTTGTTGTCTGTATAGGTCTTTCAAGTTCATTAGCTGCTGTTTTAGTGTGTTGGTGGGTTTGTGGGCTACCATGATGCCAAGGGGTCTGAATAGTCTGGCAGTCAGTTCCGAAATGTCTTTGATGTAAGGGAGAGTGGCTAGGGTTTGTGGACGTGTTTTGTCTGCTTGTTGGAGTTTGTTCCTGAGAAACCAGCAGACTGTGTGTTTTTTGGGTGCCATTCTTTTTGAATATGCTGTACAGGTGCAAAGAACGGATATCCAATAAACACAGTCTGCCGATTTCTGAGCAACAAACCCACACTAGCAGACAAAACACGTCCAGAAACCCTAGCCACTCTCCCCTACATCAAAGACATCTCAGAAATGACTGCCAGACTACTCAGACCTCTTGGCATCATGGTAGCCCACACACCCACCAACACACTAAAACAGCAGCTAATGAACTTGAAAGACCCTGTACAGACAAGCAAACTAATGTCATTTACAAAATTTCTTGCAAGAAATGTGACAGACGGCAAAAAACTAAACACCAGGATACATGAACAGCAACTAGCCACAAAATGAAATAAACTACTCACTAGTATCTTACATACAGCTGAGGAAGGACACCACTTCGACTGGGACAATACATCCATCCCAGGACAAGCCAAACAGAGACATTCATGAGAATTCCTAGAAGCATGGCATTCCAACCGGAAGTGTATCAACAAATACATTGATTTGGATCCCATTTACCACCTCCTGCTAAAAAGAACAGGAAATAGTGTTACCACAGGAAATGACATCACCAACCCAAGGAAACCTAAACACATAAATAGAAAGCGGGCCATGCCACCAGTGCTTCATCATCCAGAGGCTTTCTGATTATGTTACCTAGTGTGGTGCCGAAACATCTGAAAACTAACCTTCCAGCTCAGTGAGCAAATCTACATCCAAAGTAAGTACTTTTTGGTGAGAGGTTTGCCAGGGTTGTTGAGTAGAGGCTGAAGCTGGAGAATGGTGGGAGGTGGTGGAGAGCAAAAGTGGCCACGGATGAGAAGACAAGTGGAATTATCAGTTGACAACCAGGAAGGCATGAAATCACTGAAGTAACAATTCCTCGCACCCAAAAGAGAAAATGCTGGAAAATCTCAACAGGTCAGGCAGCATCTTTAAGGAGAGAAAAGAGCTGACGTTTTGTGTCTAACTGACCCTTTGACAAAGGGTCAGTTAGACTTGACACGTCAGCTCTTTTCTCTCCTTACAGATGCTGCCAGGCCTGCTGAGATTTTCCAGCATTTTCTCTTTTGGTTTCAAATTCCAGCATCCGCAGTAATTTGCGTTTACTAATTCCTCGCAAATAGATGTAGAATCTCTTGTTTGAGGTTGCTTGAGTCCTCTTACCATGTGGTGCAAAAATGTGATGTAGTGTAGTAACTGCCTAGTTAAAATGTTCTAGCCTTGTGCAAATGTGAGGAAATGTGTTAGTTGATTGTAGGTAGATGTGCTCAGAATAATTTGTGTGTATGTGTATATAAAGGTATTAGTTTGAAAGAACTTCTGACAAATGCCTGTTTCCAATTTTAAATACTGTGTTGTCCAAAAAATTAATGTTTTCCATGTTTGTTGATTGGTTTTATGCTTTAAAGAGGTTTGGTATTTATTAATGACGTTGATGAATCTCTTTCTGCTTCTGTGCAAGTTCAAATAGCACACACATCAGTACAAATACAGAAGGTCCTGTTATATCTTGACTGCATCATCTAATAAATTAGTGAGATTGAGAAATGAGCCACTCAATCAGAATGTTTGCTTCCTTAAAGTTAAAAATAACCCTGGAAAAAAATCTCAGAACCTTCCAAAACATAATTGACCCCAGCACAAGATATCATGATTTCATTAGAAAGAAGCATAAATTACGTTGGTCATAATTCATTCTCTCCTTTTTCTTGAGTAAATGAAACAAAGGACCCCACTCATTTTCTGTCTGTTTACGGTGCACTCCTGATGTTGGTTTACAGAGACGACAACTTTCATGGTCATTTCTCATGATCCCTTCAAACTTGAAGGGGTGAACAGATGGGTGGGCCTATTCTTTGAAAATTGAAGGCTTTTATAATTCTAACCCATTTTATGTATGTATTTATTGATATAATCTTTCATGGATTATGTATTTAAGTAAGACCAGATATTTTAACATTTCACGTATGCCAACGTTTTCTCTAAACACACCAATTCTCTTAACTGAACTGCAATTTCCTAACTTAAATCACTTTACTTTTCTGAAAATCAATATTTGATCAACAACTGTGTCCATAACCTCTACAGTTTTTCATTCTCAATGAAAACATCAATACAGTTTCTAGCCATTCCACAATTTTTGCTTGATTTCACTTGGGATGCTGGAAAGTATTCCAGTATATTGTCTCCCTTCAGCTTAATTAAATTATCCTTTGTTGTTTTAGAATATATCTCATTCTTCCATTAATCAATTTCTTCCAAATTTCTCTTTTGCAAGCACTGAACAATGTTTTTGCCAATTTCTTATTACTTTGCAGTAACTTGCTATTCTCTACTCATAGTTTGTTCCTTTTGGGGGTTCTATCTTCCATGTGATGATTTTTTATAGATTGTTTTCAGTAATTGCTGGAAACACTTGCATTGCACAGCATCTGTGGAGAGAGAAAAACAGTTAATACCCTTTCAGGTTGATAATCGTTCATCAGAATTGGATGATATTGCATGGAAGTCTGTAGAATGGATGGTGCTGCATGTTCAACTGGTCAGTGATAATGCATAACCTACTCTAACTGTTTATTTGTCTCTCTTTAAATTGCACAAATGCTATCCACTTCAACTACTATTTTTGGTAGCTTTTTCACTCTAACTACTATCTGGACAAAGAAGCTTGTCCTAGATTCCTCATCCGAATTAGTGACTATCTGAACGATAAGCAGCTATTCAACAAGTAAAGAGCAAGTTAAAAAAGGACATGACCAGACTAAAAGGGAGAGGTCTTGTAATGGGCTAGAGAGCAGAAGATTTTATATGACAAAATCAGTAGTGCCAGTCAAAATGATGTGGTAATCAGAAACATGCAGAAATAAAAGATATACGTGAGGTGTTATCTATGGTTCCAGCAGAGGAATCTGCCATGAGAAGTGTAGCAGAAGAGTAACACATCTCTGATATGAGGGTCACACAGTTGATCATGTGTCCTTCTTATTTGCGTATACTTTGTACAATTCTATTTTTGTCTCAATTGATGTTCTTTGCCTGGTAGAACTTACTCAATATTTCATCTGTTTCTTTCACCAACCAATAAAATTTCTGAGACTCGGCTCTTAAACTATTTTAGTTTGTCCTGTAAAACTATAAGGACTACCCATAGAAACGTACCCAACCAAATTAGTTATTAGCAATTATGTCTGACTCCAACCAGATGACTACCTGGCAGAATGGCATAATTCTGCTCCTATATCATATGGTCATCCAATATATGCCATCTACAAGGTGCACTGCAGCAACTCACTCAAGGCTTATTCAACAGTACTTTCCAAACCTACCACTTTGACCATGTGAAAGGCCAAGGGAGCAGATGCATGAGAACACCACCAGCTGCAAGTTCCTCTCCAAGCATCACAATATTCTGATTTGGAACTAAATTACTGTTACTGGATCAGAGTTCTTTAATTCTCTTCCTGATACTACTGAGTGTAACTTCACCACAAGGACTGCAGTAGTTCAAGATTATAGGTCCTTCTCAAAGGCAATTAATGATGCACAATAAATGCTGTCCTTGTCAAGGACAACACATCCCGTGGAAGAGTACACTTTTAAGAAAATTGAGAACATTTCTAGGCACTCAGTTATGTCATGCTATTAAACAGTAACAGTTTTACCAAAAGAGTAAACTAAAAAAGGATGTCCTTTAAGAGATACCAAAAGATAATGTCCATTGTAAAAATGCTCAGAATTTAATGCCGCTTAGTTTGGCAGAAAATTAGTTTGTGCCTCTAATATTGACCTCCAGTCTCTGCTGCAATGTTCGTACTACTATAGAACCATAATCAGAGGTTGAGGCCCTTTTAAAGGAATACATGTTCCTGAAAGTGATCGCTAATTGGTTGCACTGAAATTTTTTTTCTTTAACTCTATCCTGTACGTTTAAAGTAAATAATTGCCATCAGTGTGGGATATCTTAGTTTTAATATCGCATTTGGTATTATTCATATTAGGAACTAATTAATGAAGCAGTGTAAGTTGCCTTGTATTGGCGCTTTCACCTGTCCTTGTTCAGTGCTCTGAAGTATAGGTTCATCTTTTCTCATGGTACTGAGCAGACCTTTGGTCAAAATTGGGGAGGCAGCATAATTGCCTGAACATGGCACTCTATTTCTAGTGCTTCTCCTCTCCAATTCCTTGACCATTCAATACTTGTCTACCTGTTTTCCAGTGCAGCTCACTTCCATTTAGTTTCACTCTGCAGATTCCTCTTATATATTTGTTCCTCCCATTTGTATTGATAAACACTAATGAGTTTTCCACCTTAGCATCTACTGTTTTTGCTCATTAGTAGTATATAGATTTAAATTGTTGGTTATTGCGTTAGGTTGCTGGAAGAAATCCGGCATGTATCCATTTAGTCTTAGCTGTGGCTAGCCCAAATAGGTATTTAAAAACTCTAAATATTCCACAGATGTTTCAGCACAGATGCCAACCATTTGGCCTAGTTGATTTGTGCTGGAATTTATGCTTCACATGAGTCTGTTCCCAATCTGCAGTTTGTCACCTTTATCAGCATTTTCTTCTATTTCTTTTTCCCTCAAGTGACTGTCTAATTTCCCCTTGTATATAAGTTGGCTGTTTGCCTCAGCCACTCAAAATGATGGCAAGCTCCACATTCTTATATCTGGATGAAAGAAATCTCTCATAAGTTCCATATTGGATTTATTCTTATGCCTTTATTTTTATTTACTCGTTTTGGATTCTCAATCAAATGAAAGCATCTCTCTGCATCTAAGATGATTCACATGTCTAATATTGGCATTTTTGATTAATCGGTGTTGAAAAAAAATTATTAGTTTTTTTTCATTGTTCATATCTCAAATAGCAAGTTTTGAGAAGATTTGTAGATCAGGTTGAGTTTCTGGATGTAGGTTTGCTTGCTCATTTTCAAATGAAAATGCATGTCCACATTAAAATTTAGTTGTGTTTTGGGCTTAAAATATTACCTTTTTTTTGTCTGTCCATCCATGAAGTATCATGACTTGCATAAGAACATGAGTAGACCATTTGGCTTCTTCCAAAATTATATTTAATGACTGGTATTTTAACTCCATTCCCTCCCACACAACCCTTTTCCCCAGCCTCCATCTTTGCTCCATGTCCCCTTGGCACTACTGCTTAACAAACATTTACCATTCTAAAGTTTCAAAATCTGAGTTTGCGTAGGATTCACATAATTTTGGTGGGATTATTCAATATTTAATGTAACCTTAATGTGAAAAACTATGTTCTAATTTGATTCATGCAATGTGGCATTCAACTTTTAAGGCAATACCGCTTTTCTTCTGGGCCCTTGCACCAAAGAAATGTTTTTGTTATCTAATTTTGTCAACTCTTTTATCAAATAGTAATAGTTGTTTTCATTGTTTATACCTCAAATAGCGAGTTTTGAGAAGATTTGTAGCTCAGGTTGAGTTTCTGGATGGAGGTTTGCTTGCTCATTTTCAAATGAAAACTAACCTCCCAGCTCAGCGAGCAAACCTACATCCAATAACTCAAATAGTTAATCTATTCAGTTCTCAGAATTTTAAATACTGGTGATTTGGAACACTTTAATTTAGTTTTTGTTGTATATGTTTTGACTTAATTGCATCTAGATGAATTTAAATATTCGTTGAAGCCATTAAGTCTTGTGTTGAATTTTGTGAATTTTTTTTATGATGTTGATTAAGCATTTGACTCTTTTCAAACTAGCAAGCAGGTTGTAATTTTTAATATGAAATATTATTAACAAGATCCTGGTGCATAATCTCCAACACTTCACTTGTGCTGATGGAAGAATGGCCAAGAAACACCTAAATTAACAGCGTCAAAAAGCTATTATTTTGTCTCTTTTGAAACAGTAGCGAGGGCCAGGGTTGAGATCAGTCGATTTTAAAAATTTGAGCACCTTAGACTCAACAAACGTGGTGATCTATTCTAAATTATAACAATAGAAAATGTCTTTCTCCACAGTTGTATGTGCATTTGTAACTACTCTATCTCTTGCTTCCTATCTTTTTCCCCTTTTTCTTTCTCTCTCTCTTCCCCCTTTGTTTTCGAGCTGAAATACAGTCTTCTAAGATTTCTTTTTGTAACAGAAAAATGGCCCATTTAAGTTTGTAGTAACAGCTTGAAAATGGGCTTCCACCTTGAGAGTGGGAAGAGTTAAATGTTATTTATTTTCCATGTAATAAGAAATTTAAACTGTTGATCTTGCTGTGAAAAAAGATTCTGGTCTTTCATATACTGAGGAATCTCGATTATCCAGACGACACAAGCAGGGAATATTTTGTCGGATAATTGAATGTTCGGATAATCGAATGCTGGCTAACACAGTTTAGCCAAGTATTGGGACCTTGCAATCTTGCCGGATAATCCGAAATTCGGATAACCGAATGCCGGATAATCGAGGTTCCTCTGTGTTTTTATAATTCCAGCTTCTGCTTTGCAGCCATGCCTTATCTTGATGATATGCCTTTCATTTCACATTGGATAAGGATATGTTGAATCTTTAGTATTATAGCACTTAGTACACATTTTTAAGGTTCCACAAATTATGCTGTCGTTTGTTAAAAGCTGAACAGAAGAATTTGCTTGAGGCCTCCATTATATATAAGGAATATAAATTCTGAGGTTTATTTTAAACAGTTGTAAAGATACAGTGTGAAACTTCGACCAAACAACTATCATTTTCATTTTTGTTCTCATTGCAGGATCGCGTGTATGTACAACAGAATAACGTAGAGAATGTTTACAACTTGGGGTTGATCATTTTCAGAGATCAGGTAGTGCGCTATGGTTGCATTCGAGACCACTTACGCCAGACTCTTCTGGATATGATTGCAAGAGAGAGGAAAGGAGAGGTAGTAGACAGGTAAATTGAGTCAGTCACTCATTAGTTGGTTCCAATTCTAAATTGTGTATTATATCACTGTACATATTAATCCATTTCCTTTTGTTTTATGAAGTTTATTAAACTGGCTAAACTTATTAAACTAAAATGTTTTTTACATGTTTGTGAATTTGTATTGTACTTTTGAGGTATATGGTCAAATTAATTTGTTAATTACAGAGCTGTGCTGAACTGTCATGAGCCTCATAGACATTGATGCCTTTAAACTCCAGGGTATTTAGGGATGGACAATAAATGTTGGCATAATCAGTAGTGCCCACATCCCCAGAATGAATTATTTTAAAAACTAAATTCCTACCATCGATTTAAAGAAGTTGCACACCAAGAAATCAAGTTTTAAAACTTACTTTTAATTTACTAACTATGTGCAAAATTAACAAATAATTCCTAGCATGCAATGAATGCTGTAAATAACAGAAATGTTAGTCTTACTAGTTCCTTAACAGTTCTGATACATCCATGCCACTTTCATACAGTCTTTCAAGGAAACTGACCACAGCCTCTGCAAGTTTACAATGAATTGTCATCACCCTGTGTCAGTGAGTTGTAATGCTGAGTGACCTATAAAAAGGGATGTCCCTCAGCTTTTGGGGAATTTCTAATGCTGCTGTCAGGTGTAAGATCCACATAGGTGACTTTTCCTCCCTCCTTTGCAAGGGAAATCTTTCCAATCTTTATAGTGTCTCTTTGACAAAAGTCTTTTCTAAGAGCATCCAAAGAATTTGTAGCCACCTTTTGTCAGTACTGTAACCTTTTATCTCTCTCTCTCTCTCAACCTGTCATTCTGTTGCAAAAACGTGAGGACTGACAGGCTAATTGCAGACAGACAAACTGCTCTTGCCTTTTTCTTCCATTGTGAACATTTTATACCTTTCTCCCAGTAAGTTTCCAAATGGGCCCCAGATTCCATAATAACCAAACCACAGACTTGTTGTCAAGTGGAACATAATAGACATGTGACTCTCTTCATTGGTCCATTTTGTCTTAACTTGAGGAGGTTTATAACACTGCAAAAACTTTAAGTAACGTTTCAAAATTAAATTAGAATGGAATGATTTTTGAAATGTTGACATTTTTGTAGACATAATCTTGACAGCTCCATTTCTTGACAGTTATGCTAATTATTAATTTGGTTAGGTCCAAGAAGGCGACTCCTATGGAGTTTAGGAAAATCTGTCAAGTAACAGTTCACTGACAAATGAATACCACATGAGAAAAAAATCATTATCCCAGATTTATCTTTTGCTTCAAAAGAGAATATCAGAATTACTTTTGTAACCCATTTCAACTTATGAAAAGCCTGGGCAGTTTTGTATCTTAGTAAGTGTTTTTTGCTATAAGCAGCACCGTAATTGCTGTGTTCTATTTTAAGTTTATGGATAAAAGAATAGGGAATACAAGAGAAACATTTTTTCAAATGAATTTTAAATGTATATGAAAGACATTGCTAGCAAGAGTGCTAGATCAAAAGGTCATTATGGTCTTCAAGAAGGAAATATTCAGATATTTGTTGACTGTTAGGGCTTTAGAGGTATTAGAAATGCAGCAAGGGAATACAGTACCATTGTAGTAGACGATTTGGGCTACACACTGTGTACACTCACCTGAAACTTTTTGTGGGTTGTTCATATGTTTGGAATTGAACAATAATGTAACAATATACAATTTACTTGTATGGTACATGTTTTATAATTAACAATGGCCTAGTATCAACACTTAAATCTTTTTGTTGTGTAGCGCCACTATAGATATATGAATCTGCACAATCCCTTAAACTGTCTGTCCCTCTGACTGAGGACTTGCATGTTTTTCCCTTTTCTTGCTCCAGTTGGCAACTGTTCTTTCAGGTGCTCAGGCATTGCATTGTATAAATCACAATCCTTGAAGCCTATTACCTCAACACGTGGTTTGCCATTCAAATCTGCATTCTTCTGGATGTCTAAATTTTCTGCACAACCTCCAGAAAAAAAATAATAAAGTGGAACAGAGCCATAAATATCTTCATATGAGTTTCAGCTAGGTGTTTTCATGTGTTCATTAGTTAAACTGGAGCTATTGAAATTTATTAGCACGTTTTACAGTTTTTGAGTATTTCAGACATCGGTTTTGCGAATCTACTGCCAACATATTTGTTGACAAAAGCTACATATATTAATGACAGCTAAAATTTTGTTTTAAACAAATTCTGCATTGCTTAGATTTTGCAATGCATATTTAATAACGAAGCTTTGAATGTTTATGCATCTTTTTATTTGCTGGGATGTAGATTTTATTGGTTAGGCAGCATTTATTGCCGATCTCTGATTGTCCTGGACGATGTGATGATGAACTGTTGCCTTGAACTGCTGTGGAGGAGTTAAGAGGAGGCCAGCTTAAGTTTTGTTAAAATGCTAGAATTCTGACACTTTCAAACAATACTTCCAATCAAATTCAGTTTGATAGTTCCTTTGCCAATGGTGATAAACTCTTGCAGTCCTAATGAAAACTAATCAGTAGGCTAACTGTTGAGCACAAAGCTGTGCAGTTGTACAAATGTTTTTCAGTTGTGATCCTTAAATTGATAGCTTCATAAAGTATATTCATTATAAATTGTTAATTTGTAAATACCTAGTGGCATGGTATTATTTGTGTGATTATTGCTCCACTTGGTGCAATCTGGCTTTTTAGAAAAGAAGTAATACAAATCCAGAAATTGGTGTGGTTATCTTAGAAAAGAATCTCTACAGTGTGAAAGTATATTTGTCTTGTGTTTGTTTCATCATTGCACAATGTTTTCAGTGTTTAGTCTTCAAAGAGTTTCCTAATGTGATGCAAATACTTTAGCAGCCATTAATGGTAGAGATTTACTTATACAATATTAATTTTGAGTATAACAGTACTATTTTTGCTAGCTTGTGGAGCAGAAGGCTGTTTGAAGAACCAGATATTTTACTGTCGATCAGATTGAATTTTCCACTTAAAAGATTGTAGATTACATTATACCTAGGGAGCCTTGACAAATTCAAGCTTGCTCTGAGAATGTGCTTTTTAAACGTAATATTCTGCCACAGTTTTAAATTTTAATACTGTTATGTTGTATGTTCTGATCTGCTCAGTATTGGCCTTTTTTTTTCTGATACATTCCAAAACAATCTTCGTAAGTAACCTGTTCTTATATTTTCTTTGTTTGACTAGAGGTGCAATTCGGAATGCCTGTCAGATGCTAATGATTCTCGGCTTAGAAGGTCGATCAGTGTATGAGGAAGATTTTGAGGCTCCGTTTTTAGAAATGTCTGCTGAATTTTTCCAGGTATCTTTAATTTTGTAGTTTATTTCAAGGTTAATTGTTTTTAATTGTGATTTACTTTCAATAGTTATTAGTAAATTTAAAGTGTTAAGAACATTTATGTAATGCAAATCTATTTCTGACTTTAAAATGGTCAAATATTTCTCTTTACGTAGATGGAAAGTCAGAAGTTCTTAGCAGAGAATAGTGCATCTGTATACATTAAGAAAGTGGAAGCACGGATTAATGAAGAAATTGAACGAGTCATGCACTGTCTTGATAAATCCACAGAAGAACCAATTGTGAAGGTGGTGGAAAGGGAACTAATTTCTAAACACATGAAGACTATTGTAGAAATGGAAAACTCTGGCCTAGTCCATATGTTAAAAAATGGAAAAACAGAAGGTGAATTCAAAAGGGCATTTTTTTTCTCAAGTGACTTCTACTGCTCAGTTTGTACATTTCATTTTTGGGGATATATATTGTCAGAGTTCAAATTTATATATGTTTAAATTAATTTGTGCTGAGTTTATAATTGCTATTATTTGAAGCATTTATTAAGGTATAGTGAACATCTTTAAAGTTATTCCAGTTCAGGGATAATTCATTTTATGTTTTGTTTTGGCTTTAATGTGAATTCGGGTGCTATGTTTTATTAACCTTTTGAGTGAAATGACATACCATTTTCTATTTGAGGGTGCAAGTGAAAATTTGTCTGTTAAGTAAAATTGTATATCTGTGAACACTTCCTTGGAGAAAGTACAGCAAAGTTTTTATTAGGTTTTTTTTTTAAAAGTTAGCTGTGTGTTGTAAAGTATCCCAATACTTTGCAAATGTTGTGAAGATGCATCAAAACAACCTGTGTCTTTTGATATTGGAAAATGTAATCTCCAAACAGTAAGCGTCCAGAAAAATGTGAATGTTACTGAACGTCCTGTAAACCTTTCAAATATTAGCAGCTCCAGGAAATTCAGTGCTCCCAGGATGGATTAAGTTTCTTTAAGTTCAGCTGCTTTTCTAAGGCCATTTCCATATTTTCATTTCCTCAATCTTTCTATTTCCACCATTTCTATTTCTTGTGTTTTAGTTTTATCTTTCTGGTATATATCTAAACTGAGACACATGATTTATGTTTAACATGCACAGACACTATATTCTTGATCCTTTTGCTGTGCTTTCTCTGTTTTCCCTTTTTGGACTTAGCCAGAGACTAATAACTTGAAATCACTTAACAATTTTGCTTAAAATTGATACATTGGTGGGATTTCTTTTCAAGAATGGAAGACTAAGGTTTATAGTTTGCCCTGGCCTTTCCTAGCTAGTTGAAGTTTGGAACATTTGAGTGATTTAACAGCTTGAGATAACCCAAGTATCTGACAAACTCATTGTGCAGTGAACTGGAAATTGCTGATCTGATCGGCACTTCTTGAAGTTACAAAATAGCTATTTTGGAATGTGTTCAATGCTTATAACAGACTCTTTGGATTTAGATGATTATATATAATTTTCTATTAAATGCATGGTCTCATGTCTTTTAAACTTTCAGGTGTTACTATCTTTCAGTCACCATTTATTTTGTCGTACATTAGAATTTTCCTTTACAAATATCAAGTAAATTGCTATCATGCTCCAGTACAGTAGTCCGAACCATTTTCAGTAATGTGGCCTAATTAGTATTTTACAAATCGCTTTAGTTAGGGCAATAAGGTAAGGTACCTTTTAAAGGATGTGGCAAAATTGCTCCAGGTGCTAATTATTGTGCTGAATATGGTATATTTTGAGTACCCAATTATTGTTTGTTCCCATGATCTCAAATATTCTTTTCAATTTAACATACGTCTTAATATAAGCCATGATTTTACCCAAAACTTCAAACACCAGTTTTTTTTAAACTTAAATTATACAAATGATCTGAGTAATTGAAAGGGCATTAAAATCTATAGGTATGAAAAATAAAGTACAGCTTTGTTTATAACATACATTATTGGCCTCCTTTGTGTAGAAACCACAAAATATCCTTTTGTCACAGTACGGAGACACTGGAACAATCCCAAGAATAGTAAGAAACAGAAGTTATTTTTAATTTTTAATGTAGATTATTAGAGAGTGAGTTAAAGGCTGTAATTATCTTACTGCCAGTGACTTTTTGAAGTTTTATGTATCATTTAAATAAATTACATTGAATGTAATGGAGGCTTGGCACTGACGCAAGATTGTAACACGTGAATTTGCCCTGTGCAGTGAGGGTATGATGGAAGTTGATATGGTAAAAGCTATTTACAAATATTATCCAAGCGCTTTGGCAGCCTTGAACACACTCCAACACATCAATTTAATGTATACAAACTTCTCATTTTCAATTGTAATGTCTCCATTAACATTTTTGTAATGTGTGTGCCTCCTATGTCTTGCAATAAACTGGGTACAGTTTGTTTTGTGTTGATCAGGTTGATATTTTGAGCACTGAGTACCAACAATGACCACTCATAGCTCAGAGCAACAGAACCGGCTCTAAACTGTCCTGTCAATGTTTCTTTTACCTCAGTTTTTTGGATGTCCCACCTGCATTATTGTGATATTCTTCTATCTTTGTAACAGTTATTTTCTGACTTTGAGTCTGATCTACAATTAATGCCCATTTAGAACTAGGTTGAAAGAAATCTACTTGGAATCTTCATGGCCATTATACCCTGTTTGTCCCATTATTAAGCTGGATTTAAACCAAGGGTGAAGGCTAGTGGAAATCTACTGCACGACCAACCTCTAGGCAGGGATTTCAACTAACATGATTCGACAGGATCTTTAGATTAGTTATAGGGGTTTAAGGATTTTTCTCTTCCATTTTTTTCCATTGTTGTTCACAATTTATTTCATAATAGGTAGACACATTTTGTTGTTTTGGGAAGTTCAGGACTTTATAAGAGGCATCCATTGCCTGAATGCTTTTCTAATCTTAGTACAAAAGTCCATCAATCATATTTTGCATGCAGACTCTGTTCTATTTTTGTGTTGCAAAATAGTCATGAATGAAAATCATCATCCATTTCGTAAGCTTCAGAAAATTTATCTGGAGAAACAAAAAGCTTAAAAGTTTATTCTTAAACTCCTAATACTAATTCCAACTTCTGTCTTTATGGATTGAATGTCTCTCTCATTGATGAACATGGTGCTTTGGTATAATCTGACAAACACTGCAGTGTTTGAATCTGACTTGTGCTCTCTGGCTTAATTGTAGTATTAAATATTCTGCTGGCTTTATTGTTAATATGCTGTATTGATTGGATGTGTTATGCCTTTTAATCTAGCAGGTGGGACTAGATTGGGTTGGGATATCTGGTCGGCATGGACGGTTGGACCGAAGTGTCTGTTTCCATGCTGCACATCTCTATGATTCTATGACTTTAATTGGCTTTGTCCATATTTTTGGCCAGTTTCTATATGTTTCTGAATGCAAGCCATTGAGAATTGTAAGGGTGTGGTCCCAAGCAATGATTGCTGGCACCTCCCGGGTTAATAAAGTCATTGATTTCTTGGAAATTGTTACAGTTCCAATGTTAGTCAGACATTCGGTCTTAATCCGGCTTGGGTATGACAAAATCATAATAAGTTAGCCTGCAAGTACACACAGCAATTAGGAAAATGGCGTGCATTGTAGAGGAATTGAAGTTCAAAATGAAGGAAGTCTTACTATAGTCGTGCAGAGCTTTGAGACTGCTCTTGCACACAGCAATTTTCTTTGTTCCCATACTTAAAAAATGGATATACTTACTTTGGAGGCAGTACCGCAAAAGTTGACTGGATTGAGAGGGTCATTCTGTGATGAAAAGTGTAGTAACTTGAACCTGTGCTCTCTGGAGTTTAGAAGATAAAACATGATCTCATTCAAGGATGCAAGACTGTGAAGGGCTGTGAAAGGATTGCTTCCCCTCACAGGTTGTGGTCTAAGAATAAGGGATCAGTCACATAGGACTGAGTGGAAACAAGGTGGTCAACTTTTGGATATTTCTATTCTTGGGGCCTGTGGGTGCTGCTTCATTTTTAAGCTTTCAGGGATTGGAGGAATATGGAGAACAAATGGGAACATGGTTGTCAGGCCAATGATCAGCTTTGATTCTATTAAATGGTAAAGCAAGCTCGAGAGACTGGTGTTCCTGTGAATTTAAAAACAGCACTGATCAACTCTGCCAATTTTGCAGGGATGGCAAAGGACTAAATGTGGCGGAATATGTCTTGTGTGCTGTTCAGAAACAGCGTTTGGTTTATTTTACTAGCACAAGCGCTGCAGTGTGTTGAGCAGAATGAGTAAAGACAGAAATTCACAGTAGCTCCTTGAGCTAGGATGGACCAAGTTTTACGTACTATTTGAATGGAAGCCACGTTTTCTATGCTTAACAGATGGTTATCTGAAAATCTTGTATTTATATTCAGCAGAACTACTTGGAAGACCTGCAAGATGACAGGCAGTTTGCTGTGGGATTTCATCTAATGTTGTAAATGGAGATGTTTCACTACACAGTTCCAGTTACCACTTATATCTGGAATCATCCATGAATCAGAATAGAATTGGCTATACTTGTTAAGAGAGCAACTTAGTTCTCAAATCTATTGTAAATTCTTATCAATATGCTCCTTTAAATTTTTGCCAAGCCAACCTGTTTTGAGTAAATGGTAAGATGTGTCAGTGCATTTCTTGTTAAGATAAGGCAGTCTCCGCACGGTTATTTCAGTCATAGATGTTTTGTTAGTCTTCTGAAAAGCTGCTGTGCGCAGACATTTATTCTTATTAGAATCCATTAATAGGGTAAGAATCAAGCCCTGGCGGACTTATTTGTATTTAAATAAAGTATTTGCCCATTATTTAGTATGTTGAGTTTCTCCTTGATTATTGAAACAAATAATTGCTTGATGAATCTACTTATATATCGAGTAGTGATCAAATTCTTGAGAGCCATCTGGAAATATTGAATGGAAAATTAAACAAAGTTAACATCTGAATCTCTTTGATTTTTTTTAAAGCTGCGGTGTTCTTTTCTATAAGATTGATCGTGCTGCAAGGGTAAAACATGCTCTTGAGAGATATTTAGCATTGTTAACTTTTAATGTTTCTACATATTTTGAAAATTTAACACTGTAGAGCCATTTTGTAGTGCACAATCAAGCTAGTACAAAAATTTCCTTCATATCCTATTTCAGACTTAGCATGCATGTACAAGCTCTTCAGTCGTGTGCCAAATGGCCTGAAAACCATGTGCGAATGTATGAGTTCCTACCTGAGAGAACAGGGCAAGGCACTAGTTTCTGAGGAAGGCGAAGGCAAGAATCCAGTGGACTACATTCAGGTCAGCATAGAATAATTCTGTTCTTTTATTCCATTTGTTTTAACTAGAAACAAACTTGTAACTGGAATCAAAATTTGCAAGTGAATTGGATTGCAGTGTGTTTTTTAAAACTTGCACTTACTAGTTCATCAATCTGTACTGTTAACAAATCTACTTTCGTATTACTGAAAAAAGATTCTTATTGAAGCTTTTCATCTTGCACTCCTCAAAATAATTTGCAAAAAATATCAAGTCCACTTGTCACCAGTTAGCACTCTCCTTTCATGCAGTATAAATTTTCCTTTCCCTTTTAGTGTTTCCTGCAAATTGTGTCTATGAATGCATGACAAAATGTGTCTTATCTTTAGTGCTCAAATTCTATACTACCAAGCGACTATTAGTTTTTTTTTGTACTTGTGGGTGGGATGTTGGACATGCTTTCATTTTGCACTGACCTCATATACAACTTTGCAGGTTAGATTGAATTAAATGTCTTAAAATATATCTGATCAGAATAATTGATACATTTGAATAAGATGACAAATGTATTGAGTATAAATTTAGATTTGTGTGGTTGAAAGAGATTTTATGACTGGTCTCTGTAAATTTACATGTGTATTAATGTGTGTTGATAGTTAATGCAAAGGAAAAGTTGCAAAATTCAAGATGATAAATATCAATTCTCCAAATTTGTTACTAAGTGTTAGATTTCAAACATAGATGTGAAGCCATGCATTTTGGTGGGAGAAAGAAGCAGCCCAATTATTTCTTCTAAAACACATCTACATGGAACAGAGTGTTGGGTGTGTGCACGTTCACAAATTAATAAAAATAATAATGCAGCATTCTTGGCTTGTGTACACCACCTCATCTCCCTCATTTGGAACGAGGAGAGCATATCTGCAGATTTGCAAGACTGTAATTGTGGCCAGCTTCAGAAAAGGAGAAGTCTGTAACTACGGAGGGTTATTTTGCTGTTTGTTGTAGGGAGGCTCTTTCAAAAATTCTTCATAGTCTCCTTCTAGTGGTTGATGTGTTCCTACCAGAGTCTCACTGAAGATTTTATCTGTCAATATGATAGAGTAAGAAAAACCTCTCCACGTTGCTTTTTTGACTACTCAGAAGCCTTGATCCTGTAAGCTGGCAATAACTATAGAATGTTTTCCTCAAATTTGGTTGCCTGCAGAAATTTGGCATCATCCTTTGCATGTTGCACAATGGCATACAAGCAGTGATCCCCAGCAAAGGATGCACCAGAAACCGAATGTATATGCAAACTGGGGTCAAATGAGACTCTCTGGACCAATACTCAACTCCATCTTCCTTATTATGACTGTCCACTCCATATGTTTGAAACTTCCCATTGTATGGAGTTAACCTACAGGAAGGGCAGGAAACTTGATCTGTGTTGCAAACTATCTTGATGTATTCACAGAGACACATGAAAGAACAGGCCTTAGACCAAACATCTGGAAAACAAAGGACTCTACCACCTTCTCCTGCCATGCAGCACTGCCTCTGATTGTCCTATGTTTCCTGACAATGTGAATCATTTGCCATACCTTTGAAACTGTAATTCAGCACTGCCTTTAGCATGCCAGTGCAGCTTTTGGCTATCTGAGGAACAGAGTGATAACAAAGACATCAAGCCTGATATTAAGCTTATGGCCTATAAGGCAGCTGTATTAACAATTCACCTGTATGCTTCAGACACTTAGACAATGTATAGCAAGCACCTTTACATCCCTTGAGTAATAACATCAGTGATGCTTCTGCAAAATCCTGCAAGTCCACTGGCAGGAAAAGCACGCTAGTATTCTTGTCCTATTTCAGGTCAACATTCCTAAGTTTACTAATGATTTGTCATACAGAATCGCATGAGGCCACATGAGCTGCACATCTAACACAATTTTAAATTAAGCTTTCTACTTTGAACTTTAAGTAGTTGCCAGGAGGTTAAGAAAAAACTTCCAAGAATATCCTTAAAGTTTCTCTGAAATATTTCTCCCCTCCTCCAGTTCTTGGGCATCATTAACTCAGGACCATGAAACCCTGGGGCGAGTTCCTCAGAGGCAAGCTGAGGGAGCCACCAGCATTCCGGTAAAATAGGTGGGATACGTGGAAGAATAATATAGGAATGATAAAGAGTACAGAAGTGAACAACAGCATGGGGATTATTACAGAGTTAGGGTGAACCAGATAGAAGAAGGGATTTGAAAGCAAAAGATTTTTTTTAAGTTACAGAAAGAGCATCTGTGAAGACACAGACCATGCTGAGCATCTCCAAAGACCCAGATGGAGGTCAGATGCAAACAGTGGAAGGACTATACAAAAGCCCAGTTGTCTCTTTAATTCGTACTTACCCCTAACTGTGGCAGTGTATGCAGTTCCAACATTGAAGTATTTAGTCACTGTTGTTGAGTGGAAGAAAGTCATTTTCAATCCTGAGAGACTGCTTAAGAATGATGTTTGTAATTGGTGGTTGCTGGCTCCATTACCACAACAGTATGATTGCTGATCCATTCAGTATTGGATGTGATTTTACTATGGAGATAAGTGACCCAGCTTTGAATGACTAAACTATCAGAAAAAGAAAATATTCTAACAATTGTTTAAATTATTCTAAAATACATGTAATTTGGAAATAATTAGTTCAAGTGTAATATGAGGATTTATCACAGGTTTTTAAAACCAGAATCCACTGCAATGAATGGGATTGGAGACTAAACATGCATGTTTTTCTTCAAACAGGGTCTCCTTGATCTGAAAGGCAGATTTGATCGTTTCCTTCAGGATTCATTCAATAATGATCGTCTTTTTAAACAGACCATAGCTGGTGACTTTGAATACTTTCTTAACCTCAACTCAAGATCCCCAGAGTATTTGTCATTATTTATTGATGACAAACTTAAAAAAGGAGTAAAAGGCGTAAGTATTTCTTGCAATTTTTCAGCTTTAGTTCCTTTTTTGAAATACAGTAATAAAGTACTGTGGAATTTAAGATCTTTCTGAATTCTCCCTCAGTATTTTTAATGTTTAACCCTCATTCAGAGGCTATGTTGATATGTTCTAATCAGAGATGTTATTGCACACCTCGGAGCATGTGCAACTTGAACCAGGGCCTCCTGGAACAGAGGAAGGGATACCACGACTGCACCTCGAGTCCAAGTGCCTCAAGAATGTTCAAATGCTATTTGAATAATAACTGTTTACTGTTTCCACCTGCTGACCTTTAGAAGTATAACATAGCAGTCAATAACTCTGATTTCATTATAGACCCGTTGTAGCATAGAAAGAATTGATTGGCCCATTATTGATGGGCAGCACGGTGGCACAGTGGTTAGCACTGCTGTCTCACAGCGCCAGAGACCCGGGTTCAATTCCCGCCTCAGGCGACTAACTGTGTGGAGTTTGCACGTTCTCCCCGTGTCTGTGTGGGTTTCCTCCGGGTGCTCCGGTTTCCTCCCACAGTCCAAAGATGTGCCGGTCAGGTGAATTGGCCATGCTAAATTGCCCATAGTGTTAGGTAAGTAAGGGGTAAATGTAGAGGTATGGGTGGGTTGCACTTCGGCGGGTCGGTGTGGACTTGTTGGGCCGAAGGGCCTGTTTCCACACTGTAATGTAATCTAATGTAATCTAATCTAATTATTGTAAAAGTGCAGCAATGACCGGACCGTCACTTGCCCCTTAGAGTAGAAATGCTGATGGAATTAATAGCGTGGTCACAGTAGTTTGCATGTTCCATGCACTTTATCATATTTCCCAGTTTCCTATTGCTGTATATTATAATCAGTAAAGGTTTCTGAAGAAGGGTCACTGGATCCAAAGCATGTGGTTTGTCTCCATAGATGCTGCCAGATCTGCTGAGTTTTTGTAGCAATTTCTGCTTTTGTCACACATTTACAAAAATGAGATCTGAATTGTGCTACATAAAAGGGTGATGGAAGCTAGTTTAATAATCCCTTTCGAAAAAAGATTGAATAAATATTTGAAGGGGGAAATTTGCAAGGCAGTGGGAAAAGAGTACAGGAGTGGAACTAGCTCTGTCAGAATGCTGATCCAGACACACAACAGACAAATTTCCTAATTCTCATTCTACCCTTTTAGGAAGAGGATTGGAATGTTAAGGCAATAGGAAAAGATGTTTAAATGACTTGATGAAAACATCAGTGCCAGGCTGTTAAAGAAACTGAGCTATCTGGGGTGGATTCCTCAGAGGCAAGCTGAGGCAGCCACCAGCATTCGGGTTAAATAGGTGGGATACATGGAAGACTAATATAGGAATAGTAAAGGGTACAGAAGTGAAAAATAGTGTGGGGATTATTTAAGAGTTAGGGTGAACCAGACAGAAAAAGTAATTTGCAAGCAAAAGGTTTTTCATTAAGTTTGATGCAGTGAGAACATGGAATAGGTTTGTAAATGATATAAACTGTGCAGGTAGGGAAATAAGGTGCTGCAGGTAAGTTTTAGTAACCAAAGGAATTGGGAGATTCGGGATTTGCTTCACTAACTCAACATCAACCAGGGAAAGAACCTTGGATACTATGGAGGTTTGTTTAAGTGTTGTACACAGTTTCTGTTTTTTTGGAGTGACCTCTAAATTGCAGACTTTGTGAACATGGTAGTTCATACTAGATTTTTAACTTGCTCATGTCACTTGAAGGTGAGGAATATTTGAGCAATGCACATTTTTGTACATTGTTAAATGAGATAATTTCAAATATTTTGATACATTAACCAAAAGTAATTGCTCTTTGATCTCTTAAACTTCACAACACATTACTGTATGAACCCCAGTAAAGCATCTGCAGTTTACATGGATGGATGAATGTCTTGTTTTGTATTTTTAAATACTGGCTTTTTATGTAACATTTTACTAAGTAGAGTACTTCAAAATTGGCACCTTTATATCTGAGCCCTTGCCTGAAATTGGATGTTTCTGGAGTTGAAGTTGAACAGATTGGACTATGGGTATTCAGGCCATGCCAGGTTGGCTGGGGTCAATGGGTCATTTAGAGCATGAGAAAGAGTGGCACTCAAAACAGAAAGGTTGATAACTTGTTGAGAGCCACACTATCAATGTAGCACCTAACTGAATTGTTCAAATAGGGTTTTTTTTTTTGTTTAATTTAACTCATATTGATGACTAGAAGATTAGAATAGAAAAATGCCTGATTCAGGAAACTATTGATTTTCAGATTGTGGGATTTGAGTTACTCAGCCTGAATCTTAGATGTAAACCACAGAAAACTTTGAATTCTCAAACGTCAAGCTGATGCTTTGCTCCAACTTTCAGTCCAAAATCTTAACTTTTGTTAAGATAGATTCAGGATCAGTTCCTGCGGATTGGAGGGTGGCTAATGTACCACTTTTTAAGAAAGGTGGGAGAGAGAAAGCAGGAAATTATAGACCTCAGTGGTGGGAAAGATACTGGAGTCAATTATAAAGGATGAAATTACGACACATCTGGATAGCAGTAACAGGATAGTCAGAGTCAGCATGGATTTATGAAGGGGAAATCATGCTTGACTAATCTTCTGGAATATTTTGAGGATGTAACTCTGAAGATTGACGAGGGAGAGCCAGTGGATGTAGCGTACCTGGACTTTCAGAGAGCTTTTGATAAAATCCCACATAGGAGGTTAGTGAGCAAAATTAGGGCGCATGGTATTGGTGGCAAAGTACTAACTTGGATTGAAAGTTGGTTGGCTGACAGGAAACAAAGAGTGGTGATAAACGGCTCCATTTCAGAATGGCAGGCAGTGACTAGTGGGGTACCGCGGGGACCGCAGCTTTTTACAATATATATTAATGATATAGAAGATGGTATTAGTAATAATATTAGCAAATTTGCTGATGATACTAAGCTGGGTGGCAGGGTGAAATGTGAGGAGGATGTTAGGAGATTACAGGGTGACCTGAACAAGTTAGGTGAGTGGTCAGATGCATGGCAGATGCAGTTTAATGTGGATAAATGTATGGTTATCCACTTTGGTGGCAAGAACAGGAAGGCAGATTACTACCTAAATGGAATCAAGTTAGGTAAAGGGGCAGTACAGAGAGATCTGGGTGTTCTTCTACACCAGTCAATGAAGGTAAGCATGCAGGTACAGCAGGTAATGAAGAAGGCTAATGGCATGCTGGCCTTCATAACAAGAGGGATTGAGTATAGAAGCAAAGAGGTTCTTCTGCAGCTGTATAGGGCCCTGGTGAGACCGCACCTGGAGTATTGTGTGCAGTTCTGTTCACCAAATTTGAGGAAAGACATTCTGGCTATTGACAGAGTGCAGCGTAGGTTCACGAGGTCAATTCTTGGAATGGCGGGACTACCTTACGCTGAAAGACTGGAGTGACTGGGCTTGTATGCCATTGAGTTTAGAAGACTGAGAGGGCATCTGATTGAGACAAATAAGATTATTAAAGGATTGGACACTCTGGAGGCAGGAAACATGTTTCCGCTGATGGGTGAGTGCCGAAACAGAGGACACAGGTTAAAAATACGGAGTAGACCATTTAGGACAGAGATGAGGAGAAACTTCTTCACCCAGAGAGTGGTGGCTGTGTGGAATGCTCTTCCCCAGAGGGCAGTGGAGGCCCAGTCTCTGGATTCATTTAAGAAAGAGTTGGATAGAGCTCTCAAGGATAGTGGAATCAAGGGTTATGGAGATAAGGCAGGAACAGGATACTGATTAAGGATGATCAGCCATGATCATATTGAATGGTGGTGCAGGCTCGAAGGGCAGAATGGCCTACTCCTGCACCTATTGTCTAGTGTACCTGGACTTTAAGAAAGCCTTGATAAAGTCCCACATAGGAGGTTAATGAGCAAAATTCGGGCTCATGGTATTGGGGGCAAAGTACTGACTTGGATTGAAAATTGGTTGGCTGACAGGAAGCAAAGAGTAGTGATAAGCAGCTCCCTTTCGGAATGGCTGGCGGTAACCAGTGGGGTACCGCAGGGATCAGTGCTGGGACCGCAGCTTTTTACAATATATATTAATGATATAGAAGATGGTATTAATAGTAACATTAGCAAATTTGCTGATGATACAAAGCTGGGTGGCAGGGTGAAATGTGAGGAGGATGTTAGGAGATTACAGGGTGACCTGGACAAGTTAGGTGAGTGGTCAGATGCATGGCAGATGCAGTTTAATGTGGATAAATGTATGGTTATCCACTTTGGTGGCAAGAACAGGAAGGCAGATTACTACCTAAATGGAGTCAAGTTAGGTAAAGGGGCAGTACAGAGAGATCTGGGTGTTCTTGTACACCAGTCAATGAAGGCAAGCATGCAGGTACAGCAGGTAGTGAAGAAGGCTAATAGCATGCTGGCCTTCATAACAAGAGGGATTGAGTATAGAAGCAAAGAGGTTCTTCTGCAGCTGTATAGGGCCCTGGTGAGACCACACCTGGAATATTGTGTGCAGTTCTGGTCTCCAAATTTGAGGAAAAGACATTCTGGCTATTGAGGGAGTACAGTGTAGGTTCACAAGGTCAATTCCTGGAATGGCGGGACTATCTTATGTTGAAAGATTGGAGCGACTGGGCTTGTATACCCTTGAGGTTAGAAGACTGAGAGGGGATCTGATTGAGACATATAAGGTTATTAAAGGATTGGACACTCTGGAGGCAGGAAACATGTTTCCGCTGATGGGTGAGTGTCGAACCAGAGGACACAGCTTAAAAATAAGTGGTAGGCCATTTAGGACAGAGATGAGGAGAAACTTCTTCGCCCAGAGAGTGGTGGCTGTGTGGAATGCTCTTCCCCAGAAGGCAGTGAAGGCCCAGTCTCTGGATTCATTTAAGAAAGAGTTGGATAGAGCTCTCAAGGATAGTGGAATCAAGGGTTATGGAGATAAGGCAGGAACAGGATACTGACTGAGGATGATCAGCCATGATCATAATGAATGGTGCAGGCTTGAAGGGCAGAATGGCCTACTCCTGCACCTATTGTTTATTGTTTCATTTTGTGTTAGAAACGAAAATCGCTTCTCAATAATCGCTCTAGACAAATTCAGGAAAACAAAGTTTTATTAACAAGTCAAGTCTGCAGAGTCGGGCACCCTTAAAGAAAAGGCGCGCTGAGGCTTACAAAGTCTCCCATTATATACAGCACAAGTCCCTCCTCTCCTTGGCTCCAACAAGCCATGAGGTTCACATTCTTAAAAACATCATTATTTTTATCACAAAGTCTGCAACAAATGTCTTCAGAGTCTCTAAAGTTGTTGTTTTTCTCACCCTGTAGTCTTATCAGTCAAAGACTTATTCTTCTCTGTCTGTGCTGGCAGTCTTATCAGTCAAGGACTCATCCTTCCCTGCTGTGTTAATGGCTTCATCAATCAAGAGCCTGCTTGTTTTTACTATCGCTCACAAATTGTCAGCATTCTGCACAATTTAAACTATTCTACTTTTGAGTATATAAAATGGTTGTTAGAAAAGAAACAAAAGTTTTGTCTTTTATTATAGATCAGTCTGTGGTCCAGGCACATCTTAAAGTTTAAACCGAAATTACCTCTCACATTTTGACAGCCATTCTACCAGATGTTTTGCTGATGCTGTTTAAGTTACATATTGTATGCTCCAATCTTTCCTAAACGCATGCCAGCATTTTGCATACTTAAGAACTGTAATGAAACTGCTGAGCTTAAGCAAATAGTATCTTTATTTTCTGCTGATGCAACTGGTTAGATAATATCCAAGATTCTCAATTACTTTCTGGCTGTTCTACTGTAGCCTAAGGTTGCTGCTGTCTGACCTTTCAATCCTTCATAAAGTTGGTACATTTCACAATTCTATTAAGTCTTTGATATTTTCCACAGTTAAACTGCTAATTTTGTCTTTGCTGAATTCATGTTAACTGTGTATTTTTAATCTTTCAAATATCAAAGTCCTTTCCTATCTCTCAAAAAAAATCTGTCAAATCATCGCAGTGTGCACATTTGCTGAGGTGACATCAAACACAGGTACCCACAATAATTTATTAAGGATAAACTCAACAATGCAATCTCCTAATAAAATCAAAAAGTCTTTAGTTTGTGATTGAAACACAGAAATGTTTCTGTGTCAGATTGTTCTGAAATCTGACATTTTTCAGTTGGCTGTTTTAATGCTCTTGGTCTGCTTTAATTGGTTAACTGGCTTCAGTTATTTGTTTTGATTAGATAGTGTGACCAGTAATTGAAAACATATGGATTTGTGTACTGATTTTATGTAATTGAATTTAAACTAATCAAACCAAAATTGAATGTAATTGACCAAGATTTTGAGATCCTAATTATAGTGAAACCGTCGGTATTCACTTATCACTTCCCTGAAACTGACTGCAGTTTTTGGAGTCTGCAGGTGTGCAGTTGAGCATGGAAATACAGAAGTTGCTGTCAGTGATCCTGTGGCCAGACTTCTAGATTTCCCAACTTGCAGGCTGGGAGGTAGGGAAACATAAAATAAGTTAATTGTCCTGTCTCCTTTTCTGGTGTTCAGTTCGTGACCTGGTAGATGACCTGCCTGCCCTTTGACTAATTAAGTCCATTAGTGACTGATTAGTAGCTACATGTGTCAGTATTTTACAAATGATGGGTGGGAACTTTACCTGCAGAAGCTGCTTTGGCTGCCTTCTTGCGAATTGTATGGTTGGGATTGTGGTTATTGGTGTCTCGATTAGGAACACTTACTAATGGCGGCCCCACCCACACCACACTGAGCAGCAGCTACCTGCTTAAAAAAAACCCTTGTGCTGGGGCTGTCTGAGTGCCAGTGAACCTTGATCTCGCTTAATTCCTGAGTGACAGCGGTCCAGAGCCTACTGCAGAATCGCTGTGGGAAACCTTGCCTCTATGGGCTGCATTTTGTTGAATGTGGATTGCTGAGTTAATAATTGCTGTTGTCCTACATTTGTCAAATGTCAAGTTCCTACATTTAAGTTTTATTTACATTTGATAATTCACTTAACTTAATTTCATATATATGTCCTAATAATTTATTTCACTTTCTAAAATGTTGAATGAAAATTAACAAGTTCAGAGTATTTTACTTCCTGTTTTGCTGTTTGAGGATTTTTAAATTTGTATGGCTGCCTTCCTTGCTTAACATCATTGCTGCTGCTGGACTCGTGGATATTCCCTTGATTTGAAGCAAACTCAAACTAATCTTGGTAAAAGGAAATCTCTGCTATAGAGATTTGTTAGATCTTTCTGATAGAAGTTTGAAGTCAGCAGTGAGCCCTGTTTTTTTTAATTTCAAAACACACTTTATTCATAATACATATCACAGGCACAGTTTGGTTCTGTATAGTAACGTATGAAGGAAACAAACATGCAAATGTTGGAGTTTGACTCTATCAAACAATCCAAAGACACATCTATCTTTCTTGAACCAGACTATTTTTACATTTCTTGAGGCACCAAGAGTGTCTGATAACTGAATGGACTCCCATTGTGCTTCAGCAGGAAGATGCCAGACAGTGGTCTTTCCCCACTGCACCTCGACAGCAGCTACCCCAAATTTTAGTGTGTCCTTCAGCATGTAGTCCTGGATCTTGGAATGTGCCAGTGTGCAACTGGTTGAGGTCAACGCCCTATTCTGGAAGACTGACAAGTTTTGGGTAGACCAAAGAGCATCTTTCACCAAGTTGATGGTCCTCCAGGCACAGTTGATATTTATCTTGGTATGCGTCCTGGATAATAGACTGTAGAGCAGAGTCCTGCATCACAGAACTGCTCAGTATGAGCCTCGACACAAAATAATGTATCTTTCTCCAGACTTCATTTCAAAAGGCACAATCCAAAAGGAGATGTGTGACTGTTTCAATCCCCCTGCAGCTGCTTTGAGGGCAGCATTTGGTGGCGCAGACTTAACAGGCATACAAGAAGAATCTCACAGGTAATACTCTTTTCACCACTAGCCAAGCGAGGTCTTGGTGCTGTTAAAGAGTTCTGGTCATGAGGCATTCTGCCAAATGATTTTGACAGTCTGCTAAAGGAACCATGCGACAGGATCCACCCTCTCTTTTACTGCAGAGTCTCAAGGATGCAACATGCTGACCACTTCCTGATGGACTTGTGGTCAGTTGTTTCACTGCTGATAGCTGAATGTAGAATGTGGTTGCAGGAAAATTGAACCTGGATCAGATTTTAGATATGAGCGACTATGGGTACAAGTGACATGACACTACTTTGACATAACCATGGGTGCCAATGAAGTACTGCAGTCATCTGACACTAGGCATTCTGTCCGTGTGCATGGATAATTTTGCGAGCGCTAGATCCTTCATGTGATGGATCTTTATGCAAATTCAAAGTTCTCCACCACAAAATGGCTTCACATACTATCAGCACCATATTACATTTGCTTCCATACCATTTATTGTTTTATTTGATGAAAATTTTGCAGAAATTTCAGTCACTTTTTAATATATATGTGTTGTGAAGAACAGATAGAGAAAACAGTTCACTTGGTCAAATAAATGATTTTATATAAATTTTGGATTGAATTCTTAACTGTGGAAAGACATACGGTGAACTGTAGTTAAGATTTGTACTCTAATCATATTTACAGTTATGAAGTAAATGTCCTGTGTTGAAATTGAACTTAGATTAAATGCTACTTTAAACATAAGCTATAGGTGTCATATTAGGTGAGTTTTCTTTTTCTATTAAGTTGACAGAACAAGAAGTTGAGACAATCTTGGACAAGGCCATGGTACTGTTCCGATTTATGCAAGAGAAAGATGTGTTTGAGCGATACTACAAGCAGCATCTGGCCAGAAGGCTTCTCACTAACAAAAGTGTATCTGATGACTCGGAGAAAAATATGATCTCGAAACTTAAGGTAAAAATGTAAATCTTAAGTTATGGTAGCCTGGTATTTTAAAAGAAAAAGCATTCTAATCACATTTACATTCATAATGGTGAATATCTTCTTACTCTAATCTTGCACTGTAAAAGTGCAATTGTAATTAATTGTTTATGTACTGCTTAGAGGAAGTGGCATGAGAGAAGTAGAAGATACAGCATGAAAAATTATGCAGTGAATTATAAATGCCATACTAATTATTAGGGATAAGGAGGTTGAAAATAAGTTTTTAAAAATAAGATATCTTCACAAGTGGAATGTGATGTGTTATCTAAGTTTTCACACTGATTAACCTAAATGTTTATACTTGCCTTTTTACCAAAAATGTTTAGCGCTCCAGGTTGCCAGAAAGCTTAGTTGCACTGATTCAGAAGTAGAATGCAGCTTGAAACTTTAATATGACTTGTTCTGGTAAAAATAGCATTGCAAATTGGCTTTCGAGCTGTGTGAAAATTGTGTGATCATTGTTTCAGTTTCGCATAATTTTATATTGAACTAGCAAAATATGTATTTCTGTAGTTTTAAGGGAAGCAGGCAGTCTGTTGTGATTCACAAATGTATGTAGTTTGGGCAATTGGAATATAATTGGGTGAAATTAATTTACTAGGAGAAAGTGAGGACTGCAGATGCTGGAGGTCAGAGCTGAAAATGTGTTGCTGGAAAAGTGCAGCAGGTCAGGCAGCATCCAAGGAGCAGGAGAATCGACGTTTCGGGCATGAACCCTGATTCCTGAAGAAGGGCTCATGCCTGAAACGTCGATTCTCCTGCTCCTTGGATGCTGCCTGACCTGCTACGCTTTTCCAGCAACACATTTTCAGCTCTGAAATTAATTTACCTCTACTTTAATCTTCACCAAGGCATCTTATGTAGCCCAAATAGTGCTTTAGTTTCAATTTAATCCTTTGAATTCAGAGGCTATAGGCAAAATATAAGTATTATTCAGTCAGCAAGGTTGCTTCCCTTTTTGAAGCAACATTTTTGGGACTTGGATTATTGTCCGTACATTAAGATTACATCTGTTGACTTGAATCATTATGTTAAATGTTTCTTTTTCTTTAGACGGAGTGTGGCTGCCAGTTCACATCTAAACTGGAAGGAATGTTCAGGGACATGAGTATCTCAAATACAACGATGGATGAGTTTCGACAACACTTACAAACTACTGGGGTGAGATGATGTTTCCATTAAAGTGATTAGTATCGTACAGGGTATGGAAAATTCTAAGTGATTTGAAAATCCAAGTTTCTGACACTGGATACTGGACTATTATCTATTAATTGTTAAATGTTTTTAGTTTGTAGACTAGGATTGATAGGGATTGTGTTATTAGGAGTGTAGATTTTCCTTATTCAACAAGTTTTTCTTCTATCCAGCCATCCACTGGCAAAACATAATCGCCAGTGGAACTGGTTTTGCATCAAAACGTAAGCATAGGGTCACCAAAAGTTTTGTACTCTTTAATAACTTAAGATTTATAACGACTGAATCCATTTTTTTAACATCACCAACAAACTAAATTTTTGTGTACAATGGACAACAGCCAGATTTTGCAACTGTATTAATGGCAAAAGCACTAATGTCCACAGTGATCATAACTGTGAAACCAATAGCAACCATGACCACCTGCACTTAATGCAGTTAAACGGAAAATTCAGAGGAGCATTCCCTGCTCCTCCATGGGGTGTACTGTTGGATATCCGTGCAATAATAGTCTTCAGAAATCACTTCATTTGGCAGAGGCTTCCCCTTTTGTGGTGTAATATTCCACCTTGTTGAGTCAGCAGTAAGTTAGATTTTTAATTGTGTGCAAGATCCGTAAGGACTCCTGAGCAACTCTTTTCGCTCTATAAACATATCTTTGTGGAACATCGTATTTCAACATTCCTTAAATTGAATCGGTTTTTTTAAAAAAAGTTTTCCACGTTTCTATCTCTACTACTTTTTCCTATGTAGTGAAGTGAAAGATAAGCAGTAAAATTTTACTTTAGGGTTTTACTGCCTCTGAAAATTCTTCCAAGTGATTGGCTACTTAATTTGCTTAATGATAATAGCTGGTATATGAATCCTGTCTGATCAAACTAATGTCATAAAAGATTAAATCAATGTCATCAAGATCATTTGGACACCTTTCTTTTAGGTCAGCTGGAAATGGCATCATTTGCCACTCACAGTAGAACCTAAACCATTATATTTTACCAAGTGCAATGCGTCTTGTAAATATAGAAATATATAAAATGAACTTGGTTCCTTTTTTCACTTCAGGTTTCTCTAGGAGGTGTCGACCTAACTGTAAGAGTTTTGACTACAGGGTATTGGCCTACTCAGTCTGCTACACCAAAATGTAACATCCCCCCGGCACCGCGACATGCCTTTGAAGTCTTTCGAAGGTAAAGCTTCCAAAAAAGCAATTTTATTTTAAGAGTATTTGATAATCAAATCATTTTGACTTTTTTCTACTGCTTGTAATTTCATATTGGTTCCACCATATGAGCTTGGCGCTGAGCAAGTGCTGGTCTCTGGTAACCCTGATTGCAAGTGACTTGGGGTGTTTCTTTGTTGGCCAGCTGCGGAGACATGCCAGTAATGTGCTGACCGCAGTGCTCCCAAGTCTAATCTAGTCCACCGAGATGTCAGTACCTGAGCTGGTCGAAAGTATAGGACACAGTCTTGTCACTGCTTCCTCGAGATCTATGTTGCTTTCCACTGAAGAGGAGGCACTGATGTCTGGACAGGCTGGTTTCTTTAGGGCAGAGTTTGTTTGGGTGTTGCTTATGCCTGCATAATACAAAAGTGGGTTTGAGTTGCAAAAAAGGAGTAGAAATTTGGACATGTTAAGAATATTCTGTGGTGGTTATGGGAGAGCAGCACAACATTTGCCAATGAATTGTACTTGGTTGTTGAAACACAGAGGTGTCAGTCACGGTCCACTGCTGCTAAGACAAGAATTCTGTATTCATTGGGTGTGAACAGTTGAGTCTTGATCACTGGTCCATGCAACTTGACCCCCTTTGCCCTGTTGTGTGTTTCTATCGAAATGAGAAAAGGGCAGGGATTGATTTGCATGAAAGTGATTGCTAAGCTGTTAGTTTTGGTGCAGGTGAGAGAACGGTGGTGAGGTGCCATGAGTGAGTAGGAAGTGCAGTCGCTAATCATTTGAATGAATAAGGCGGGTGATAGCAATTGAATGAAGCTGCAGCACACAAGAATGGGAAAGTAGACAATGAGCCTTGGTGAGAGGTGTCTGCAGTGGCAGAGTCGGAGAATGTGAGATCACAGAGAGGAGGATAGCAGTTACCTATGTGGAGCCTAGAAGTTCATTAACTGTTCTACAGCATTGCTAGTCATTCCTCCGGATGTGGACTCAAGACTATTCTGGGTGACAACTTCAAACCAGTCTGGGAAAGTGTGGTGTTGTGATCTCCTCTGACTGTGCTAAGCCATCTGATTCTCCATTCAGTCCTGGACCTCCTGATCCTTGTCTGCAAAACAGGTGCCAACTTACCTCTGTTCACCATCTCCCGTGCAAGCCTTTTCATGCTGAAACAGTGAAAGACTTTTCCTAGCTTGTAGCATTTGAACAGGTGCGTAGTTGGGCTTTAATTTTGGTCATGATTTGGAGATGCCGGTGTTGGACTGGGGTGTACAAAGTTAAAAATCACACAACACCAGGTTGTAGTCCAACAGGTTTAATTGGAAGCACTAACTTTTGGAGCACCGCTCCTTCATCGACACAACGACCTGATGAAGGAGCGGGACTCCGAAAGCTAGAGCTTCCAATTAAACCTGTTGAACCATAACCTGGTGTTGTGTGATTTTTAACTTTAATTTTGGTGTCAGTGACTGGAAACCTTTTAAGTCCCAGCAGCAGCAAGCACTTGTGGTGACTGCAGCAGCAATGCTGTGGATAATTAGAGGTGAGCAGTGTAAAACTGAGAAACAATTCTCAAGAGCATGCAGAGAAACTCTCCTAAAGTTCACACTTGGCCAAACTTCGGGAAAATTCAGCTCACTGTTTTGGCTTAAATTAAAGGACACCTTTTAACACAGTCTTGTAAAGACATAAATTTATAACACTGTTCAAAAACAACTAAGGATCGATACACTTGTATTGAGTACTTTTTGATCATAATCATTCTGAAATACCATTAAGTGATGTTGTATTTGTCTTGCTTTTTAGGATAGAGATTTTTATAGACATGTTTGGAAATGCTAATTTTTGTTTTAATTGCAGATTCTACTTGGCAAAGCACAGTGGTCGACAGCTCACACTCCAACACCACATGGGTTCAGCAGATTTAAATGCCACTTTTTATGGACCTGTGAAAAAGGCAAGTGCCTTAATGAAATAAACACCTAGAAACTGTTACAAATTGGTTAAATGCAAGAGAAGGAAAATGCACTAATTGTTAAAATAAACTGGAAATAAAGGGAGCTGTTCTCACTTTGCTGGCAATCTTGATTGAGTATGGTTCTATTCGGCAAAAGTTGTGTGTACATTTAGGGCTTTTTCTTAGCCTTAAATTGAACTATGAAACACTTCAAAGGGGGTATTGTGGTCTATACAGTACATTACATTTTGAAAGGGTAAAAGCACTAATTTACACGAATTTAATTACAAATTAAGTTTTACAAAGAATGGAAATAAGAATTCAAAATTTACCTAAAATTTTAATCGTTGGAACTGTTTATTTCAGCATCGGTTCATTTTGCGTATATTGAGCCCAAAAAAATAGCTTTACAGAGGAAACCATTTGCGTTATTTTCATTCATTCAGTATTAAGTATTTGGGTTAAGTGCATGAGAACCTCCCAGTCAGTTGAATAGATGTTTGCATCATGTGCTGATTACAAGCAATTGTATTAATGTCTTTTAAGGAAAAGTAATCAAATTTAATTGCATCTACCTGAGCTAAAATGCCTTTATGACATTGTACAAAAAGGCAATCAATTGTAAAGCTTTTGGGCAAAATCTTGAACTAATGCTAACGATTTACAGAAAAATTGTAATGTAGTAATGCTAAATTCATCAATGTGGAGGTTAAGGTTGATGACGTTCAGGTCAAGCTGCATCAATGGAGACAGGAAAGTAAAGGGAACATTTCAGCTTTGGTGATTCTTTAAACTTCTGACCAGTTCCAGTGGGAGAACTTTAACATTTTCTCCTAGATCCTACGTACTTGTGATGCTTCCAGCATTGTTTTATTTTTATTTTAGAGTTCCAGCATCTGCAGCATTTTTCTGAATATAAGAGTTAGAGTTTAAACTCCAAGTGGTTAAACAATCCAAGCCTTGATAAAAGTACTTCAAAAATGTACTCTTGCCTTTTTTCCCTTCATGCAAGAATTAAATATCTTCTGAGTGTTTATTTTCTTAAAAAGCATAGTAAAACTCAAGATTTTAGAAAGTAAAGCAATTTAGAGTTGCTTTCAGATTACTTTAGTTTGTTTAAAATTTGCATTTATGTGTGCTGATAAATGAAGCATTTGTTAAGCGTATAATAATTTTCTGATAGGTTGAGTAACTGACTGCTTGCTAATCAGTTTGAATGGGTGGTAGGAAGAAATTATATTTGCATCATAAATTGAAATTTAGTCTCAATTAACTGCTGTTTTGGAGACCATCAAAAATTCAGTTGTAGCATTCTGTTTGTCTTGTGCTTGAAAGGAAATTTGAAAAACGGTCAACTCCTTATTCTTGATGTAAAACTATATGCAGAATTTCTTTTCAGGTCTGTTAATGTAAAAAGAAAACACCTAGTTTTATGTAATTTACTTTTACAACAAAGCACTCAGAGTCATAGAGACGCACAGCACGGAAACAGATCCTTCGGTCCAACTCATCATGCTGACCAGATATCCTAACCTAGTCTAGAACCATTTGCCAGTAGTTGGCCCATATCCCTCGAAATCCTTCCTATTCATATACCACCCAGGTCCTTTTTAAATGTTGTAATTGTACCAGCCTCCACAGCTTCCTGTGGCAGCTCATTCCATACATGCACCACCTCTGCGTGAAATAGTTGCCCCTTAGGTCTTTTTTATATCTTTACCCTCTCACCCTAAACTTATGCCCTTTAGTTCTGGACTCTCCCACCTCAGGGAAAAGACCTTGTCTATTTATCCTATTCATGCCCCTCATGATTTTATAAAACCTGTAAGGTTACCCCTCAGCCTCTGATGCTCCAGCCTGTTCAGCCTCTCCTTACAGCTCAAACCCTCTAACCCTGGTAACATCCTTGTAAATCTTTTCTGAACCCTTTCAAGTTTCACAACCTGGGGCCCCTGGATTTTAGTCAGTTAAGCTAAAATGCAGTCAAGCTTGTGCCATTTTTAAACTGGTAAACGTGTGTATATCAGTCAAAGACAGTGAAATCATATTTTACATGTTAATGTTGCAATCATTTTTGAAATAAGTTCCATGTGGTCACTTATATTATACATTTTGTCTTAATAGGAAGATGGTTCTGAGGTTGGAGTAGGTGGAGCTCAAGTAACTGGCTCGAATACCAGAAAGCACATATTACAAGTATCTACTTTCCAAATGACTATATTAATGCTGTTTAACAATAGAGAAAAATACACATTTGAGGTGAGAATGACATAAATCCGATACATGTTAAAGTCTGCCATATTAGGGAAAATAAATTTTTGCTGAAGTAGCTTCACAGGACATGAACTTGGCTTCCTACTAAATTGTTTCATGCCTATTTAACCACAAGATAATTGCATGTAAAGAGCCAATGACTGTTCTGATGCTGGTGTGATGTAGGTTATTTTTATCATTTTTATTAAATGTGTTTCAGTACGGACTGATAAAGTTATACATTATTATTAACAGAAAATTGCATTACTGGTCAGTGAGAGAAGCTAAATTTTGTAAAAACCTGAGTCGATAAACAGGCCGGTTGATTTCAGATCAGTTTGTACTTCAGTTTTTTTATGTAAAAGATTAAGGAAAATTATCTTGAGAGTTGAATTGCTACTTAAGTTTATAACAGTGCACCTTATAGTGACATAAATAAATAATGTGCTCAATTCAGGCAGCATCTCTGGAGAGGAAAAAATAGTTAATGTAAGAACTGAAAAAGAGTTGGAAACTAATAAGTTTTAAGGAAATGAGAGGAGATTCAATGGGGAGATCAGTATGGGATGCAAAACAGGAGAGCTTGGATAACAGAAGGGACGGTGCAAGGCAAAAGGGGCTGGTAGAGAACAAGCAAAGAAACAAGATAGCCTATATGAGGTGTAAACTTGGTTACATTTGTTTTTGCTTGTTCTGGTGAAAACCCAGGAAACTAGAATTTTAATGTTTTTTTTGGCATTTCAGCCTCAGCAGTATTTTGCTTTTGTTTTTCTTTATACTGATACTGGCAAGTTATGCAAAAATGTGTTTATAGGAGAGATGTTGGTGTTTCAATTTTCCTGTTTGTTAGTGCATAGACTGCAAACAACACTACCAAAGATGGTTTTATCTGAGAATGTTTGTGATACATCTCTTCTTCACAATGTTTTCTCTTCTATAATATGCTTTTCCATTAAGCGTTTTGACCTTGCAACAATGTAGACTGAGTCAGAATTAGAATTGTTCTATTTAATTACTTCCACTTTTCCTAAAAGCCCGATCACTTGCCTAATGCTGAACAAAATGCATGTGAAAATGAGGTATAATTGTATATATACTCTTTCTAAAGTGCTGTAACTTCTTTACAGGAAATTCAGCAGGAAACAGATATTCCTGAACGAGAATTGATCAGAGCACTTCAGTCATTAGCATGTGGAAAACCAACACAACGAGTCCTTAGCAAAGAGCCCAAATCGAAAGAAATTGAGCCTGGTCACGTTTTTATAGTGAATGATCAGTTCACATCAAAATTGCACAGAGTCAAGATTCAAACAGGTTTGTTTTTAAAAGTAAAAGAAACTCATTAGACTTAGATTAATATCTTTTCCATAGATAGGTGTAACCACATACAAATGTTTGACTAGTTCAATTAAGAATGAATAATTTACCAATATTTTCCAAAGTCCTTAACAAATATACTCAAGGAAAATGAGTAATAAGCAAAAATAAAAAGATGAGACTATGCAAAATCACCTAATATTTTGTCAAAGTGGATGAGCCTTGAAACTTCTCATTGTGGAGAGAAATCCAAAAATGTAGAACAAAGTTGGCTAGTTGGGTTAGATATTGTAGACTTGATAGGGCAAATTGTCTCTATTTGCACTGTAGGGATTCTATAGTTGTAATTCACAATGACTCCTCCACTTATATTTTTTCTCTTTTTTTCTTCTTCAATCTTCTGTATTGACTCTTGCTAACCTGAAGACCACCTCCAAGCTCATACTTAGAATGACAGCCACTTTATCTTCCCCTCAGCAACTTGCTGCCTTACATCTTTCATTGTCTGGGCAATCATACTTTGTTACTAGGAGTTGCAACATATTATATCAAATTCTCATGCCTTCCCAGTTTTATTAGAAGAAACAATCATGGAAGTGTTAAGGCCAGTATATTTTGAAAGGAAATTATATTTTGTGGAAAACATCAAAATATTTGTAATTTCAGAGCATTTTTGATTAATAAACTGATGGTAAAAATGTTGAAGGAGATCATTGCTATTATGGAAGAACTTTAATACCAAAGTCCAACCAGAAATGAAGTGGTGTTTCTTGTTATCCTTATATTTCTTCTTTCTTTTATCCTGTAAATGGAATAACAGTGTTTGTAGAAGCTCAGCCTTTGTTGAAAACAGCAAATACAGAGATACTTGATCTGACATCTAAATTAAAACATTGAGTCTTAACTGTTTCTACTTAATTGTACACCATTACAATATATTACACTTTTGCTAAAGCCATCTGTTCAGGTAGTTTAGTGAAGTGCTCACGTGGTTGAAATACTCAAGTACCGAACAGGAAGGAAATTTTTGGCATTTTGCAGAAGCATGTATCATTGCTGTTCTTTTAGTTCACTGAAATTTAAATATTGTAACACCATGACCCAAGTTCATATTAGTTTACTGTGTTGTACTAAATGCTGTGGCTCTGCTTGAAATTAATTAATTGCTTCCAGTTTCATCAAAGGAAAGCCTGATTTAGCTTAAGTTGAAATGTCAGAAATTTAGAAATTGATATTATTTCATTCGTAAACATTTACATTAAATATTGGATTGAATTTATAGTTGCTGCCAAACAAGGAGAGTCTGACCCAGAACGAAAAGAAACACGCCAGAAAGTAGATGATGACCGAAAGCATGAAATTGAAGCTGCAATTGTCCGCATCATGAAATCAAGGAAGAAGATGCAGCATAATGTTCTGGTAGCAGAGGTAAAAAAAATTTATTTCATCAAAACATACTTGTGAAATATCTAAGAATAAAACAGGTTCATTTGCATATAGTTCATTTTAGTATGTTTTTCTCCTGCTAAAGTCCAAGAATGATTAAATTAATTGTGCTTACTATTTCAGTCAATTTTCTGACAATTATTTAATAACTTAAAATCATCCCTTTGGAATTATATTACAAATAACCAATCCACATTTATAATATGGGCCCTTTCATATCCTATAAATTATATATCCTATAAATATATCCTATAAATTATTCTTCAGTATCCCCTTTCCTGTCTCTCTTTTTCTGCTATGTCAGTATAGGTATTAATGAATATACAAAGATATTTTACGGCCATGCGATGTGAGAAATTATTTATCTGGACTTTTCCTTCTGACCCATCCCCTTGAATCAATCGCTCTTATGCTTGTACTTCCCATGTTGCCAAACCCCAGGAGCCTCCACAATGATGTTGGGTTTTACTGGTTTCCTACCTAATGCTGCCACAGTGTTTGCAAATTGGCACTCCATGTTGCCAAGAACCCTGCTTCTTCCCCTAATTAGATTAGATTAGCTACAGTATGGAAACAGGTCCTTCAGCCCAACAAGTCCACACCAACCCTCCGAAGAGTAACCCACCCAGACCCTACATTTATCGCTGACTAATAATCCTAACACGATGGGCAATTTAGCATGGCCAATTCACCTAACCTGCACATCTTTGGATTGTGGGAGGAAACCGGAGCACCCAGAGGAAACCCACGCAGACACTGGGAGAATGTGCAAACTCCACACAGACAGTTGCTCGAGACCAGAATCGAACCTGGGTCCCTGGTGCTGAGAGGCAGCAGTGCTAACCACTAAGCCACTGTGCCACACTCTTCCCTTACCTTCCCCACCTTTTCCTGTGAATCAAGTCTTGCATTCCCAGTCTGCAGTTCATTGTATCTTCTAAAACCAGAATCTTCCTCCACACTGCTTTTCAGGTTCTATAATACTGCAAAGCCCTTACTGTTGTCCTGTCAAATCCCAGAACCTTTTCCTCCTGAATACTGTCAAAACCCAGAATCTCACTTTTAGTTACAGAAATCAATGAATTTTCAACAGTTTGAGATTTATTGTACTTAATAGTTAACATTTTTGCATCCCTTTTCATCATAAGGTGACTCAGCAGCTGAAGGCTCGCTTCTTACCAAGCCCCGTGGTAATTAAAAAAAGAATCGAGGGACTTATTGAGAGAGAATATTTGGCACGAACACCTGAGGATCGCAAAGTATACACTTATGTAGCGTAAGAAGCATTCAACAGGTTTATCTGTTTTTAAAATGCATTCAACAGGTTTATCTGTTCTGGACTGTATAATCGCATGAACTGGGAGGTTCATTTTAAAATTATTAAGAAGACCTTCTCCAAATAAATTGCAGTAAGTGTACTAGATTATCAGATCAAGCCCTCATTCCCTGTGATAATTTTGAACAAAAATGGACCCAACGTCTGGTTGCTCACCGTTTTACCCATGTAGAGATCATCTTTAACAGTTCCTCGGGGAAACGTGAATGTGTTTTCATTTTGTTTTCAGTACTGTAAAAAAAAGAATAAAATCTAGAAAACATGAAATACCATCAATAAAAATAAAGTAACTGTTCGAATTTCTTCTTCCCCGATTCTCAATGTTGATGTAATGGCATTTTATTTAAAGTGTTTGGCACCTCTGTGCTTGTAAGGATTGGGTATATAGAGCTGGTTAAATGAACTGCAGCTGCCTTACTTTTTTTTGCCCTGCTTTTTGCAATATTCTGCTGATAAGAGCCTTTACTGGGATCTCCCAGATATTATGCACATTTTTCAAATGTCAAGAATGTGCTTTTTTGATCTTGCTATATTTTATCATTGGATATTAGTAACTACTGGAGTTAGTTCAGTAAAAATCCATTGATGGGGTGCTTGTAAAACTGCCCATATTGTATTAAAAATTGTTTTTGATTTTGTTGGTGGCAAGTGCAGTTCATACCCAGTTACTTCTAAAGTTGAAGTTTTATTTCAGTGTGTATAAAATGTATAATATGTTTTTGCTGTTGTACTCACTGCTGATGGTAGCTTGTACAGGGCATTGTTTTCATCACATTACATGTAGACAGAAGAATTCAAAATAAAAAAAATTAGTAAACTAGAGAAAATCCACATTGTACACAAGATGTATACAGTCATAATATCTCTTGGGATGATCAGCCTATCTTAGTATTCATCTGAAATGAATTTAAGATACATGTGACAAATGCATGAAATAGATCAGTTTTTATGATGGAGCCTTTAAAGAACAACTCCTGTTTAGTTACAACTGTGGATGAACTGAAAGCTTGCATGTAATTTATTTTTGAGATACGTTTGCATAAAATTAAGCAAGACTGCCTCAAAATTGCAAGTTTACCTTCTCAACTGGGAGTGGATATGGTTTATTTCCTCTTTAAAGCATTAAACAGCATACATATCTGAGGGATATCCATCCATATCTGTATATGTTCCAACCGATTTCACAAACTAGTTTATCAGAAATATATCCAGAAAATTATTTAAGTAATTATTTGGTAGAAGATTCTTTGAGGTGTTCTGACTCAGTGAATTTTAGTGTGCTTTTAATGTATACGAACAAAATAGCGAAATATGTTTCCTGGGTACTGTACTGAAATATTCTGAAGTGCTACCTCAATAATCAGTAGTTTCTCTGTTTATATTATGGCTGTTCAGTGTATCCAGAATTAAGTTGGAGTTGTTCTCTTAAAGCCCTATCCAGTGCTATAGTGGAGCAGGAATGGATGGAAGTGATCCCTTCTGGGATTAATTTTTTTAATAAAAAGTTTAGTAAAATTTTGGGGACACTTAATATATGTATACCTACAATAATTTATGTTTAAAAGGTTGATCTTAATGGGTTGATTTCTTTTTAAGTTATGAGGTTTGTTATTATAGGTAAATGTCAGATTGTTTGCTGTACTGCTTTTAAAGGGCATATTACGATCAATCCAGTTCAGCCAAGGTCTTTGTTATGGTGCCGCCCAATGGAATACACATTAAAGGTTCTACACAAAGTACAAAGTTGAATGTTTTGATATACCTTCTAGGACAATACTGCAAGGAAATGAAGACCATTTACAATAAAATCACTGACTGGAGAAAATATTTATATAAATTCCACCAATTTAGATGTGTCAACCTTCTATTTTCTGCAGTTCATATTTTAATTAAGCCATTCTGCTTTAAAGTACATATTTCACTTCTTTACAAAAGATGTTCCGAATAGATTTTATTCTCATTAACTTGAAAACAAACCTGGAAGTAGTAAATTTCAGTGTTGAGAAAATGCAAATGAATTTAGTTCAAAAGCCAAACTTTTCTGTGTTCATTCTCATTTACTACATTTTTGAAGGCTGTTGCTTTTGAAGGACTGTTGCAGTAGCTTTTAACAGGTTTTTAAAATAAGCTTGTTGTTTCCTGAGATGCTGATTTGAGACACTTAATGTTTTTACTTCATATTTTAGAAAAGATTGCTTATAAATCCTTTTTCATATAAGATCATCCCAGTTGGCTAGAAATACTCTATGCCTGCTAATATATATTGTCAAAATATTTAATATGACTCCTGACCATTTTTCTTATGAGATTCCTGGAGGATCTACAGTTGTTTCAAATTCTCAAGCATTTTCTTTAACTCACTCTAGAGACAAGCTGTAAAAGGAACTTGAAACTCGTTCCATTTTAAATGGAAATCTGTCAGATTAGTTTGTTTATGAAAAGTTATATATACTAAGATGTGTTTTTATTCATTTGAATTCACCTAATATTTCTTATTCATTCTATCATTGGCAAGACTGGCACTTCTACACATCAATAGGTACCCATAATTGTTGATTGCTTTCTTGAACTACTGCAATGGTTTTGATGCAGCTGAGTGCCTTACCATGCCACTTCAGAGGTTAATTGAGAATTATCCATGTTAGAATCACAAATAGGCCAGACTGAGTAAGAATTACAGGTTTCCTTTCTTAAAAGAAATTAGTGAAGCAAATAGGTCATAGAGATGTACAGCACGGAAACAGACCCTTCGGTCCAACCTGTCCATGCCGACCAGATATCCCAACCCAATCTAGTCCCACCTGCCAGCACACGGCCCATGTCCCTCCAAACCCTTCCTATTCATATACCCATCCAAATGCCTCTTAAATGTTGCAATTGTACCAGCACCCACCACTTACTCTGGCAGCTCATTCCATACACGTACCACCTTCTGTGTGCAAAAATTGCCCCTTAGGTCTCTTTTGTATCTTTCCCCTCTCACCCTAAATCTATGCCCTCTAGTTCTGGACTCCCCCACTCCAGGGAAAAGACTTTGTCTATTTATCCTATCCATGCCTCTCATGATTTTGTAAACCTCTATAAGGTCACCCCTCAGCCTCTGACGCTCCAGGGAAAACAGCCCCAGCCTGTTCGGCCTCTCCCTATAGCTCAAATCCTCCAAACCTGGCAACATCCTTGTCAATCTTTTCTGAACCGTTTCAAGTTTCACAACATCTTTTCAATAGGAAGGAGACCAGAATTTCATGCATATTAAAACAGTGGCCTAACCAGTGTCCTGTACAGCCGCAACAGTGTCCTAAACGCCGCCTTCACTATCCTATCTACCTGCGACTCTACTTTCAAGGAGCTATGAACCTGCACTCCAAGGTCTCTTTGTTCAGCAATACTCCCTAGGACCTTACCATTAATTGTATAAGTCTTGCTAAGATTTGTTTTCCCAAAATGCAGCACCTTACATTTATCTGAATTAAACTCCATCTGCCACTTCTCAGCCCATTGGCCCATCTGATCAAGCTCCCATTGTAATCTGAGGTAACCCTCTTCGCTGAATACTCCATCTCCAACTTTGGTGTCATCAGCAAACTTACTAACTATACCTCTTATGCTCGCATCCAAATCATTTATATAAATGACGTGTTTACAACAATCTGAGAGATTCATTATATCTTTCTATAGGCAGAGAGAATAGTTATCTATTAATAGTCTAATATCTGGAATGAGTGAAGTACGTTCTGAGGAAAGGTTAGGCCTGCATTCTGTGGATTCAGAAGAGCCAGAGATGACTTAATCAAAACAGGTAAAATCCTGAAGGGTACTTGACCGGGTAGATGAGGAAAAGAATTTTCCCCTTGTGTTAGAATCTAAACCTACGGATCATAGTTTAAAAATAACTGGTTGCCTATTTCAGACAGATGAGGAAACATTTTTCTGAAGATTGAGTGACTTTGGAATTCTTTTCCTCGAATGGCAGTGGACTCAGAATCTTTCAAATTTTTTTTAAGACAGAGGTAGATTCAGGGTTGAAAGATTATCAGGATATGCGGGAATTAAAAGTTGAGATTAAATTCTGTTAGCCAGGATCTTATTGAATGGTGGAGCAGGCTGAAAGGCTGAGTGACGTACTCTCGTTCTTTTTTCACATAATTTGAATTTAGAATTTCTATTTTATTAGGTCCAGTGATATAACTCAGTGAAGCTCCATCAATTGCACATCAGGCCTGTGTTCCATCTGTACTTCTTCAATTATCCTTACTGTGGACAAAAGTGTACTTATTGCCCGAAATAACTAGAGATACGTGTACCTAGTAATTGTCCAGATGGTGTTGTGCCAAAATGTACAAGGGTCTTAAGGGCTCTCTATTATACGTGAGCACTGACAAACTTAATATGTAATGATTATTGTTCTTGCATTATGACCATTTTTAGAATGTTACTTTAAGATATTTATACTGAATATTCCTAGCATGATCAGTCAAGGATAAGTATTAATAAGTTTAATGTGTGCACTTGTTTAAAAATATAAAATGTCAGAGGTTTATCCTAATTGAAAGGGTAAGTTTAAAAACTAATAATTCAACATTAAGTGTTGCTAAAAAGAGAGAGTCGAAGCTTTTCATTTTGCTTTTCAACAAGTAACTAAACTTCAAAATGGAGCATCAATTTATGCAACATAAGAGGGTGCTGATTGGTTGGCATGGAGATGCAGTAGATTTAATTACTGGTTACTGCTGCGTTTTAATGCCAACCACAGTCCAATTAAACAGCACACTCCTGCTGTATAAATGTGAGAAATAAGTGCAAGACAAAGTGCTTCAACTTGTCTCTTTTTAGCAGTTGTAAAGTTCTGTACTACTGAGCACTTCAATGATAATTGCACCAATGCTATCTCTGAATCTTTAAAAGCCGTTGCAGGCTCATGTACTGTTTAAAAAGAAAATTGTTGCTTTGAGTTAAGGCATAACCAATAACATCTATGACAACTATCAATTTATTCAGTAGGATCTGGTTAAATTAACTTGACATTTTTTATAATTCTAAAAAAAGTTGTTATAATTCTATGCATCATTTTAATTGATTCACATTTTTCAGTTGGCCTTTAAATAATTCTTACAAAGCTTTAATCTGGTTGATGTAAGTTGGTTCATTTTGCTTATACTAAGATACAAGTAACAGGTTTAATCCATGCAGGTGTAATGTGAAGTTGCGCTGCACCAAGTATAAATTGGATTATTTTGTCTTGTGTATATTTTCTGATATCTTTAGCTTACACAGCAACGTGTTGCACAAAGCATACAATATTATAAACCAGTTTAGCCTGATATTTTGAGAAATGTATTCATTACATTTATTCAAGTTTATAAGGTTGACTTTCAACTTGAATGGGTTTTCTAATCAAAATAAACTTATTTCTGAGTTTCTAATTACATGATATAATTGAAGCATTACATTGAGTTTAAGCAGTTAATATATGAACACAGAAGTTTGTCTGGATGTTGAACCAATCAGTATCCTTGTAAGATAACTAAGCATGCTTGCTTTGTGCACTTCAAGCAAGAAGTCACTTGCATTTAAATTTGGGTGACATTTAGCATATTTGTGGGGTTTTATGTGCAATTTTGTAGTAGATACATTTAAACACGAAAAAGAAATGTATTTATTGACTGGACTCTGTGTATTAAGTATGGATCAATAATTAGATGAAGATATTCAAGTTAAATTTTAGCTTTTTAAAAGATTCACTTGGTAAGTAATATTCTTTTTAAATGTGTGCAATCTCAGGGTGTTGAAATAGTTTCCAGCATTTGTAGCTGAAAACCATTAGCCTGCATGTGACATTGCATCAAGAAAACAATTTTCAACCTTGAGTTGCTGAACTTTTTGAAATAATAAAGCAATGGTTCAGTAAAAGGTATATTTGTGTATACATCTTGTCCAGTGCAAATTAGTTTTGATATAAAGCATTTATAATCACAAAATATTACATAATCGTCAGTGGGTTTTCAGTGCAGTTTGCAGGTATTTGTCACCCTCCCTAGGTCACTTAAGAAAATACGCATGAAGTGTGTATATTCTATGCAACTGATTATCAAGCAGGACCCAATTGAAGGAGACTTTTGTCTGTCGAATATTAGTCTGATTCTATTATTAGCCCAGATTTTGAAACAGTAATGATAACAAAACTGACAGGATTTATAGTCATGGCACCTCTGAAGCTGACAGATTTAGAAGTTCCTACATGTACAAATTAAATATGAAAATCTAGAAGCTATTATTAATGATTCTGCACTTTCTCCTGGTGTTCTGTTGAAGTCCGTCAAGATTGCAATCAAGTAGAAGTCGCTGAACTGACAAAAAAAATCCCTTTTTACATTACAAATCTCAATGTAAAGTTACTTGGAGAAACACATTGGATGTGGTGTAACTTTTCTTTGTCCTTGACATAACAGTGTCACTGGCAAGGCCAGCATTCATTGCCCAAGCCTAACTGACCTTGTGAAGATGGGAATGAACCACCAGTGTGAACTGCTGCTTGCGATTGAATGCACTCCCAGCGCTGTTAGAAAGGGAGTTCTAAGATTTCTAACCTGCAATAGTGAAGAATAATTGCAAATCAGAATCACTTGTGATTAGTAGGAGGACTCTCAGGGCGAATGGTCTTTTGTGTTAGGGATTTTAACAATATATTGAGTTTGTATTTACTGCTGAGCAGTCTCACTCCATTCAAAACTGATATGTATTTGTTCAATGTCAGACTTCATTATTATTCCTATTTTTAAAAATTTTAAGGTTTTGTTTTGATACTTCAGCTACTCTAATTTCATTCCCATTTATTCTGTTCTGTAAAATTTTAATTAAAAGTAATCTACTGCATTTTGCCATTTGATTTACTGTCTGAGGCAGTAGTTTGATGTGAATGTTTAGGTGATAACAATTGTTCGTGGATGCTTGGAGATCCCTTTGTCTCCATGCCAGATTCAAATTGATGTCATGAAAGGGGAAATCCGAACCACAGAGCAATTGCTGGATCTTTATGAAGAGCAGCTTCCTTGGACATCAGTGGCTAACACTTTGTTTTACTGATCTTAAAATTTGTGCCTTACTCTTTAATATTCATTTATAGTAGTTACCATATTTTCATGTAAATGGTCCCTGCAGTGATGGCATTACCATTGTCTTTTAGAAGTTGCAGTAAAGGTCTGAAGCTAAATACAATTTTTTTGAGAGTTTCTCTGATAATAGATTCAGGCTTAACTGCATCCTCTGACCAGTAATGGACCAGGTATGTAGTGATAACAGAATTATAAATTAAGAATTGTATTCCTGATATTGGTCCCAACATGTTCAACCTGTCTGCTTTTCTGGCAGCTTTAGAATATTTAAATATGTGGTGTTGTTTTGCCTTTGAAAGTTTAAATTGTATATAGTGTCATTGATAGTCTCTGCCTGCCTTATCCAGGAAATTTGGTGGGTTTTGGCATTGTGGCCAATAGATGTCCTTTCCTTTTTTAAGACCTTTCTTTTTTTTTAAAAAAACTTTCTTTTTTAAGGTTACTTTGTACATGGAAGGAACACAACTAGACTTGTCTCTCATCAACATTTCTAGGTTCAAATGGAAATTGACTTTTGAATATCTAATTAATTTATCTCTGATCACACCCTTTTTGCTGAAGGCTCAATTATTATGGTTACTGAGCTCATTAAGAATCTAGTGTGTTTATTAGTGGATGACTGTCAACGAGACTGTTGCCCAATGAGGACAGCCCTTGCAGCAAGACTCTATTTTCTAGCAAATAATTTTTTTAAAAACTCTGCTCCATTTGTTTAAACCAGGCGGTACAAAAGAGTGTCTATAGGAATTGTCACTATCTGCAGATATCAGTAATAGTAAATTGAACTCAGGATTGAAATTACAGCAAAGTCAAGCAGTGAAAGCAGTGGTTATTCCAGTTTAAGATACATTAAATGGAGGTTGATGTTGTATAGACTTGCCAGCTCACTAAGTAGTATGAGCAGCTACTCATAATGAGGACTGTTGCCACCATCCTGTTTAAAAGCATAAGAAACAACAAAGCTTTGGTCTAATGTGACTGGGGAGGTGCAGAACTCACTGGTTTACCTGGAAGAATGTGTTGTAACTAACCAGATGCAGTTCATTGCATGTTAGCAACTAATTATTGGTTACATCGGTATGATAAATGTTCCAGAGACACAGGAGTGCTGGATGTTTGATCTCACTCTTCTGAAATCCTAAGCTATTTTGAGTACACATCTGTATAATACATAGTGGCTGATGCTTATGGAACTCATTATTAACCCTTTCAGACCAATATATAGCAAGTAGTTTCTTTTCTGAGGTTGGACAGATAAGACTGCCTTCATACCAGAGATGATTTGGAAGAAGGTATAGGTTGTCTCATTAGCAAATTTGCAGATGACACTAAGATAGTGAAGGGAACTGTCAGAGAATTCGACAGAATATAGATAGATTGGAGAGTTGGGCAGAGAAATGGCAGATGGAGTTCAATCCGGACAAATGCGATGTGATGCATTTTGGAAGATGCCATTCCAGAGCGAGCTATACAGTAATTAGAAATGTCCTGGGAAAAATTCATGTACAGAGAGATCTGGGTGTTCAGGTTCATTGTTCCCTGAAGGTGACAATAGAGTGGTCAAGAAGGTAACAGCATGCTTTCCATCGTCAGACGAGGTATTGAGTAGAAGAGTTGGCAAGTCATGTTACAATTATATAAGACTTTGGTAAGGCCACATTTGGAATACTACGTACAGTTCTGGTCATCACATTACCAAAATGATGTGGATGCTTTGGAGAAGGTGCAGAGAAGTTTGGAGATGTTCACAGGATGTGGTCTAGTTTGGAGGGTGCTAGCTATGAGGAGAGGTTGAGTAGATTAGGATTATTTTCATTGGAAAGAAAGCAGTTCGAGGAGTAGGGGCTGATTGTGGTCTACAAAGCCAAGAGAGGTGTAGACAGGGTTGATAGCAAGAATTTTTATTTCCCCAGAGTGGAGGACTCACTCACTAGGGGCCATGAGTTCAAAGTGAGGGGGGGTAAGGTTTAGGGAAGATATACGTTCTTTACACAGATGGTGGTGGGTGCCTGGAACGCGTTGCAAGCAGAGGTGGTGGGGTGGGAACGATAGCGTCATTTAAGATGTATCTAGACAGGTACATAAATGACAGGGAGCAAAGAGATACAGATCCTGAGAAAATTGACAGTAGGTTTAGATAGAGGATATGGATCGGCACAGGCTTGGAAGGCCGAAGGGTCTGTTCCTCCTCTGTAATGTTCTTTGTACCAGTGAATAAGAATCTTTAATAGCTATAAAATAGCTGTAGAATCATGCAAGCTCAGTCCTAATTCCAATTGTACCAGCAAGTGTCATAGATATATCCCATTAATTAGCATAATGGACTTCATTGTTCTCCTACATCTTTCCTGAAAATTGTCAATGTATCTCTTTTAAAGCATTATTTTACAATTTCCCTTCATGTTTAATTACTAATTTTTCACTTAACATTTTACAACTATCATTCCCTGGACCACATACCTACCTGTCTTTCTGATTATGTTCTCTGCATACTTTGGAGCATCAGATGCAGATGGACAGAGACCTTGAGCTGGGCGCATTAGCAGGTGTAACAAGTACTTAGAGCGTTCTCATCCTGATGATCTGAAATTAAGTGCATTGAAGAGGGGCCAGCAAAGAGGACTCTGGAGTGAACCATGAGCACCTGGGGGAAGAAAGGGCAAAGGGAAGGGGCAATTGTTCAAATATGTCAGACTGTTCTGAACACCAAGCAAATGTTTCAATACCCACTTTGTATTGCCATCATTATTTTATAGAAACAACCATGGCAGAATAATTGAACTTTTCCTTTGAGAACAAAGAGGAAATAGCCAGCAAAGGGAAACTATTTGTTGGGAAAGCCCTTGGAATGTTGAGGGTTGACATCTGTCATTGCAGCTGATAGATAACTTATCTATGTTGAGGAGCTTGGGAGTGCTTTGGCATGGAGAATGATTGCTCTGAATACAATAGGGGTTTCTCCTTGTCTAGGCAATGGCAAAATTGTTCAGCATACTCTCTGGAGAGGATGCGAGCACGACAGGGACCTTAAGAAGGTTTAGCTGGTCAAGCGGTGTGAGTGTTGTTATACAGACCTGAGGCTGCACCTCGAAAGATGACTGGAGATATGGAGACCAGAGTATTCCCTACTTCCTCTGGGGTAAAGTAATTGATCAATTGCCTAAGATCAGTAAGTTTCACATGGTCAGGAAGCAGTGATCACATCCAGAATGATAAACAACTCAAGTATATAAGGAATTTAGAGACAAGATGTATATTTGGTGCCGAGAAAAATAGATGGTTTTTGCTTTCCTTTTTGTTTTTGGCTCATAGTTTGTAAGGTTTTGTTTAACAGGATAAATTGAAGCCCAGGATCAGGGGCCTAACATAATATCACAGATAATTTACAAGTTCTTTGGTTGCTGAATGGTACTGATTTGACTATCAATTATGGGTTGTTTTCAGGTTGAAGATAAATAGGGGAAGTAATTACAGCTAAAAACTTGACACCAGTACAAATTTTTTTAAAATCCAAGTAAGAACTAAATTATTAAAATGGAGGTGCTGGGACAAGCAATGCGTTATAACAGCATGACATGTGAGCTGAAGTACCCCATTGTCATTCAGAATGATCATGTGTGCAACAGGTATTGGTTGCTTGAGGAACTCTGGCTCAGAGGGCATGAGCTGGATGCTGAGTTTCATACACTGCAACACATCAGGGAGGGAGAGTTACCTGGATGCTGTGGTTCAAGAGATGGTCACAGCCCTGAGATTAGTACCTCAAATTAGAATTTATTGTATGTATTTTAACAGTAAAAATACAATGAAAAGTGTTTTAAGTCACCCTACCGTGCTGCCTATAATGACAGAAATTACATTAAAATCACAAGTTACAAATTAAGTAAGTATAAGACAAATAAAAGCAAACATAAGACAAAGTTCAACAAAGTCGGTTTAAAGGCTCCTGGTCTCGAAGATAGCAGATCCATGATGAAAACGACATGACGGGGTAAAAACTGAAACGCTGGGATGACACATCACTGAATCGAAACCCTCTGAAGAAAAATGGCCGCCAAGAATACCAGTCAAAAAAGAAAACGCTGGGTCATCAGATCGCCAGGCTGCCACCCATGGACAAAACGAAACAGTGAGACATCAGAAAACCAAGCCAGAAGTACAACGAAGATCTAGATTCAAGCTGAATGGCCGCCAAGATCTCAAACTGCTCCAACAGAGATTGCACCGCAGGCAGAGACCAACACGTCAAGAAAGACCGCCAGAAGGAACAGCCACTCAGGAGAAGCTCACGGCTGATACCTTCATTTTGAAGGTAAGTGAATTTGACTATATATACTAACTGAATGATCTTAAAAACAGAAAAAGATGAAAAGAAAATAGTAAAGGCAAACTGAGTAGATAGGCAACGGGCTCCTGGGCTGAGGAGCCCACACTATATGTTGATACTCTACCCCTGCCATTTTACCAAATTTGGTCAGGGCAGTCGGGTGTAACTAGAAGCAAGGTAAGTAAGGGATCCAGGAGGTAATGCTGAAGGAGCTTGTCTAACAGGTTTAAGTTACTTGCTCCCTGTGTGGATGAGGGTGAGGACTACAGGGAAGATGAGCAAACTGACCTTAGCACAGTGGTACAGGGAGCTATTCAGGAGGGGGTCGAGAAAGGAAATGTACTTGTAATGGGGAATAGTATAATCAGGAACAGACACTAATCTCAAGGAAGAAGAACCATACTGAAAAAAAGCATTTGGAGCAATCTTCAGCCAATTTTGTTCACTCCGCATGACATCAAGAAATGACTGGAGGCATTGCCGACTGCAAAGGCTATAGGCCTTGACAAAATTCCAGTCATAGAACTAACTATTTGTTCCAGAACTTGTCACTCTCCTAGCCAGGTACAGTTACAAGATTGGAATCCACTCAATGTGGAAAATTGCCCAGGTATGTCCTATACATAAAAAGCAGGACAAATCAGCTTGGCCAGTTGCCACCCCACCAGTTTACTCTGTCATCAGTAAAGTGATGAAAGGTGTCATCAACGGTGCTATCAAGCAGCAATTGATCAGCAGTAACCTGCTCAGTGACACCCAGTTTGGGTTCTGCCAGGGCCACTCAGCCCTGACTTCATTACAGCATTGATTCAAACATGGACAAAAATGCTGAACTCCAGAAGTGGTGACAGTGACAGACCTTGACATTAAGGCCACATTTAACAGTGTGGTATCAAGGGGCCCTCGCAAAACTGGAATTAGTGTGTAAGAGTCATATCAGTTCCAGGACATCTTTGCATGAATTCCTCAGCAGCACCTTCAGCTGCTTGATCAATGATTTTCTCTCCTTATAAGGTCAGAAGTGGGGATGTTTGCTAATGCTTGCACAATGTTTCACACCCCTTGCGACTCCTCAGTTACTGAAGCAGTCCATATTCATATGGAGCAAGATCTCGACAATATCCAGGCTTGGGCTGACAAGTGACCTTTTGCACCCCACGTGCCAGGCAAAATCCACCTTCAATAAAAGACAATCTAACCATTGCCCCATGACATTCAATAGTGTTACCATGACTGAACCTCACACTATTAACATCCTTTGGGTTACCATTAATGAGAAAATCAACTGAAACTCCTCATGTGAACACTGTGGTTACAAGAGCAGAACAGTGGCTAGGAATACTGTAACAGGTAACTCCTGTCCTTGTTGCCCAAAGCCTGACCACCATTTAGAAGTCACAGGTTAAGCATGTGATGGAATACTTGCCTGGATTGTGCAGCTTTACCAACACCAAGAAGCTTGACACCATCCAGGACAAAGCAGCCCACTTGATTGGCAAACATCCACCCTCCTTCACTGATGCTCAGTAGCAGCAGTGTGTATTATCTACACAAAATATACTGCAGCAACTCACCAAATATTCTTAGCACCTTCCAAAGACTCATGGAATAACAAGGCAGTAGATACTTGAGACCATCAACTGCAAGTTCTAAGCCACTCCCCATCCTGACTTGAAAATAGTGGGCAGCACAGTGGTTCAGTGGTTAGCACTGCTGACTCACATCACCAGGGACCCAGGTTTGATCCCAGCTTCTGGTGACTATCTGTGTGGAGCTTGCACATTCTCCCCATGTCTGCGTGGGTTTCCTTCGGGTGCTCCGGCTTCCTCCCACAGTCCAAAGATATGCAGGTCAGGCGAATTGGCCATGCTAAATTGCCATACTGTTAGGTGCATTAGTCAGGGGTAAATATAGGTTAGGGGAAGAGGTCTGGGTGGGTTACTCTTCGGAGGGTTGGTGTGGGTTTGTTGGGTCGAAGGGCCTGTTTCCATACTGAAGGGAATCTTTTAAAATCATCATTCCTTCACTGTCGCTGGGTCAAGTTCCTGAAATTCCCTCCTTAAAGGAATTGTGTGTCAACCCAAAGAACATAGACTGCAACGGTTCAAGAAGGAAGCTCACCACTACCTTAAGTGCAGTTAGGTGAGCCCCTATGTTACTAATCCAAACACCCAGTAAACTCACCTTGCCTCATCTGTTATATTATGAGTGATGGAGAACTCACAAATTCCACTATTTAAAGAAAATAATATAAATTTATTCCTTAACTCTAAAAGTGAATATTAAGCAACAACTATTCAAAACTCTAAGCTACCCTTTCTCTTAACTGTTTCTTATCTGCTTCCAACTCTATAACAACATACTGTTCCAATAAAAACGTTTGTTAAAATTACATCAATTTAATTCCAAAACCATATTGCAGCAGTCGTCGGAGTCTCTCTTCTTCCGTCTGAAAGGGTGTCATCTTTCTTTTACTGCAATTTTTTTATATGAAATGGTACCTTCGATAGTGTGTGTTTGGGTCTCTCTCGATGACAGTTACTCTGTCGATGGCAATTATTCTGTCTTACTTTCAAAATGCGGGCTTTTTTTTAATACTGCCAACATCGGATCATCTCATTGGTTCAATGTTGGCAAAAACAATAAATTCAAAGTTGATTGAGTTTTAGTGTCCTGAGGCATCATTTAAACTGGTTAGATTAAAATTGTCAAAATACCAACCAATTCAAGTATCTATTTCACAGCCAAGTATTACATCGGTTCAATTTTCCAGTACACTGAGACCATGAGCTAGTCATCTGACAGGTGCTTGTAAGTTCTCAGTGCAAAACAGCATTCACACTCTCGTAAAAGTACAGTACACACCTTCAATTTCATAACATATGGATGGGCAATACATGCTGGTCAGCCAGTAAAATCTCACATCCCATGAATGAATTAAAGAAAACCTGCTGAAAATAAACCAATTATAGCAATGTCAACTGAAGAAGGAACTTTCAAGTTCAACAAAAGGACTTTTCACTGAAATTAAGTATTTTTAACATCACTGAGGTAAAAGACTCTTTCAACTAGGTCTTGTATAGTGTAAGTTGTTCTCTGTGCCATCCCAACCCTGTGCCTAATAAACATTATTATTTTGTTAAAAGTACATTTTCGGCCTCTTGTGAATATGTTCAGTAACTGACCAAGTTTTAAAATTAACACTGATCTATCAAATCAAATTTCATTCTGGGATCTGACTTGTTCTGGTGTTACTATCAATTGGGATTATACCTTTGCTTAATGTTATCAAATCATAGTGATTTTGTTGAAATTTAAAATCTATACTGAAACTGTTGCAAAGATTTACTATCTCGCTGCTAGTTTGGTTTAAAAGGAGGTAGACCAATTCCATTGTAGAATAGTGATCCTTTATTTCGACATGTATTTAGGGTTTTATTTAGATCTTGTAGCATTGCAAAGTTGTGAAGCTGTGCTTATAAGTTACAATTAAGATATGATTTCCCCAAAACAGATTCCATATTTGCAAGTATTTATTGTTGGAAAATACAACACATCTCTGGTACAGACATTCTAGTTAGTTTTGTCCCTGAAGTAGGCTGGTGATTAATTTAGCAGATGACTTTTAGTCTCACTGGATTAGCCATTATTATGTTTAACATTGAAACTAATAATGAAATCCGGGACTGTATTGAAAAGCTAGTAAACAACCCTGAAGTAAATGCAATTCAAACCTTCGTTGAAAGGAGGAATCTCATCGGTGGGACAATGGTACAACCTAATTCACACCTAGGATTATAGAGTATTCCTGATTTCTAAATCAGCAAATACAAATGCAATCAGTCTCCAGCTTAATCTGTGAAATTCAGAATCATGAGATTTTTGAAAGCAAACTGGAGCATAGCTTAGCCAAGAGCTAATAGAATCTTCATAACATCTCGAAACTTGAGGATTGACTGGAAGACTGAGGAGAAATCAAAATGAATTCCAGAGAACAGGAAGGAGAAATGAAAGAATCCTCAAGATCCTGAAAATTATGGGGAACTTTGTAAAGATTTGGTAGTAAAAGAAGACCATGATGTTCAATCTTCATAAACTAGTGTTAACTTGTCTTTTTTTCATTTTATAAATGGTTAATTTATTCTTTGTTTAAAACATTAAATTTTGTGCATATTTCTTTCAGTTAATTACTAGGTATTCAAATTTCTTTTTCAAAGTTAATGATCCTACATATTTCTTGTATTTTAATATGTAATTAAAATTGAATTTAACAACGTTTGGAAGTTAACTTCTGCAATGGCAATGCCTTCATGTTCACAGCTTGATATCAATAGTGAGAAAACTGATGGAGGCCATAATATGGGATAAAATAAATACACACTTTTAAAAAAATAAATTAATATTAGACAATCAGCATGACTTTGTCAAGGGCAGGTCATGCCTGGTAAATTGAGTTCTTTGACAAGGTAACACAGGCAGTGGATGAGGGAAATGCTGTATATTTGGACTTTGAGAAAACATTTGATTCAATACCATGTGGCAAGTGTTGTGGAGAAAATATAGAGAACCACCAGGAGACGCAGAGAGTTCTTCAAGAAGTAGGTCTTTTATTTGCAAACAAAAAATCATGACACTAAGAAAGCTGATTCTCAAGGTCCGTGGATGTTTATATCTTTTTTTAATCATGTTTCTGTTAGCTTATCAGCATGTCCAACTATATTAATCAAAGTACCTCACTCTAGCTACACAATAAACCAGTGATGTTAGTTCCCACTATCTCTTTAGTTGTACATTCTACTTAATATTATTCTAATGTCACGGTTAGATATTTATTGCTAACTGTGCTACAGTGATCTTCAATTCCAGACTAAGCTGTCATGATAGATATTTAGCTATTCCATCTGTTACAATAGTCTCCTGTCTCAAGCTGACTCTACTAACTATTAATTAGATATTTCAATGTCATGTCCCAAATATTTATTGTCCTAATCCTGTCATAATAACACTTAACAGAGAAACTTGCTTTATTATTTGTGTTATCTCATCTCGCCATAGTGACCTTTCAGCCTTAACCTTACTCTGCTAATTGGTGTAAGAATGTTCCACTATGGTTATCCCATCCTGCCTTCCACAGAACACAGATTGCCAGTGGTCTTCATGCTTTAACCCTTCCCATGCTTTCATGTTCTTTATTTTCCATACGAGCTGGTTAGCAAATTAGAGTTGGTTGGGATTGATGGGTCCTTTGCAGCATGGATTAGAAATTGATTAAAAGATAGGAATTGGTGGGTAGTATTGATAGGCGTTTCTCAGACTGAAAATGAGTTGAAGTGGTGCTCCCAGGGATTGGTGTTGGGATCCTTTTTTTTTTCTGACTTTTTACAAATAATTTGGAGATGGGTGTTGAGGGCAAAATTTGCAGATGATACTAAGCTAGTGAGAATAATGGATTGTGAAGGTGACGCTGAGTGACATTGACAAGTTGGCAAAATGGGAAGACACCTGGCGGATCAAATTCAATGCAGAGAAATCTGAAGTAATGTTTCTTCCACCAAAATACATGAGCCAATTCTGGCTCAATTGTACAACTTTGAAGGGAGTACAAGATTTGAGGCCTTCAAGTGCAGAATTCTCTGAAGGTGGCTGGGAAGGCTGAAACAGTTGTTAAGGTTTCTAGGATCCTTGGGCTTATAAATAGACTCCGAATATAAAAGCAAGAAAGTGATGCTACACTTGCACAAATCATTGGTCAGATCACATTTGGAATATTGTATTCAGTTCTGGGCACCTTATCAAAGATAAGATGTAAAGCCCTGGAGGGAGTGCAAAGGAGATTTACTGTAATGATAATGAGGGATTTTAGATGCAAAGAAAGATTAGAGATATTGGGCTTATTCTTCTAGAACAGTGAAGATTAGAGGGTGACCTCATTGACATATTCAAAATTATGAACAATTTTGACAGAGTAAAGGAGGATAATCAGTTTCCATTAGTTGGTTTATCAGTAAGTAAGAGTCACATTTCAATATTGTCAGCATGAGATCTAGAATTGATAGGCTTATGAGAGTAGTTAGGATTTGGAATGCACTGCCTGGACAGTTTTGGAGACAGATTTCTTAGGAGATTTCAAAAGACAGCTGGATGTATATCTGAACATGATGAATTTCGAGGACTCTGAAGATTGGGCTGGAGAATGGGGCTAGCTAGTTAGCTCTTTTGGGGGGTGGGGGCAGTCTGTGGGTCAAATGAACTCCTTTTTGTACTGTAAAATTCTATGATTATTCTATCTACAATTCAATAACTCTAGTTTCAGTCTACATAAAGTTACATTTATGTGGAGAAAGTGAGGTCTGCAGATGCTGGAGGTCAGAGCTGAAAATATGTTGCTGGAACAGCGCAGCAGGTCAGACAGCATCCAGGGAACAGGAGAATCGACGTTTCGGGCATAAGCCCTTCTTCAGGAATGTGGCCCATGATAGCTGTAAATGAGTTCTAATGCACGGAGCAGCCACCAATAAACATAAAGCAATCATTTTGTTCAATATGCTAGTGAGACATTCAAACCAAGAATGACTGGTGTGTAAAATTAATCATACGGTGACATGGACTATATCAAAAAATAGGTTATCTAAACTGTGGTTCATCACTTATCAACAAATATTTGTCTTTCGGTTCAATTTAACATGACTGCCTTTTGCCCAGTGTCAATGTGACTCATGCAGTTGTATTAGAAAGTACATTTGTGTAATATTGATTGCGAAGCTTACAGCAATGCTACAATCTAGAATTCTACTCCGATCACAATTAAGTATTTGCTGAATCAAGACATCTGGGATGTAGCAACCCAAGGGAAATCTGTCCATTTATGCGAGCCAGCTGTTTGCAAATAGACTGCTGTGTTTCCCTAGATTACAAGTGTCTACAAATCAAAAGTGCATAGTTGCAGTGAAGTGCTTTGTGATGCAGGTGTTGGTGAAGAGGTGGGTGTAGGGATTCAAACAATAAACATATTGTTTTGACTAGCATAGCTTGAATTGCTTTGCTGTGAAGTAATCTACTTCTGGATGCAAATGTTTTCATTTATTCTCTAAACGAGGGAAATTTGGCAAGGCTCACAATTATTGCACCACCCCTCGTTGCCCTGAACAGGCAGGGGACACATTGAACTGCTGCAGTTCAATTTTTATTCTTCAAAGTGGCTTGATAAAAGTAAGTGGCTTGTGTTTGCCTTCCATTCTTCTTTACTGAATCTTAACAACGCGCTATTCTGACCTTCAAATGTTTACTTAGCTTCCCTTAAGTGTATCCATGCTCGTCAACTCAACCACTCAATGTGGTAACAAGGTGAGAACTATAACCACAAAGCAACATCTCCATGACTATCTCTTCTTAATCTTAAAGACCTCAATCTGGTTACCTGTAAGTCACACTCTTTTCTAGAAAAGAGCTTGAGCTAATTCAATCTTTCCTGACTTAACCTCTCATTTATGGTGGCATTTTATTAAACCTTTTTGTTTTTTTTCATTTCCTCAGTTACTCTACATCATTTATTTCTGTGTGAGTTTTGAGCAACTTTGGCTGAGAGTATGTTCTAGGGGACAGGAGAGTATGTCCCCTGCCTGTTCAGGGCAATGAGGGCTGGTGCAATAATTGTGAGCCTTGCCAAATTTCCCTCATTTAGAGAATAAATGAAAACATTTGCATCCAGAAGTAGATTACTTCACAGCAAAGCATTACAGACACTGTAATGCATCAGGGAGGAGAAAAGACACCTGGATTCTTTGCAGCAAGAAGCAGTCACATCTCTCAGGACAGGGTCTTCTGATTTGGTCTGTAGTCAGAGATGGGAAGGTGTGACTGAGTGAGGCAGATAAGGGAATCCAGAACCCAGGGGTGTCAGCCTCTGCAGTTGTCCAAAGGTGAGATTTTCAGATTTTTCAAAGAGAGCAGGGCTGTGCGATGTATAAATAAACTGACTATGGCATAGGAAGCCATTCAAGTAGGGGAAAGCAAGAATCCAGAGAACTGTGTTGCCTGTCCAGTACCAGGGTTCAGGATACCTGCTCGAGGCCAGAGAGAAAATTGCAGTAGAAGCAGGCAATTCAAGTTGATGTGACCTACCTAGATACATATGACAAACAGCTGGAAAGACATTCTGCACAGCAAGTATGAGGAGCTAGGGGATTAAATTAAAAGGCAGACATTAAACTTTTGTGATCTCTGGATTATTACTTGAACTCTATGCCAATTTGCATAGAGTGGGTGCATTTAGAGACGAATACGTGGCCCAAAGAATGGTTTGGAACATGTGGTTCCAGTTCTTGGGGCATTGGCATCGCTGCTGGACAAAGTGGGGGTTGTACCATTGACATGTTTATACATGAACCATGTTGGGCCAGTGTTTTTGCAAACTGAATAAGTAGGGGAAAAGGAAGTGTTTTAGACTAAATAGTGAGGGCAAGTGAATAAATGTGAAAGAATGTGATTTATCAAACAGTAGAGCAAGAGGAAAACAGTAATATGACAAATGATTGGAGTATGGTAGGAGGAGACAGAAAGATATCTTTGCTCAGCAACACTCTCCAGGACCTTACCATTAAGCATGTAAGTCCTGCTCTTATTTGCATTTCCAAAATGCGGCACCTCACATTTATCTAAATTAAACTCACAAGGCCGTTTGACCTAATCCCGCTGTAGGTCATTGTTAGGCATATTCTTTCTTCACCATTATCTACTCCCTCCATCTGTACTTTCCCCTACCATACTGATCCTTATGACCCTTTTAATTGGGGTTTGTTCCTGTGTTTCTGTAAAATTGGGAAACAGATGTTTATACCTACTGTTTGTACAGGCGTATCTAGCTTAACTTCCTCCCCTCACAGCATCTTATCTTTTCGCCTGTAATATCTACCATTGTTTTGCAGTCACGTTTCATTCTTGCATACAATTTTAGCTAATACAAAAACAATTATGTATTTCCTCCACATAGTTTCCATTCTTGTTGATTCCCCTCTTGGCTAAAACAATTACACACTGGTGTGAGTTCATTTACTTTGTAAAAGTAATTAGAATTGCAGAAGTAACACTATTTTTCCTACATCCCACAATATGTACAAGACATGCTGGAGGTGTTGGACTGTTAATCATGCCCCTTTACAGTAACTCTAACATGGAACAAAATGTACAAGCAATACAGGATACTTCTAATAAAGGGATAACTGTAATCATGGGTGATTCCACATATAAAGTGGAAATATTGCAAGAAGTAGCCTTGAAGAAGATCCATAGAGTGCTTTCAAGTAGATTGTATTGTATAAAACATTTGAGCTTTTGGGCATGTGATTAGAAAAAAAAAATCACTAATCAGGAGGAATCGATATGGTTTGTCAAGTGGAAAGAATTCTGTTTGTTTCAGATTTCAGTATCTGCAGTATTTTGCTTTTATCAGTTTTATTTGTGCTGTCTTGGGGACTGAAGAAACTTTACTTCTAACGGTTATTCCATTGGCCTTGTTACTACAAGGTATAATGTAGCATGATACAGTATAATGAAAAGGAAGCTAGATCAATGTGACAAGAAAGGACTGGAAGTATTGTGGTGATGGGATTAAGGATGGTAGGGAACGTGTACAAATGTTAGCAAAAATATGGATCAAAACCACTTTTGGGAAGTTTCTCTTGCTTGACTGACTTTACGAATGTGTTAAAATTGTTATGTATAACTAGAAAAAAATCTAGCCTCCTCCGTGGCAGACCTGTATTGATTTCTACAAACCAGCTAGCCACCTCTGCACTACAAGGAACCTGCAACGATGTGTGCCAAGTGGCAGATTGGTGCACCTTTGCTATCTCGGATATTTAAGTACATACAGTTCCAGGCACCAATGTTTACCTAGGAGAATGAGAGGACTGCAGATGCTTGGAGATCAGAGTCTGAAGGAGAAAGTGAGGTCTGCAGATGCTGGAGATCAGAGCTGAAAATGTGTTGCTGGAAAAGCGCAGCAGGTTAGGCAGCATCCAGGGAACAGGAGGATCGACGTTATGCCCGAAACGTCGATTCTCCTGTTCCCTGGATGCTGCCTGACCTGCTGCGCTTTTCCAGCAACACATTTTCAGATCAGAGTCGGAAGTGTGGTGCTGGAAAAGCACAGCCGGTCAGGCAGCATCCGAGGAGCAAATTTCTGATGAAGGGCTTTTGCCCGAAACGTCGATTCTCCTGCCCCTCGGATACTGTCTGGCTGGCTGTGCTTTTCCAGCACCACACTCTCGACCAGTATTTACTTGTCGAATAATCCAATTGCAGCGACCAATACGTCTTGTTTGCAGCATAGTTGCACCGAACACGCTCTTTCTACTCCCCGCCCCGTTACTCCCTCGCCTTTCCCCCCTCTATTTGCCGTCAGAATGAGAGTTTGTTTTTGTTTCCCTCGAGTGCCTGGTGAAAACAGCAGAGAGAGGGAAAAGCCTTGGCTGTCATTGGAGCGCCCCATGTCTGGTCTGTCAGGATTGTTGACGTCAAGGGGCGGGTTGTGTTTCTATGATCAACCTGCGGGAAAACAATGAGGAGCGGATCCGCCTGAAGCTGGCGCTCCCTGAGCAGCAGAGTGCAGGCTGGTGCCGAATGCAGCGCAGGGACATGATGCGAGGCGCCGGTAGCAGCGGCGGCGGGGCGCCGGAGGAGTGGGCAGACTCGGGAGCTGAGACTGCAGGGTGAGTGAGTGAGTGCCATTGTCGGCTCCTCTTCCTGGGCCTATTGCGATTCAGAGGGAGAGGGGAAAGAGGACGGCTTGTTTCCACTGTCTCCAGGCGGGGCACCATGCTATGGGGGGGATGGGTGGGAGGGGAGAAGCAACAACAAAAGACTTCTGCTGCACTGTGGGCACAATATCCCTGCACGGGTTGGTGGTCACTTTTTAACCGACTCTGGTTACCTCTACATGTTCCACTTGAAATTAAATGAAATGTAGCAGGCAGCACGCCCCTTTACAACACCACTTATTCACTTCACTCTGTCAAACAGGTTTGCTCCACTTCTAACTTACGGTACATTTCAGTCGATTTATCACTGTTTATACTAAAGGAACAATCCACTTCATGGGCGAGGCTGAGGTTTCTTCCTTCAATGCCTTTTACAGTAGGCAGGCTGCTGGTCGAAAGATGACTAACACAATACCGTTAAACATTGTGAATAACCGGCTACTTTAGTGGGAAGTCTTTGGCGTGTTTGTCCTGGACGTTATGTAAGTTTTTTTTCATTCCTTTGTGGATGCATTAGATCACCGTAGTTTGACGCCACTTGTTAATAAGACGAGAGATACCACAGTCTGAGCCAAACTGAAATGTATACGTTTCACTCGCTGAGTTCTCTGTTTAGCAGTGCTGAAGCAGATCAGGTTTCTAATTTAGTTATATTGTCAGCAAGGAGTCTGACATAATCACGGAATTTCCCCTCGGATGGTGTTGACTGCGGGACAATACTGAGGAAGTGATACTGTCCACGGTATTGATTCAATGTTCGGTTATTGGTTTACCGTGGAAACCAGCCAGCTCTTCTATTCGTACAGTTTTGGCGATCAGTGTGTAGCGGTGCAGTTTAAATAGAAACCTGAATCAAAATTCCGAACAGGGATGAAATAGTTGTCCTGGTAACCGCAGACCTTTTAAGTTCAATCTCACTGCACCGATTTGGCGCTTTCCACAGATTCCTTTGTGGTATTTTCTTATCAAACATCAAGTCCGAAAAACCTAACACAAAAACAAAAAATGCTGGAAAAACAAAGCAGCCCTGGAGAGAAAGCAGAGCTAACGTTTCGAGTCCAATTTTAAGAGATTGAGTTTCTCTAGCAATTTCTATTTTGTTTCAGGTTTTCAGACTTCGCAGTTCTTTTGTTTTATATTATCGAAAAACCGAATGATTTTTGCCACTGAAGAAACTTCCAATTAACCATTAAACAAACAACTTTCTTTTGTGAATGTATTGCACAGCCAGATTCTGATGAGTATAATCTTAGCTGGATACGCGCTGCATTTAATTAGTAGTTCTGATGCAGTTCCCTTTTTACAACCCACTATGAACTTGAACCTAATACATTCAATATTGCAGAGCAAGATCTGTGCTGGAGCCATAATCTATTAACAGATCTCTTCCTAAGGTTATTTGAAAAACTGAGTTTATTGTTGATTTAAGAGACTTCAGTGTTTGTCTTACAAGACAAAATGTTTTTCAAACATGTTCAAAATATCTCTGTTACTGGGAGACTGGAGATTGTACAAAAATAAATAATTCCCTGTGACAAAACATAATACATATTTCAATGATGCTTAAAACAAATATTCCCTGTAGATATTCACTTAATATCAATTAATGTTTCAATAGAAGGAGGACTTGTGGCCGAGTGGATACAGTTCTTGTTTCAGAGTCACAGGATCTAGGTTCATGCCCCAATTCTGGATTTTATTTCATCACCTGGCCAAACTGGTTAGAGTGATTTACAAATTGAAATTCAATGTATGCTAATGATATGTGATAGGAGAGGAAGTGATTTCCTGGTCGGTCATAACCGGGAAAAAAATGTTAACCTCCACCACCACTGTCCATAGCTCCAGGCTAGAAGATACATGTAAAAATGAATGTTTGCACAGCTACTTGAATTCCTTGGAGATTAAACAGCATGTGTGAATCAGATTGGGGATCTCAGCATTGAAAGTATGCAAGTTAGTTCGCTAAGCTTGAAGGTTTATTTTCAGACGTTTTATCACCATACTAGGTAACATCATCAGTGAGAGTCTCTGGTGAAGTGCTGGTGGTATGTCCATTTATTTATAGGTCTTGGATTCTTAAGGTGAGTGATGTCATTTCCGGTTCTATTTTTCAAGGCAAGGTAGATGGGATGTAAGTCGATGTGTTTATCGATGGAGTTCTGATCAGAATGCCATCCCTCTCAGAATTCTCGTGTGTGTCTTTGTTTCGCCTGTCCGAGGATATGTGTGTTGGCCCAGTCAAAGTGGTATCCTGCTTTGTCTATATGTATAGAAACTAGTGATAGTGGGTCGTAGTAGACCCAAGGTTTGTGTTGGATAGATGGGAGCGCAGCTTGTTCAAGTCTCTGCATTACTGCTACCGCTATGAGCTCTGATGTTGGTGATCCCATGGGTGTCCTGTTGACTTGTTTGTAGGTTTTGTTATTGAATGTGAAGTGGGTGGTGAGGCACAGGTCCATTAGCTTTGCTGATGAGGTTGGTGCTGTCTGGTGTTTGTGGTCCTGGTTTCCCTCGTATTGATGCCAGTGTTTCTTTGGCCAGGTCAATGTTAGTTGATGTGAAAAGTACTGTGACATCAAAGGAGACCATTATTTCATCCTCTTCTATTTTGGTGTCATTGGTGTTCAGGATTTCTGGGTTGGAGTGTCGTGACACAACATAACCAAAAACTACAGCCATGTTACCTTACATCCAGACCACTCAGACCCCTTGGCATCATGGTAGCCGACAAACCTATCAAGACACAGCGACTAATGAACCTAAAGCATCCATTAAATACCACCAGCAAAATGAATGACATTTACAAGAAGCCATGTAAGAACTGTAAAAAATGCTACATTGGGCAAACTAGCAGGAAACTTGCCACCAGGATTCATGAACACCAAATGGCCACCAAGAGACATGACCCACTAGCTCTAGTTTCTATACATACAGACAACACACATCCTAGGACAGGTGAAACAAAGCCAAGCACAAGAATTCTTAGAGGCATGGCATTCTAAACAGAACTCCATCAATAAACACATCGATTTAGACCCGATCTACCTTCCCTTGACAACAAGAACTGGAAATTACATCACCCATCTTAAGAAATCAAGACTTATAAATAGAGAGGCGGGACATGCCACCAGCACTTCACCAGATGGAATACGAGGGAAACCAGGACCACAAACACCAGACAGCACCAACCTCATCAGCAAAGCTAATGGACCCGTGCCTCACCACCCACTTCACATTCAGTAACAAAACCTACAAACAAGTCAACAGGACACCCATGGGATCACCAACATCAGAGCTCATAGCGGAAGCAGTAATACAGAGACTTGAACAAGCTGCGCTCCTTTCTATCCAACACAGTCTTGGGTCTACTATGACCCACTATCACTAGTTTCTATACATATAGACAAAGCAGGATACCACTTTGACTGGGCCAACACACATATCCTCGGACAGGCGAAACAAAGACACACACGAGAATTCTGAGAGAGATGGCATTCTGATCAGAACTCCATCGATAAACACATCGACTTACATCCCATCTACCTTGCCTTGAAAAATAGAACCGGAAATGACATCACCCACCTTAAGAAACCAAGACCTATAAATAGAGAGGCAGGACATACCACCAGCACTTCACCAGAGACTCTCACTGATGATGTTACCTATTATGGTGACGAAACATCTGAAAACAAATGTTTTCAAGCTTAGCGAGCTGGGTTACATACATATCATCAACCTAAGCTACTAATCTTCTCAAAAATCGCTAACGCAGTATTGTGTTTAGCTGTGGTAGATTCAGGACCTGCCCCCTTCCACCACCTGAATTGATGTCACTGTGGGCTCGAACTTCCTCAGGCAGAGAACTCCAGGTGAAGTGTTTCTTAAACATGGTACTGGAGCTGGCTTTCAGCCTGTGTTACCTCTGTTAATGCTGGTTCCCCAATGAAGCTTTCAACTCCAATGACAAGAAATCTAGCAATATTTAAACATCTTACACAAGGTCTAAGCTGAACATTACATTTATTTCTCCATATCCTTCTGAAGGGATTGAATTAAGTACTTAATCGTTCCTAGTAATCATTTAAATGTTTTTAAATTTAATTTCATCTTAAATTTCCTGATCAGCTGAGCTTCAGTTGGCAATTCCTGTGAAGCATTTTTATCAAATCATAATCCTTTGAAAGAAAAATACTTGAGAGTCTCCCTTGTATAATTCTTTAGAAACATATTATATGGAGGATCATGATGGTATTACTATTTAGTATTACTACAATCTTTTGACTTTTTTTTAAGAATATAAGGAATTAATTTGATTCAGAAATAAAGTTAACAATTAAAATTGGTATTTTGTTTACTGTGTTTCATGACTTTAATTCAATCCCTTCAGAAGGATATGGAGAAATAAATGTAATGTTCAGCTTAGACCTTGTGTAAGATGTTTAAATATTGCTAGATTTCTTGTTCCTTTTCGGTGGTGGGGAACAGTTTTAAATGTCCTTTTGTTCAAAAAGAGCATTTAAAAGCGGATCTATAGATACAGTGATGGTTTGACACAGGGTTAGAGAAGACAGACTTAAAATGCTACTGTAAAATTGTTGATTAAAAAATTGAGGGATTCCTTGTTCTGGTTTATCTTGCTAAGTGAGAAAACCATGTTTTTTTTTCAAGGAACATCTAAGACAGAAAATAATAATGAATCTGTTCCCCTGTTTTCCATTTAACACTACCTTCCTGCAAATACATCAGTAAATACAGAAAGTAACAAAGTTATGGGGCGGTAAAATGAAACTAAAGGTCTAGATGTTTACCAAAACGTGTAAAGATGTTTCAATCATTGCAAAGAGTTTTGCAGTGTCTTTTACTGGTGTAGTTTTAGCTCATTGCCCTGGCAGGCCATCTCCTGTCTTCCTGTATAAAGTCCCACTGTGCCTTTCCATTTGCATTGCGATGCAAACAGATATTTTAAAATACTATTGACTCTTGCTCCATGAGCACTTACTCATGCTTGTCACAATGTCTTATTATGGCTCAGTTGGCTGGACAGCAAGTTTATGGTGCAGAGTGACGCCAAAAGTGAGTGATAAATTTCCTCATTGAATGAGGATAAAATAAAGGACCTCTCCCTCGTCTGAGGTGTGGTGACCCTTGGGTTAAATAACACTAGTCATCTCTCTCTAATGAGAGAGCAGCCCTTTGGTCTGTTAAGACTATGCCAATTTACCTTTCTCTTATTGTGCTATCAGGAATGTACCAGCAGATAAGTTCAAACAGTTAGTGCTATAACCTGGGCAGATGAAAATGAAGACAAAAATCCAATATGTCTTGATCAATAAACTCCAGAACACTGATTATATCATGTTAGTTATCCACATAAGAACTTGGGTACAAAGACTAATGGATTGTCTCTCCCTGACTGTAAACATCATATCCAATAAAAGTTCACGGTGTCATATCTCTATTCTCAATGTCACTAAACACGCTACTGGAAGAGGCTAGCAAGTTCTGCTACCTTGGGTCCATAATTGTTTACAGACTATCTGACGTGATGCAAAACCCGACTTGTGAAATATGCATGGAAAACCAATGAGATGACTCTTCAAGCAAAGGTCTTTGAGCCCTGTGTTCTCAACACCTTGGCGTGTGACTATGAAGCTCAGATAACTTCTACCTAACAAGAAAGGAAACTCAACCATTCTTATTTTCACTGTCTGTGGAATGAGTTCCTACATTTCATGGGAAGTCATGATCACAAGTGTGACAGTCCTCTGAAAGGCAAATTTCTTGCGTATGATAGCACTTGTTAAGCAAGGGTGACTTTGCTGGCTCTGTCACACTGACAGAATGGAAGATAGACACATCCCCAAGAATCTTCAATGTGACAAGCCAGTCAAAGCCAAAACACCAATAGAGCAACCAAATCTTTTCTCAAAGATGCTTCCAAGCATGAATTGAAGGCTGTTAACATTAATTTTCACACATGGGATGCTTTAACCAACAACAGAGAGAAATGGCAACATTGTGATGATCAGTAGTTACAAAGCTTGCTACCAACAAAATCCACAGTGACAGCCGGTTAACCGCCTGTTACAGTTGTGGCAGTACATGCCTTCCTTGTGAATTGGATTCTCCAGTCATCAGTAAAAGTATGTCATAAGAAACTATCCCATTGCCACTGGAGTTGCTGAATGTCCATCATCTTCAGTGGAAGACAGGATGCCAAAAAATGACCAGCTGTTATAAATTCTTGAGTGGAAATGATTGTGAATTATCATTTTTGGAGATCAGCCAAAGGTCAATGATAACAATGGTGTCTCTTGATTCAAGTTTAAGATGAAGCCCCACTCTAGAAATTTGACCAGTGAGGGAGTGCTGTATCTCTGGTGCTGTCTTTTTAGATGAGAAATTCAGTAGCTTGCTCTGCTTACTCAGCTGGATGTAAAAGATTCAGTTATACTATTAGACAAAGATCAAGTCCATTTTCCCTATGTCTTAGTGATTATTACACCCTGTCACGTCAGTACGCAAGTCAACTGGCTATTTATCACCTAACTCTGCTTTCACAACAACAATAACTGTATAGCAAAAGTTGTTTTCTGTAAAGTGCTTTGGAACTACTTATGTTTGATAGATACAATATAAATATAATACTTTTTCTTTGTTTTCTTTCATTCAGTGTGTTCTAGTTAATATTGAAAATGTTTAGACTAAGTAGAGTGTGTAGGTTTTGCGTTAAATAGGATTTATTTGATACAGCATCAAAATATCATTTGTTGAAGCTTATTGAAACTTAGAAATGATGAGGTTACAAATCAGATATTTACAATTAGAGCAATTTTTCATTCATCCAGCTGCAACATTACAAGTATCTTGAATTTTCAGACCACTCGTATAGTAGAAACAGGATTGTCATTCTTAATAGTATTTACATGACCAATCACGCAAAGCTGTTATAACCATAATTAACTTAAAGTTGTATGTGAAAGATAACTATTAGTGGCTTATTAGTTTCTATATTTAATTGGGAAAGTTATTTTTATTAAAATACTAAGTACATAAATCCATCACTTGTTTTCTTTCACAAATGTTTCAATTCACGGATTTCCAAGTTGTAGATTCACATACTGCAATACAAAAACTGGCACTATTGAAGTAAATCACAATGTCATTTACTCATCTGACACTTCTAAAAATAATTCTAGCTATGCCAAACTTTGCCTCGTGTTAACTGCTAGTTTTATTTTCTGATTTTGATGTACTATACTTCGTTTTTAATTTTTCTGGAAAAAAGGATCAAACCATGTAAATCCATCATCAAGAGAAAGATGTGGCATTCAACATTTCAATTGAAAAATGGCAAATTCAACAGTTCTTTGTTAACTTCTATATCCCGCAATAATAGTAGAGGCACTGCTTCAAATTAAAAATTCCATGTATCAATCATAAGACAAGTGAAAACACAGTTGAAATTTCAAGAGCAAAAGTGTATGTTCAGAAAAGAAAATGTCAGGGTTTTGGCCTTCTGGTTGGAGCCAAAAATCTGTAAAGGTCTGTTCCCGAGAGCAGCAGAAAGTATGAGTCATTTTAGGTGTAGCTGGGTGATGCACATCTCATTGCAACAACTCTGAGACATAATAGATTTGTGAGGATGGCACAAGCTGGATGATTGTGGCATCAGAACTCCTGGCAGGCATAGCTGCAATTGGTAACAGCAGCAACAGTTTTCAAAAAAACGTCACTGCACTTGGCTGTATAATAGGCAATGACATATATATGAAATTATTCTGGAACTTGCTTTATATTTCTGAGTTTCCCACAAGCCACTGAATGTAAGGAATGAAAGATTTCAGACCTCAGCTATGCATGTGGCAAAAATTTTGAAACTTGGTACACTAAATAAGTTAAAGATTTGTTGCTTTCCCCCAATTGATAGCGCATTTTTTGTAGAATCTTTTTCTTTATTGTGCAATACATCATATTTAATTTTGCATTATTGTCATTTTATTACAGGTCTGATTCCAGCAGGATGTCTTCAAGTAGTAAGTACGAATTACATTTGTGACCATTGCATCTCAACACTTTCTTGGATCCTTGCTAAAGTTAATGGGGAAAGAAGGCACACACTCTGTTAAAAGTAAGGGAGGGGAAATATTATGTACTATCATAAACAGTGAAGTATAAATTTGTCATTGTGCATAATGTAGTGTGTGAAAAGATGCATATTTGTGCACTTGAAAACTACCTTTCCTGCTGTTTATTTCTCTTAAATTTTAGTAACATTAATGCATCTTCTCAAACTTAAAATCAACGTTTTAAAAATTGTAAACTGAGAGTATTACAAACTGATTTCAGATTAGATAGGGGGAGGCCAATGATATTATTGCTGGACTGGGGGAATGTCCAGGGGAACTGGGTTCAAATCCTGCCGCAGCAGATGGTGGAATCTGAATTAAATATATTAAAAATAAAATCTGGAATTAAGAGTCCAGTGGTGAACATGAAGCCATTGTCAATTGTCGGAAAAACACACCTGGTTCACTAATGTACTTTCAGGAAGGAAACTGCCATCCTTACGTGATCTGGCCTACATGTGACCCCAGACCAACCGCAATGTGGTTGACTCTTAACTGCCTTCTGCGCAATTAGGAATGGGCAAGAAATGCTGGCCTAGCCAGTGACACCCTCATCCTGTGAATAAACGAGAAAAGGATTAGTGTGATATTTATACTGGAAATATTGTGACATTTCAGCGCACCAATTGTCAGTTGGCTTAAAATTTGTTTTGTCTTGCTGGTGTGTTCAAATATACATTAATTGCTTCAAGACTTATGATTGCTATTGTGAACAGTAAAATACTTGTCAACGTAGGGCTTTGCTAATTCTCTCCAACGAAGAAGTGAAATTGTCAGCAAAAGTATATAATGGCTGCTGGTGGCAGTTGGCATCTTATTGATTTATTTTAATTCAGGTCCCAAACTGATTATGAACACAGGATATTGGAGCGGAGGAAGAGTGTTTGGTCCCTTGAGCCTGCTGCACCATTCAATAAGATCTTGATGGATATGTTTGCACTTTGAATTCCACATTTCCGTCTTACCCCCCCGCATTGATTCGCTGCCAAAAAAAATAATCTATCCACCTCTGTCTTATTCAAAGACCCCTACTTCCACCAACTTGTGAGGCTTAAAGTTCCAAAGTTGCACAACACATATCTCTATTTGCAACGTTTGATCCCTCATTTTAAAAGCCTGCCCCTGTAGTTCTGGACCCACCCAGAAAAGGAAAAATAATGCATCTTGTCAAGACTATTCAGGACCTTATACACTTCAATGAAGTCACCCCTCACTCTTCTAAACACCAGAGAAGGGACAAAAACAAAACACAGTCTGCCCAACCTTTTCTCATAATACAAGCCGCTAATTTTGGGTACAATCTAATTACATCTCCTCCTCCTCCTAATTTCCTCCAATGTATTATCATATTTCCTTAAAAAGGAGACCAAAATGCGCACGCAGTTTTGGATGCCCCAGTGTCCTGTATAACTGAAGATATGTGTTCAATTCCTTTCATAATGAAGGATAACATCCAACTAACCTTCTTGCTTGCATGTCATATCTGCCGGCTCACGTTTTGTGACTCATTCACTGGAAACACCTAAATCTCTCTGCACCTCAAATTTCTTCAGTAATTCTCCATGTATGTATTACTTGTATTTTCATTCTTTCTGCCAAAGTGAACAACTTCACATTCTCACATTGTACTTTAGTTGCCAGATATTTGCCCCCTCATTCACTCCATTTATGTAATCCGTAAACTCCTTACGTCTTCTTCACAACATACAATCTCACCGATCTTGGTGGTTCTCTGTGAATTTAGCTACCTTTGCTTCCCTCATCTAAATCATTGATATAAATTATAAAACGTTGAGACCAAAGGAGAGGCCGTTATGGGACTCCATCCATGGCATCCTGCCAATCAGATAATGACCCATTTATGCAAACACTGTTTGCTGCTAGCCAGCCAATCTTCTATTCATGCTAACATGCCCCCCCCCCCCCCCCCCCCCCCCCCCACCATGAGCTTTCATTTCTGCAATAGCCTTTGATGTGGTACCTAATCATATCCCTTATGGGAATGCAAGTACAGTATGCCTCCAGACTCCACTTTATCCATAACACATGTTATTCAAGAAACATAGAAAATAGGAGGAGTAGGTCATTTGGCCCTTCGAGCCTGCTCCACCATTCAGTATGATTACGGCGGATCATCCAACTCCGTACACGTTTTGCACTTTTTCCCATTTTGAAATATTTCACCCCAAACGCTATATCGGACTCCTTCTTGAAAACATTCAATGTTTTGGCCTCAACTGCTTTCAGTGGCCGAGAATTCCACAGGCTTACCACACTCTGGGTGAAGATATTTCTCCTCATCTCAGTCTTAAATGTCCTATCCCGTTTTCTTAGACTGTGACCGTGGTTCTGGATTTCCTGGCCATTGGGGACTACAGCACAGAAAAGGTCCCTTTAGCCCATCAAGTCCATGCTGACGAAAAACAAGCAATTAACTATTCTCATCCCATTTTCCAGCACTTGGCCCATAGCCTTCTATTCTTTGGCATTGCAAGTGCCCAGCTAAATACCTCAATGTTATCAGGATTTCTGCCTCTACCATTCCTTTGGGGAAATAGTTCCAGATTCCCACCACTCTCGAGATGAAAACATTTTTCCTCACATCCCCCTCCAAATCTCCTACTCCTAACCTTATAACTATACTCCTGGTTATCGATCTCTCTGCTAAGGAGAAATGTTCATTTCTGTCTACCTTAACTGTAGTCCATTTAATTTTATTCATTTCAATCATGACCCCCTTAGTCTCCTCTGCTCCAAGGAAAATGACAGCAATCTATCTAATCTCTCTCGACAACTAAATCTCCTTTGCATGCCCACCAGTGAATCACATCCTTCCAATAATGTAAATTCCAGAACTGCACACAATACTCCAGCTGTAGCCCAACTCTGTACCATCCCTGATGAAGGGCTTATGCCCAAGACGTCGATTCTCCTGCTCCTTGGATGCTGCCTGACCTGCTGTGCTTTTCCAGCACCACACTCTCAACTCTGATCTCCAGCATCTGCAGTCCTCACTTTCTCCTCTGTACTGTTTCAGCTTAATCTCTCTACTCTTGAACGCGAAGCCTTGGCTAATAAAGGCAAGTATCCCATATGCTGCCTTAACCAATTTTTCTACTTGTCCTGCTATCTCAAGGGACAGGTGGACAGCCACACCAAGGTCTGTCTGATCTTTGCACTTTCAAGGGTCTTACCCTTCATTGTGTATTCCCTTGCCTTAATTGTCCTGCGTAAGTACAGCAACTCACACTTACCTGGATTGCATTTCATTTGTCACTGACCAGCCTGTCTATATCCTCCTATAATCTAAGACTATCCTCATTATTTACAACCACACTAATTTTTGGATCACCCATCCTTCCTGTATTTATTCTGTCGCATCCAGTTAGAATTTTACAGGTATCTATGAAGACTCAAGTTCATCCTCCCTCCCCTTACGCTTCTAAACTCCTAATGATCCAATGTCAATTTGAATGCAGGTCAGGTCCTAATGATTCACCTGTCTTCATACCTCAGTCCTGCATTGTCACTTTTTTTGTAAATTGGTTAAGCATGATTTCCTTTTAATGAAACTCTGCTGTCTCAGTTTTTCTAAGTGTGTTGCTATAACTTCTGTAATGATCGATTCTAACACTGTCCCCATGATAGATGTCAAACAAGATGACTGCTATTTTGCAATATCCTGTTTTCTGTCTTTCCCCCTTCATGGTTAAAGGGCTTATATCTGCTATTTGCAAATTTGATGAAACCTTTCCTGAACCTATGGAATTTTGGAAAATTTGTTCCAGTTCATCTACAACTCAGTACCACCTCTATGAGGACCATTGGCTGAAGTCCATCTGGACCCAAAGACTTATCAGTTAGCAGCTCCATTAGTTTGCTTAATGTAATTTCCTTGGTGACTGCAGTTTTGGTAAGTTCACCTTGCCTTTCTACCTCCTGATTTTACAGCTATTAATGTGAAGACAGAAGAAAACTGTTTCTTCTACTGTTTCCTTATTATCGCCAATTATCTCTCTAATCTCACTCTCTGGAGGACTGTCATTCACTTGAATTGAACTTTTTTCATTAGCTATATTACAAATTGCTACCCGTTTTTACATTTATAGCTACCTTTCTCTTGTACTCTGATTTCTTCACCCTTATTAACCTTTTACCCATTCTCTGCTGCTCTTTATATTCCAAGCAGTCATCTGACCTGCTGCTCATCTTTGTGCAGTTATGAGTTTTTCCCTGAGTTTAATCATTTCCCTAAAGTCTTTAGTTGACAATGGATAGTGGGTCCTCTTTCTTTGTGGTAGTAATATACTTACTCTGAATATTCTGAAATGTCCCCTTACATATCTGTTACTGTGTTTCTATTGGTCTATCACCCAGCCTAGTATGTCAGTTCAGTTCAGCTAGTTCAGCTGTAATGCCCACATAGTTGTCCTTATTTCGGTTTAACATATGAATCTTTGATCCAGTCTCCTCCCTTTCAAACTGAATATAAAATTCTCTCGTATTGTGTTCTCATTGTACAAATGGTGCCTTTACTTTGAGGTCTTGAATTAATCCTGTCACATAACACAAGTTCAAGTGTAATGTAACCTGCTGTCTGCTTAGTTCCAGAATTCGCTGCTCTAAGAAACTACTTTGAAAGCTTCACATGAATACCTCCTCTACTGACGTCTGTGAGATGCTGGAAAAGCACAGCAGGTCAGGCAGCATCTGAGGAGCAGGAAAATCGACATTTCAGGTGTTAGCCCATCATCAGGGCTTATGCCCGAAAGGTCGATTCTCCTTCTGCTCAGATGCTGCCTGATCTGCTGCGATTTTCCAGCACCACACTCTCGACTCTGATCTCCAACATCTGCCGTCCCTACTTTCTCCTCTGGTAACTTCTCCAATCAGACTTTTTTCAGTTTATATCTCGATTGAAGTAACCCATACCTCATTGTGGTTGCTGTTAGGGGCCTGTAAACCATTCCCACTAATGACTCATTTCTCCTGTTGTTCTTATGTCAACCCCAACTGATTCTGTATCTTGACCTCCTGAACTAAAGTCCCCTCTAATTATTGCACCCATGCCATTCTGACTAATAGTGCTGCTACTCCACCTTCCATTTCTTCTTGAACATCATAAACCTCTCAATATTCATTATCCAACTGTTATTCTGCAGTCACTTCTCTGAAATGGCTATCAGATCCTAATCGTTTACTTCAGTGAGTGCCAGCACTTCATTTACTTTGTAATGAATACACAAACTCAGAGACAAAATTTTTGTGTTGTTAGTTTTTCTAATATATTGTTGGTGTACTCTTACCATCTTTTCTCTCTCTAACACTTCCAGCCATTCTCTGACCCTAAATACCCATATTATTAGTTTTCTTTCTTACATTGGCCCTACCCTTTATGGACGACAGCTTTCTAAATTTGATCCCTTTCTTCCATTTTTTAATTTCAAGCTCTCTCCACTTTCCTAATTATGCAGTTACAAGAATACTGATCCCAGTGCAGTTCAGGTGTAGACTATCCCAGTGGTATCCTGCCCACTTGGCTTCATACGACTGCCAGTGCCCCATGAACCAGAACTCTTTGTACTCATACCAGCCTTTCAGCCATGTAGTCAGCTCCCAAACTTTATATATTCGATGTCAATTTGCATGCAGGTCAGGTAGTAATCCAGCAATTATAACTTTTGAGGCTCTAAATGAAAATGCAGAACCTAACAGCTCATAATCTCTTTGCAGAACCTCTTACGTGCCAATGGTATTTACATGGACCATGATAAATGGATCCTGGCCCTCTTGCTGCAATTTCCTCTCCAGTTCTGAGCAGATGTCCTGCTGTGGATTGTGTCAATCCCTCTTACTATACCATCTCATTTTACTGCAAAATTCCTTGTTGCTCCCCCACTTCAATGGCTCCTAGTACCATGCTTGCATAGTCAGTTTGCTCATTCTCCCTCACCCCGTCCCCCGCACTCATCTAAACAAGCTGAGTATCTGTCAGACCTTTTGACAATTGCAGAAGTCAACATTGTTGCACTCCTATCCTTTGCCACCGACCAAATCAGAAGACCCTGTTCTAAGGGTTGTGACCGCCTCCTGATCCAAAAAGAAATCCAGGTAAAGTTTCACTTCCCTGATGTGTTGCAGTATCAGCAGTTCAGCCTTCAGACCATGAACTCTGAGCCAAAACTACTCAAAATTCAAAACGCTTGCTACAGTCAGGCCTGTCTAGGATCACAAGAATATCCATAAGCTCGCACATACTGTAGTCTTATCATGTTAATGAGTTTTCTTTAACTAATTATATTATTTACTCATTTATGTTGTTTTTTATATATATATTGTTAATTATGCCATCATTTGTATACTAAGTTAAACTTGAGAATAGAATAATCTTGAGTGTTTAACGGATACTTATGAAAAAGATAGCTCCTTTCCCACTAGTAGGGCAGAGCTGTTCCTACAGTTGATTTGTTCAGGATGGTTGAGAATAAAATGAGAGTCACACAAATTCATGTGCAGTTGTTTCATTTTCAGTGAATTCATTCCAGTGTGGAAATAGAAAGGTTTGCCAACTTTGGGAACCAACTTGCCTCTCAAAACCATTCTTCTTTGCATGTAAACCAATTACAAAATCGCATGGCAGCATTGTGTTCTAATACAGAGGAACTTCGATTATCTGAAGGATATGGGTGCGGAGTATTTCGATAGGTTAATCAAATTCCGGATAACACAGTTTAGCCAAGCATCAAGACCTTGCGATCTTGTTCAAATAATCCAAAATTGGGGTAATCGAACGCTGGGTAATCCAGGTTCCTCTGTATATATTTAATTGTCAATTAAGAAAAAAAACGCCCTTCTTTTAGAAAGTGGATTGTTTCTAATAAGTTGATTATACAAAATTGCAATGGATGAATTTCACTTTGTGGATACAAAGCATCCCAGTAGTGCAAAATCTAACCATTACTAATTCTCAAAGAGATTCAAAGCATACCATCTCCAGCTGATGATAAACTTTATCTTGGCAAACTCGATCAGAACAATATTGATACCCTAATACATTTAGATCTCTATTGTAAATCTTGCATTGGTTCCATCATCAAACCAAGCAACATTTGTTTGAAGTGTCTTCATGTATGGGGAAAGAAATGGATTCACAATTTCTATTTCTGAGCTTTGTTTCTTCCACAGGCTTGAAGCCATAGTTCCATCTAAATCTGAATGCTAATGCAAGTGGAACTCTCCTAAATCATATTCCTGATGCTTCCTGCAGACCACTCAATTGTATTGTAGCTTCACCATGTAATGCAGTAGAACGCTTCAAACTCATCTCAGTAAATTAGTTGAAATCTAGGATATATTTTGCTGACCAATGGAATGATATTCTTACAGGATTTGTTTGATTCCTCACAAATCTGTAGTACGCTGTACAGTGTTTAACAAAAGCTAAAGAGTTTGAACAATGGTTATGGATTTTGGTGCCAATTTGAAGAAAAATGTTTGCCAGACTTCAGAATATTGAAAAAATGATTACATGAAGGGTCTTGACACTGAGGACGTCTCTGGTCAGTGCTGGCCTGAGCAAACTGACATGCATGTCAAGCTCACTAAGAAAGTTAGAGCGATTGTTGAAAAATCAGAACAGTTGCCAAAGCAGCCAACCAGCTTTTCTCCCATAGTATAAACTGTTGTGATCGTTGGACATGTGGCATTCTTGTGTTTGTCCTGATGAGTGTAAGATGAAAAACTTGGACAATGTGTTTCTCTCTACTGACAAGCAGGAGCTCAGAACTGGTTGATCTGCAAGCAATATGCACAACTACAGAGAGGTTATTGCATGCCAGAAATGGGATGCTAATTATTGTTCAAAACAATAATTTTGAACAATACCTAATGTTGCAAACCACTATACAGAACATGATAATGTAATAATTTACCTTACAAAATTTTCTAATGATCACTTTTAATGGAAATTGATATGTTGTGTAGCTTTTTTTGCATGAGCTAGGTGTGAATGGATCCCCTGTCAAGGTCATAGCACAGAAACAGATCTGTTGGTCCAACTTGTCCATGCCGACTATATATCCTAACCTAATCTAGTCCTATTTGCCAGCACTTGGCCCATATCCTGCTTAACCCTTCCTATTCATGTACACCTCCAGATGCCTTTTTAAAAAATTGTAATTTGTGGATTTGTCACTTTTTAATTATGTAAAAGAATCTTAGCAGCTGTTATCGCTTGTAAAAAAAACAACTGTGGGGATGGGGTGTAAACCAAAAAATATGGTATTACCATCAGCCTGTTGAGGGCTATGTGCAGTATACCACTCATGAACTCCTTAGGGGAAGTTTCAGTTTCCATTGTAGATAAGACCTAAATAAACTTCTGTAGGGAGAAAGATAAAATATAATCCTAGAATCATAAAAGAGATGTACATTAGTATGTCTCTTGGAGCGATATAGCAGTAGATCAAAGCAGATGACTCTTTGGGCACAGGGAGCTCTGTTCTTTTACAAAAGGGAATGAAATAACAAAGGACTTGGTATTGTTAACATCTGCAATGTTCATAATATTAAAATGCTGCTTCCTTGATTTAAAAGCTATCAGTTGCAAGATGCCAAAATGGGTCTGATAATTGCGATGTGATATGACCATTGCTTCCTGTGTAGCTATTATGCAAACCTTGTCCTGCCCACTCATTTTGAATGGTTAAATACAACCAGTGCTAAGCTTGCTGTTGAGTGGCTGTACACCTGAATATCAGCTAAAATTGTAAGGGGCTTACAGGAGTTTAAACTAGCCTATTCTTACTCAAAATCACTCCATACCACTTACAGGGGAAGTAAAATTTGGCTGGAGCATATATTGAGAATTTGTGTAAAAGGAAGTTGAAAATTAAGAGTTGCCTAGTGTTGTAAAGAGTAGGCTGCGACACTTCCTAATACTCTGCTGGAGGTCTTGGTACAGGAGATGGCGTGCAAGAGAATTATCATCCATCCAAAGGAAGACATCTGCAGACATGGTGCAAAGGCAGTGGAACCAGTTAACCATAGCTTTCAATGGATTCTAGCTGTGAGGATCTGTGTTCACAACAAGTTGAGTGACCTGACATGATTGGCCACGATCTGGAAATATGTCTTCAATGTCATATCCTACTAACCTCAGACTATTCAGTCATCACAACAATCAACCATAATTTTCTCTGTAGGATTGCATATCAATCAGATATTAGAGGAAAATAATTCTTTATGATCACATCACAGACAATCATGTGCAAAGTAACGTGCATGCATTAAATGCCACCCTGCTCCATGGGAAACCTACAATCCTTGCCTTCTCACTCTGCACCCATCTCTCAAACAAAAGAGCAGAAATTGTTTTGAGCTGTTTCAGAATACAGAAACACTGTTGGATGTCTTGTGTAACTGCAAGGTGAACTGGTAGATGCTGCAGAGACATCTGCTTTAGCCTGGAATGAGTCAGGTGCATAAAACTTAAAGGTTTTCATAATCATTGGCAAGAAGATCTTTTGCTTTGCTCAGAGTCTGCACTGAAGTCTCTGGCTTCAGTACATTTGGTAGATTTCTGTGAGGAATTTCTTTGTGAAGCTGCAATATTTGCGACATGCTTCTTTGTTGAGGTTGTGATGGTAGAATTGTTTCTACTGATCTTTCTCCTTGCCATGTTGTGGAGACAAGGGAAAGAAACGATGTTCCCATGCCTGCAAGTAAATGGCTTGTGCAGATTCCTTAAAGTCAAGGCCAAGTCCTTCAGTCTGTTCCTCGTGACTCCCTGTAGTCTTCAGTAATTTTGGACAACTCTGTGGATTCACCAAACACTTAGACATTTTGGAGCAAAAGCCACTAGAAATCAGTCAGCAACTAAACTGTAAGTAATTGATGATCCTCTTAAATAGCAATAGTGAGTGCCTCCATCCTGATGCTGACACATATTTGGCTGTGTAAGGTGAGGAGAAAGTGTTGGCTGGACCATTGAACTCCATTATAACAGTGCTGCCATCTAATCAGGTTTTGCATGCAGATTGCTGTCAAAATCCACCCACTCTACAGTATTCAGCACTCACTGTGTAGTTCTAGGCCTTGGAACCTTCCTATCAACAGGGCAGATATTGCCAGGGTTCAACATCACTCCATTGTGCTCTGCGGGTTTGAAGACCAGCACTTCAAACCTGGTACCAAGCTCGTGGTCTACAGAGCAGCAGTGATATTTGTCCTCTATTTGGCTTAGATACATGGGCTGTGTACAGTCAAAAGCCTGGAGTGGTTATACTAAAATCCCACAATCCATTGGCAGGATAGGCACAATAACAAAAGTGCTCTCACTCAAGCCAACACCCTCAGCATCAAAACACTAACAATGTTTGATCAGCTCTGCTGGGCAGGCCACATTATCCACACGCCTGATATGAGGCTCATGCAGTAGGTGGTCAACCATTGACACCCGGACCAAGACCACCCAAAATGGAGGGTAATCATGTGGGAAGGATTGATACATCTGAGTCTCATCACTGATCGTAAGCGGAAGGAGTGTGTGCTAAACTGGGCAACCCCCCACCACCACCACCTCATTTCCGCAGCCAGTTTCTGTCCTTCCTGTGACAGAGATTGCAAAATGTACATTGGACACTTCAGTCATTACCTGAGCATTAGTTTAAGTGTGGAAGCAACTCATCCCTGTAAGGGACTTCCAGGAGGAAGAGAAGCTACTACTCTCGTTAAACCTGGCATCTGTTATGGCTAATACCAGTAGTGTGCCTGCTTACTCTGGAACCCAGGGTTCTGCAAAATTGAATGGTGCATATCTGAATGTTGTGACTCTGGGATCTTATCTCCAACAGTGTTCATTATTTGCCTTTCCACAGATGAGTGTAATCCTAGAAAACACCCAGCAAATTTGTTCTGTTCGTTCATCTTGCTGGCTCTCACATTCCTGAGAAGTTTGAGCTTTCCCCTGGGGGACATTCTGGACACTGCGCCTTGGCTGCTAGGATGCCAGTAATTCAATTCCTTTTTCGTAGCTGACTTTATTCCCCACCCCTTCAGTTTAGCACAACCACTAAAAGCCATTTTGGAAAATGGAAACAACCACTATTAGCCTTAGGGTTTGACTAAGACTGAATTAAAAGATGAATTCAGAATGACTGGCTAACATGATAATACAATTAATTGTGCTTTTATCATAAAAGAGAATTGTGATTTACATGAAGCCACCTACAGAGGTTAGATGAACATATTGTACTGTAGGAGCATTGGATCTTTATTTTTTAAAAAGATACTGGCAGGAATCCCAGAAATAATCGTCAAAAATCATGCATGCTTTCTGTGGCTTTGAACCAATGTGTATAGTTTCAAAGCTGACACACACAGACCCTCACAGATGGTGAATGTATAATCTCTTCCATCCTGCATCTAGTTATAATTTTGGCTACACCATCTGACAATATAAATGCTAAAAACTTCATTTAATTAGTATTGAGATCAGAGGAAAAACTGTCAACTTATGAGGCATAAATGAAATTAAATCATGATATGAATGTTCTTTGATGTCTACTTTGTACAATATGCATTTGTCCCAAAATGTTACAGTTGCAGAAGTTTTACTTTTAAAATAAGTCAATTTCTGTCTCACTTTTGTAATGTAAAAATGATAGTCATTAGAAGCTTAACGTGCAAAATGAATTATTTGGTAAAAAGCACAGCCATTTGTAATTACTGAATCCACTGGATTATCACAGATCATGCACACAACCAGCAAGAGCATGTTGCTGATGCTTATGAAAATATAATTTAACTTTTTTCCTATAATAACTGACACCATCCCATCAGTAAGACTTTGAACTGCAAACAATAATTTGTAGATACTCGAAGGTCACTTCGTGAGGTGCTCCAACACAAATGTTGTTTAATAAATGGCTTTGATCTTAATTTGTTTTGATTGCATAACGTTTATATAGGCTCAGCATTTAAAAAGGAGATAGTGCATCACATTCTGACAATAAAAATTTGCAGTTATTTAGCAACTGACATGAGCTTATAATGGCCAGATACTTTACAGTTAATAAATTATTTTTGAAATTTAGTTGCCATTATATTTTAGGAAAGCAGACTTCCTCAAACAGTAGAGATTTTGTTTAGATTCTCAAGACGTGTGCATTGCTGGCAAGTGAGCATTTACTGCTCATCCCCATTTACTCTGGAGGAGGTGATGGTGAGCTGCTGTCCTGAACCTCTGCAGTCCATAAACCTAGTTACACCCACAATGCTGTTAGGAAGATAGTTGCAGAATTTTAATATATTGATCGTGAAGAGCAGCAATATAATTCCAAGTAAGGATGCCACAAGTCTTGGAGGGGAATTTTCAGGTGGCTGTGTTCCCATGCATCAGTTGCACATCTCCTTCTAGGTAATGGAGGCCATGAGGTTGGATGAGTTTTTGTAAGAAGCCTATAGTGAGCTCTTGCTGGGCATCTTGTGGATGGTGAAGGGAGTGAATGATAAAGGTGTTAGATGGGGTTTAAGTGATCCCAGCTGACGATAATGCTGGACAGGCCAGACCCCAGGGTTAAACCCTGGCTTGCTGGATCTTATGATTAGTTTTTGTAGTTTGGATACTGTGTTAGTTATTGAACACATTCACATGAGGTGCCTGTCATGGACAAAGGGGGAAATGGCATTGAATTTAATTTACAACTGCATCTATCCTGTGACTGTCAAATCTGGGTAAGACCATTTCCTCGTCAGTGTAGAACTATTTGAAAATCTCCTTGGGGGCCCCCATCTAACTATAGAAAGAAGTTTTTGGCCAATCTGACCATCCTACAAGGGTAAATTGCTAAATCCCTATGGTTGCACCGTCTCTCTTGGGATGTCTGTTCAGCGTCTGCTTTTGGGAGTTACTACAACGCGAACACTGGCCAAGGCATCCTCGAGGAGGAAATCTGTCTATGCTACTGGGAGCTCTCGGATAATCCCTATGGTTACTAGATCAGAAATTAAATCCATAGTGGGGGCAAGGATTTGAATCCTCCCTGACATGACAAATTGTTTAGTCCCAGTTAGGCAATAGACTTACTTGCTTTCTGCAGAGGGGAGGGGCGGGGAGTGGAGAGATATGGGGACACCGTTCCTGCAAGGGAAAAACTCCAGCACTTTCTGGCAGTTTGCCCGGGCTGGCCAAACATGGGAAATCTCTGCTGAGGGGGTCAGGGCTCTGCAGTAGGGATTCCTGTTGATTCAACTACAGCCCCCTGCCTAATTCATCATTTGTATTTTTACAGAGCAGACGCACTGGTCGAAAGCATTTTGCTTTCACCTTTTGATCTCCAGAAGGCTCTACCCATGTCCCTTTCAAGTGTTCCTGAATTGCTGGCAATAGACCTCAGGGGCCAGCTCACCCACACTGAGAATGGCAGATTTGGTCTCTTCCTAACCAGGCGATGTATAGGGCTCAGCATGAAATAAACCTCCTGAACCTTCCCAGTTTCCTGACCCTGAATCTTGTGAGTCACCATTTCTTGTGGCTGTTGTAGCTGTCTCAGCGGTGTGTCAAAGCTGCTAAGGAAAGGATTCCAAATCACAATCATTCAATTTAGAAAGAAGTGTAGTTTTGCAATGGCCTTGTGGCCCAGTTCTAGGCTAAGGAAATTGTAACTGGGAGGGTATGGAGGGAAGAGGGTTTGGAGAGGGAGCGTGATGTGGAGTTTTCCCTATTGTTTAGCAGTTGGTCTCTCTTGCTCTCTCTCTCGCTCTCTCTTGCTCTCTTCTCCCCCCCTCCCACTGTCTCCCATGCTCCCTCTCTCTCCTTCACTCCCTCTCTCTCCCTTCCCCTCTACCCTGTCTCCCTCCACCCTCTCTCCCTCTTTCTCTATCTCTAGCAGGATATTCAGCTTTTCCTGCTCTAATTGGGTGTTGGGATTTTCTGGTTCTAACCCCCTGTCTAAGTGTTCCTTTTTTTGACGTGGAGTATCTCAGTCCTGTTGGTACCTTCTGGGTAATTTTAACTACTGCTCCTTAAATAGTGATTGTAACTGGTCCATGCTCGTGTTGGTGTTTTACTAGTCAGATTTCCTTTTTCTAGAATCACCATTGCATCACAATTTGCCATTATTGTATGTTAGATCAGAAAGGGTTTGCTGTGACTCCTGTCCATTTCTTTTAATCCAGTTTAGGCTCATTTTAAAATTTTGGACCATGGTCAAATGTTTGTACCTTTTGTTCAACTCTTTTTTTTTTTTGCTTTGACTCATACAAGTGGATCAGTCCTGGACATGAGCATCCAATTCATTCACAGGCAAAACGGGGATGGGGGTGAATTTAAATTAGATTGTCTTCTGCCTCTTAAACCTGAGACAGTGAGATATTGTTTGATGTACACCTTGCTCTTGTAACTCCCCTCTCTCTGAGATAGTCTGGAGGGTGTTTCCCAAACTGTGGTTTCCAGGTTCACAGTTTTGAAATAAACCCATGCTGAAAGAAAATTGAGATTAAGTCAAAGAGTTTATTTGAAAGGATCAGAACACGAGGTGATTACTTTGCTACATCATGTGTGTATGTATGCGCGTACATAGACCACCCACAATCTCTGCCTCTCTCTTTGGAAATTAAAGAAGACAGGAGAGGGGATTATAAATTACAAATATTGGTAAATCCAGAGTTATTAAAAATCAGTTCAGTGAGTTACAGTTTCCAAGTTAGTGTTCAATAATTCTTTTCTTGATGGTAAAGCAGAGCCCAGTAGTTTACCTCCTCGAAGGTAATGTATTGGCTTCTTGCCAGCTGGCAGTTTCGAAACAGAGGTGGCAGGTTCATGAGAGACTAATTCAGCCTTAAGGTCAAACAGCAACTAACCTAGACTCATAGAGTCATAGAGATATACAGCAAGGAAACAGACCCTTTGGTCCAACTTGTCTGAGCTGACCCGATATGCTAAATAATTCGAGTCCCACTTGACAGCACTTGGCCCATATCCCTCTAAACCCTTCCTATTCATGTATCTATCCAGATGCCTTTTAAGTGTTGTAATTGTACCAGCCTCCACCACTTCCTCTGGCAGCTCATTCCATACACTCACCACCCTTGGGTCCCTTTTTAAATTTTTCCCCTCTTACCTTAAAACTATGCCCTCTAGTTCTGGACTCTCCCAAACCCCAGGGAAAATTTACCCTATCTATGCCTCTCATGATTTTGTAAACCACTCTAAGGTCACCCCTCAGCCTCCGACGCTCCAGGGAAAATGTCCTCAGTCTGTACAGCCTCTCCCAAAGCTCAAGCTCGCTAACCTTGGCAATATCCTTGTAAATCTTTTCTGAACCCATTCAAGTTTCACAACATCATTTCTATAGGAGGGAGACCAGAATATAACGCGGTATTCCAACAGTGGCCTAGCCATAGTCCTGTACAGCAGCAACATGATCTCCCAACTCCTATACTCAATGCACTGACCAATGAAGGAAAGCATACCAAACACCACCTTCACTATTCTATCTATCTATGGCTCCACTTGCAAGGAGCTACAAATCTGCACTCCAAGGTCTCTTTGTTCAGCAACGTTCCCCAGGACCTTACCATTAAGTGTATAAGTCCTGCTAAGATTTGCTTTCCCAAAATGCAGTACCTCACATTTATCTAAATTAAACTCCATCTGCCACTCCTCAGTCCATTGGATCATCTAATCAAGATCCTGTTGTAATCTGCATTAACCTTCTTTGCTCCTCACTAAATCTCCAATTTTGGTATCGTCTGCAAACTTACTAACTATATCTCCTATGATCACATCCAAATCATTTATATAAATGATGAAAAGCAGTGGACCCAGCACCGATCCTTGTGGCACTCCACTGGTCACAGGCCTTCAGTCTGAAAAACAACCCTCCACCACCACCCTCTGTCTTCTTGAGCCAGTTCTGTATTCAGCTGGCTGGTTCTCTCTGTATTCCATGAGAACTAACCTTGTTAACAAGTCTACCATGAGGAAACTTGTCAAATGCCTTACTGAAGTCCATATAGATCACACTCACTGCTCTGCCCTCATCAATCCTCTTTGTTACTTCATCAAGAAACTCAATCAAGTTTGTGAGACATGATTTCCCATGCACAAAGCCATGTTGACGATCCATAATTAGTCCTTGCCTTTCCAAATACATGTAAATCCTGTCCCTGAAGGTTCCCCTCAACAAATTACCCACCACCAATGTCAGGCTCACCTATGTATAGTTCTCTGGCTTTTCCTTACCATCTTTCTTAAATAGTGGCATCATGTTTTCCGACATCTCGACTGTGACTATGGATGATACAAATATCTCAGTAAGGGGCCCAGCAATCACTTCCATGGCTTCCTACAGAGTTCTAGGGTACACCTGATCGGGTCCTGGGAATTTATCGACTTTTATGCTTTTAAGACGTCCAGCACCACTACCTCTGTAATTTGGGCATTTTTCAAGATGTTACTATTTCTTTCCCGGTGGTATATATCTTCCATATCCTTCTGCACAGTAAACACAGATCACCCAGAACTGTATCTTTAAATAATTTGACAAGTTGAGGTTTCATTTTTCTAGAAAGGACAGGTGTTTCATGTACTGTGGGCTCATCTCAATGTGCTAATTTTATGATAATTAAAATAAGTGTAACTTTACCTACCTCATCAGAGTTTCCATTGCGAGGTGAAAAGGTAACTATCAAAGCATTGGTACTCAGTTTTGGCATAATGGGGCTTGATAATTTCCTTTGTCCAAAGCTGGTTGGAGACAGACAGCAAGTCTTTAAGTCCTTTTTGTCAGCTTTAGCTGGAATGATTATGAAGCAGGACATTCCGAAAGTACAATCTTCCAGAAGTACAGTCATGTAATTAGCCTTGGCCATTTTATGAGTCAGCAAGGTCATCTGTTTCAATAAACAGAATGTAATTACATTTTATAGAGATTTTTCTTTTTGTCTGGCCATGACACAAGACCAAAGTAACTAACATTTATTATACATTTGAAAAAAAAAACACAAACCCATGTAAGTTTAAAAATACCTTAGCAGTATAATCAGCAAAAAGAAAGATTCAGACTTATTCTCTGCAAAGTCCTGTACAGATCCTCAATCCCACAGTGATATCAGTCCTATCCTTTTAGTTGTCAGTTTTAATGGCTGACAGATGTCTTTCGAGTTGAGAGGGTTTGAATTCCTTTTTGGTTCTGTGGGCTAGAAACTCTTCTTAATGATTAAAAACCAAAATAACTGTGGATGCTGGTAATCAGAAACAAAATCAAATTGTTGGAAAATCTAAGGACATCTGGAAGCATCTGTGGTGAGAAGTCAGGATAACATTTCAAGTCCAGCGAACCCTCTTCAGAACCTCTTTAGATTCTGAACAGTCACTGGATCTGAAATGTTAACACTGATTTCACTCCACAGACCCTGCCAGAGCTGCTGAGATTTTCTAGCAATTTCTGTTTTGTTCTAAATGACTGGCTGTCTGTATGATCCTCTTTTTGTAAAAAGAAAATTACCTTTCCAGAACTGAAATATCTGTTTTACCTCTACTTTAAAAATCCAGTTTCCCAAATGGTATTAGTATATTGTAGGGTGACAATAAGGTGAGCTGGTTTTCCCTGGATAATATAAAGCTTCTTGAGTGTAGTGGAGAGTATTTCATTGCATTATTGACTTGTGCTTTGTAGATTGTGGATGGGAATTAAGGAGTCAGGAAGGGAGTCACTTGACTCAGCATTTCCAACTTCAGATCTGCTCTTGTAGCCATCCTATTTATAGGGCTGATCAACGGTAATCCCAGAGATATTGTTTTTGGGCATTCAGTGAGGGCAATATTGGAATCTCTCTTGTTGGAGATGATCATTGCCTGGCATTTATATGATATGGATGTTACTGGTCCCTTATCCAAGTCTGGATGTTTCTGAGTCTTGCTGCACTTGGACACAGACTGTTTTGGTGTCCGAGGAGTCAAGTATGGTGCTGAAGATGTTTGGGCCAGAGTTGATAAAGTGTGAAGCTGGAAAAAGCACAGCAGGTGAGACCGCCTCAGAGGAGTAGGAGAGCTGACGTTTCAGTTTTGGACCCTTCTGTTTTAGATGTTGGTTGAATGATAGATGCAGGCCAGGGTAGATTAGCATTTCTTTTCTGTGGATAGTGCCCTGAGATCTTTTACTGCCACCAAGAGGGCTTAATATCTTAATGAAGACTAAACATACTTTGTGTCCTCTGTACTGCTTTTCATTGCCCTTTTTATTATAAGCCACCTGGGAGTCATAGAATTTTTATTAAGCTTTATTTCTGTTACTCCAATGAATATCGGAATTGCTTTTGCATACTTGTCATATTGCAAATACATTCAGAAAGCACATGCTTAAGATGTAATAACAGGTGGTATACATCTCTGTTTTCCTGATTTTTATTTTTAAAATACTAGCAATATTAAGTGGTTTGTTGTATCCAAACAAAGCATGCAGAAGTGGAATGTAATTCATTTCAACATCATCCAATTAACATGAAATAAATATCAGGCTGTAATTTAATGAAGTAGGGATCTTTTGTTTACATGTGTTTTTGTAATACCCCTTTTCCAGTTGTTTTTTGGACAAGAGGGAGAGGTGAATTTAATAATTTTATTTTTCTCCTCTTCTCAGAGACTTTTTCCCTGGGTACAACAGAGTGTTACAAAGGGACATAAATTTAAGGTGAAGGGTGGAAGGTATGGGGGGATGTCAGGGGTAGGTTCTTTACCCAGAATGTGGTGGGGGCATGGAATGCGCTGCCTGTGGGAGTGGCAGAGTCAGAATCATTGGTGACCTTTAAGCGGCAATTGGATAGGTACATGGATAGGTGCTTAAGCTAGGACAAATGTTCGGCACGACATCGTGGGCCGAAGGGCCTGTTCTGTGCTGTATTGTTCTATGTTCTATGTTCTGTCCATAAACAGAAGTATTTGTTTTAAATATTTTGTACTTTCTTTGACGCAAGCTGTTGTTTCCCTCAAATCTTTCAGTTTGTGAAATCTAGTTTAAAAATTACCTGCAAAAAAACTCCTTAGAGTTAAAATAGAAGACACGGTTTATTCATGCATTCAAACCCAGGGACTGATTGTCACAACACACACAAGTCTACATATATACAAGGGAGAAAGGAAAAAGTTACAATCGCAAATAATTTAAAAATCATTGATTTGGGATTAATTCACAGGATTTTTACCCGAGTCAGTATTCAGTGATGGTTCCTTTTCAGAGGAGCTTGGATTGAGGGCAATGCAGTTGGCTGAACTTGGTGGACTCACTTTGAGATTCAAGACAGTGCAGCAAGGCGATGGTGTACTGACTTTGTCCACTTTTTCAGCAAATGTAGTATTTCTTTCAGAACTAGATTTTGAAAGAAATTCAGAATAGATGCAGTCTTAATTAAGCCTGGAGTCTAGCTATAGTGTCACCCATTAGATTCTTAGCTGACAGGCTTGGTGTTATCAGCAATCATCTTCTTACTGGACTTCACTAAAATGTGAAGAAAACTTAGATTTGAACCATGTCAGGAGTTTGGGTCCTGTGACAGGATTTCAATATGACTCACTTTCAACTTAGTTTTTATGCAATGATTGGCTTTTATCTCTCTGGCCAAGACCATTGTACATTTTTTATGAGAATAATGATGAGCCATCACTGCCACTTCAGATACAGTGAGTTTCAATAGTTCACCTTTGCTCAAAAGTGACTGGGGGAGACATCCTGTCTTCTGGTCTTAAACTGTTTGTAGACTCAAGTTCTGCAATGCAAAGGTGGGACATTCCAGGGCAATGATATTTGAGATCTGTTCTAATAAGTGGTGATTGGCTACAGTTTTTGCAAGATTTCCAATTTGCATCATGTGGTAGGCATGTTTTAGTCTAATAAAGTTTGCTTTAAAATTAATAAGAAAGTACAGCTTTTAAAACATTAATGATATCTGTTCGTATCTTCTGGCCATAACTCTTAGATGGAGCACATAATAAAACTGACATGACCCAGGGCTTAGAAAAGGGGATGTTGAGACTGTGCATTATGTCCAAAATACATGGACATATACTCTACCCACGTCATCGCACTGCACTTTCAACACTGGAACGTGGTCATATCCTCTCTTTATTAGTAGAAGAATCTGTTTTAGATGTTCTGGTCTTTGCAGATCATGCACCATGGTTAAGTTTTGTTTCCCCCAAGAAATCAAGGATACAAATCTTCAATGTTGATTTGACGGAATCCATAGTATTTGTGTAGAAAAGAGTTAATGGATGGTTTTGATCTATGGTGTATGACTTAATGATATTATCCCGACTATTAATCAAGAAACTTAGGTAACGTTCTGGGAAGAGGGTAGTGCGTGTATGGAATGAACTACCACAGGAAGCAGTGGAGGCTGGTATAATTACAACATCTAAAAAGCATCTGGATGAATACTGTATATTAACAGGAAGGGTTTAGAGAGACGTGGGCCACATGCTGGCAAATGGGAATAGTCAGATCGAGATATCTGGTCAGCATGACTAAATTCGACTGCAGATTCTGTTTCAGTGTTGTATGACTCTGTGAGATATTGTGCGATAGGTTATCTTTATTAACTCATTCACCAGCTCACTATATTTGATTGCATTTTCACACCTTATCAGCCCATGCTACAAGCAGTGTTTAACTCTGAATAAGTGTAGCATACAGAACAATACCATCCCAAATGTGAGGTGTTGCACTTTGGGAAAATAAATCACAGGCATGGACTGAGAAAATTCATAAAGCCAAAGTATAAAGGGATCTGGGAGTGCTAGAACAGGAATCTGTAAAGGTTGACTTGTAGGTTGAGTCTGTGGTTAAGAAAGCAAATGTAACGTTGTCATTTATTTCAAGAGGGTTGGAATGTAAAAGCAATGATGTGCTACTGAGACTTTATAAAGCTCTGGTTAGGCCCCATTTAGAATACTGTGTCCAGTTTTAGGCCCCACACCTCAGGAAGGACATACTGACACTCCAGCAGAGATTCACATGGATGATCTATGGAATGGTAGGCCTAACAAACGATGAATGGCTAGGGATCCTGGGATTGTATTCATTAGAGTTTTCAAGGTTGAGGGGAGATCTAATAGAAACTTACAAGATAATGCATGGCTTACAAATTGTTTCCGTCAGGTGGCAATACTAGGACACGTGGGCACAGCCTTAGAATTAGAGGGGGTCAATTTAGAATGGAAATGAGGAGACATTTATTCAGCTGGAGAGTGGTGGGCCAGCGGAATTCATTGCCACGGAGCACAGTGGAGGCCGGCATGTTAAATGTCTTCAAGGCAGAGATTGATAAATTCTTAATCTCGCAAGGAATTAAGGGATATGGGGAGAGCATTGGTAAGTGGCATTGAAATGCCCATCAGCCATAATTGAATGGCAGACTGGACTCGATGGGCCAAATGGCCTTACTTCCACTCCTATTTCTTATGGTCTTATCCCCATCAAGTCTCCACAAAACATTATAATATTAATCAGCCCTTTACCAACCATCTCCTGGACTTGAATGGATTCCCCAATTAGTAAGTACTGGTTAAATACCTTTTAACTGGACCGTTATCCTTTTAAGAAACTAACTGACAAAACAATGCTTCCATGAAATTGCATGAATAAATGAAACTCACACCAGCAAATAAATAAATCTCACAACCCAGATGAAGTAATCGGTTTAATATCCTTTATTCTTTTCTTAAGTACGGGTACAATTTCTAACTTATTCAGAGCATATAGGCCTAGAATTTTAACAAATATTTATTAATTTAAATAACAAAAGAACTAACACCCCTTGATAACATGAGCAAAACAGACAGACACACTTAATCCCACCAGAAGTAACAGCGAGCACTTAGCACGTTTTATCCCATTTCCTGTCTCTCAGGACAGAAGCCCTTCAAACTACAGATAAAAAATGTAACGCCATAGTAATGGAATTTTCATATATGTAAGATTGTGTATAAAGGGGCTCTTGTAAGAACTGTATTTCGGGATTCTGTTGCTGCCTTGAACTTGTGCTGTGATTGCTGAATAAAAGAGGCTATTTTCGCCACATGCTGAATCTAGTCATTATTTCAACAGTATCCCACAATTCCTATGATGGAAAGTTGAATCCTGCCATGGCAGATAGTGGAGTTTGATTTCAGTGAAAGTCTGGAATTAAAAGTCTAATGATGACAATGAAATCACTCTTGATTGTTTTAAAAACCCATGTGAATGACTAATGTCGTTTGGGGAAGGCAACTGCCATTCTTACCTGTTCTGGCCTACACATGACTCCAGATCTAAGCAATGTGGTTGAGTCTTTACTGCTCTACGGGCAATAAAGTAAATAGGCAGGAGGCTGGAAGAACACAGCAAGTCAGGCAGCATCAGGAGGTGCAGAAGTGGACGTTTCGGTGTAACCTTGCCTGAAGAATGATCACACCCGAAACGTTGACTTCTGATGCTGCCTGGCTTGCTGTGTTCTTTCAGCCTCCTGCCTATCTACTTTGGATTCCAGCATCTGCAGTATTTTTTTGTCTCTGGGCAATAAATACAGGCCTAGACAGTGACACCCTCATCCTGTGAATTAATTAAAATGAAGCCCAGCAATTCCTTTGAGATTTCACATTTAGACTACTGTATTAGCTTCATTCCAAGCTCAGTCAGGAGTTATCTTTGAAAGCTAACTAGATTTATTCTTACAGGAGGAATTTAGATTTGCAAAAATGAATTGAGAAGTTGATTCAAACTGTTGAAATTTCATTAGTTTTTATTTTTTATGTTTTATGAGATCAATAACCAAGGGACAAATTTGAAAATGAAGATTGTGAAGATCTTCCAAAGAGGGCATGATTTTAGTTAGAGCAGCTTTCTAATTTTTATCAGTGTGAACTGTTCCTTTTCGTTTCATAAAATAAATATGCATGATTTTGGAAATGTGCTTTGTACTTGCAATCAACCAGGATTTCCTGGATACTACTGTTCTAATACAGTAACTATTTCCAGAGTCTTATCAGCGTGTAGCAGTTGAGAAGGTATTGGCGCGGCATCAGAAATAATTGACCTCACTTGTATGTATGGGATTGGTAATGCCAAGCACTGGATAAAGTATTGTTTCTTGAGGAAATACACTGCATAAAAATGCTCATGTTAAGGCAGTTTTCACTTGAGGCTGGATAAGGATATAATTTACATGACCATTTCTATTATTAGGAAACTCTTGAAAGAACACCACATTTTTGATAAATCCAGTCAGTGCTGCCATAACACATTAGTTCCGTTCTCGTGCAATCCTGTGTTATAAGAAAATTGTGTAATTGCGACACTGTTTAAACTAATGGGGCTGGAATCACATTAAAACCAATACACACTTTAAAACTTCGCTTTAGAAACAATCACATTTTAGCTAACTCATGTTAATGAAACACCCTTTATAGCAAATGATCTGTATCAGAAATAAAGGTTGGAATAAGCCATTCATCCATTGAGTTGGTCCAGCCTTTCAACATGATCATGACTGATTTTTTTTCCTCCACTCCAACTTCTTGCTTAATCACCATATTTGCTTAGTCCAGAAAAATCCAATGATCAGTCTCCCCTTCAAATATACTATTATTTGCTGCTGCCTGCCTGAGAGAATTTTGAAGATTCACAGCACTTTGAATAAAGAAATTTCTTCTCATCACCATCGTAAAATAGCTGCTCTCTTATTCTGAGACAATGATCTACAATTTCAGGTATCCAGTCTGGGTAAACAAGCTCCCACTATTAGTCTTATACAGGCCTTTAAGGATTCAATGTGATCGTCTCTCATTCTCCTAAACCCCGCGTGCTGAATTTTAAAAGGAGCATTGGAACTGTAATGTCTGAGTAAAAAGCTGGTTCTGATCAAAGGTTTGCTGGCTGTTTGGCAATTTTCCTACAGGTAGCCTCTGACTTGACTGCCTCTAGGTCTGTGTCCAGTTAGGGATAATGGCAGGTTTCTGATATTGCCAGCCCAATCACAGGAACAGCTGGTCACAGCTGAGGAATGCAGGAGATTTGGAACTTTCCGAGAGGTGAATTGGGAAAAGCTTTCATCAGACCAAGGGTCAGAGGGTACACCCCTCCAACAGGGCCACTGGGGCAATGGGTACTGCCTTTGCTGCCCATAGTCCCTCCTCTGGCCCATGATGTGCCTCCATTTAGTTGGTAGTTACGCCAGGGATGGGAAGTCATCCCAAAATGTGATCAACACCATAACTGAACCTTTAATGATCGGTATCAGATGCTTGCCTCCCCAAATCCTTCTGCCTTCAGTACTATGCCCTGGCATAAAACCATGTTGGGTACTAATCCAATTCAGTCAACTACAAATTTATGGGCTTATTTGTTTCTCTTGGTCCTGTAACATTCTTACCAAGCCAAAATAGGTTTGTTACATGCAATCTATCAGGCACATTCTTCTCATGCCATGAGTTAATATTCGTTTCATTAAGCAAATATATCCTGCCTTAAGTAGAAAGATTGTATACCTTATCCCATTTGTAGTCATACAGAGGCCCTACGTAATTAGAGGAAGACTCATGTATCCTTGTGTTTCAGTTCCTTTGTAGTGAAAGCTAACATACCATTAACCTTTACAATTGCTTACTGCACCTGAATATTAAAACATGCAACTGTATGAATTAGGAGTAGGAGTTGGTCATTCAGCCCTTTGACCGTGCCCCACCATTCGATAGATCATGGCTAATCTGATTGTAAGCTCAAGTCTGCATTGTTACCTATCCTGGTGACCTGTGGGCCCCTTGCTTAACAAGAATTTGTCTCCCTTTTCCTTAAAGCTCCTTCCACCACCTTTTCTGGAAGGAAGTTCCAAAGAAGTGAGAGAAATATTATACCTAACTTCACTTTATTTTTAGGAGGTAACTCTAGATTCTAGATTTCTAGATTTCCCAGAAAGAGGAATCATCCTCTCCATATCTATCCTGTTAAAACCCTTCAGGATTTTATATGTTTCAATTAGATGACCTGAACCCCAGTGGATACAAGCCTAGCAGTAAAACTCTAAGACAGAGGAGCAGAAATTAGGCCATTTAATCCATCGGGTCTGTTCTGCCATTCAATTATGGCTGATAAATTCCTCAACCCCATTCTCCCACTTTCTTCCCATAATCCTTTATCCCCCTGATACTCAAGAACCTGCCTATCTCTGTTTTAATCATACTCAATGCTCTGGTCTCCACAGCCTTCTGTGGCAAAGAATTCCATGGATTCACCACTCTCTGGCTGAAGAAGTTTCTCCTTATCTTCCTTTACTCTTCCCTTTACTCTCAGGCTATGCCTGAGGTCCTAGTCTCTTCTACCAATGGAAATATCTTCCCAAAATCTGCTGTGTCCAAACTATTCAGTATGTTTCAATTAGATTCCCCCCTCTCCTTCTGAACTCCATCAAGTTCCTCATATGTTAAGCTTTTCATTCCTGGGGCCATTCTTGTGACCCTCCTCTGAAGGCCACGGTGGCACAGTGGTTAGCACTGCTGCCTCACAGCGTCAGAGACCCGGGTTCAGTTCCCGCCTCAGGCGACTCTCTGTGTGGAGTTTGCACATTCTCCCCGTGTCTGTGTGGGTTTCCTCCCACAGTCCAAAAAATGTGCAGGTTAGGTGAATTGGCCATGTTAAATAGCCTGTAGTGTTAGGTGAAGGGGTAAATGTAGGGGAATGGGTCTGGGTGGGGTACGCTTCGGTGGGTCAGTGTGGGCATGTTGGGCCAAAGGGCCTGTTTCCACACTGTAAGTACTCTGATCCTTCCTGAGAAATGGGGCCCAGAACTGCGCACAATATTCCAGTCTGTCCAATCCTTTCTCATAAGATAATCCTCTCCATCCAAGTATTCCTCTGGATACAAGAACACCTAGATCCCTCTGAATACAAATGTTTCTCAGCCTTTCAGCACTTAAAGCAAATGTACTTTCTAATTATCTAAGCAAACATAATGACTTAACATTTGTCACAAAATATTTCTTTTGCCTGGCCTTCCCCACTTCAGCTATCTGCATCACTTTGCTGTCTTTCCTCTCTCAGCATTTGCTTCTAAGAACAAACAGTGTCTAGTTTCCTTTCCAGAAACACACAATCTCCAATTACTGCACCCAGATTGGAGCTGGGTGTCGTTTAAACACTGTCCGGCTTGTTGAGCCCAGTGTTGCTCCCCGTGATCGTCATCTCCTAACATTAGCCCTGAGCCCTACAACTTAGCCGTGGAAACAATCATGCTGCACTGTTCCCATCCACCCCCACCCCATCTTTGTGTAGACTCCCGCAATAATCCATTTCCTCTGTGCATTTTCATTTCCAGCCCTTGTGTGTTGAGTTGCCACCTTTCACAATGACTGCCCCCTCCACTGCTTCCCCATAATAATCTTCCCTACCATAGTAGTGGCTCTTCATAAACACCATTCATTTTTATTGAGCAGGTCCCTGACTGACTGTGGCCCATCCCACTGACCCACAATGGACAGATGTGACTGATTAATGACTGGGCCTCTGCTCACTGTGCAGCTCCTCACCTGACCTGCCATGAGTTCCTGGACTGGTTGAACTGGACCTGTATTACTGACAATGGCTCTCTTGCCAGACTCATTCTACCAGCTGACCATGTCCAAGCCCCTTAGAGTTTGAGACATGGCTGTTTGGTTGAAGTACATGCAATGTGTTGGCTGTGTGCGCTGCTGGTACATGATGGAGATGTGGTATTGACTGATCACTATTGACAACAATGGCAGACTGCTTATGCTAAGCAACAAGGTGACACAGATGTACTGTGAGCCTTTAACTTCTGAATGAGGTGGAAAACTGAGGGAAAAATGGCAAAGCATTGTAGAGATTCTGAGAGTATCAAAGTAGGTGCAAAATGAGTGAGCACTAAGAGAGCAAATGAGCTTTGAGGTGCACTCAATTTACAATCCATAAGTTGGATGCTTGTCCCTGCGTGTAAAGTGTCCTTGCAGCAGCATTGTGATGGAGAAGTGTTGGTGCATCTCAAAGTGCAGCAATGAAGTGGTGAAGTGAGTTGGAAAAATGCGGTGAGGCTGATCTGTGTTTGATGCCAATCTCCATGGATGGGGATTGTAAGTGGTCATTGCCCATGGAGTGTGCCCTGCAATACTGGGGACTGCTGTTCAAGATGGAGGTCCAGCGGAGCAGGTGGCAAGCTGGAGCCATCAGGGGCCTGATTCTGGATTTATGTCAGCAACTATCGTCTAGTTCCTCTCCACTGCATGGGAGAATACAAAATTGCGTGCACATGATTAGGTACTAATTATATTTAAATACATGCAAATAGGCCATTCACCAATCACTGGTGAATCCTACCACAGGAAATGGTGGAATTTGACTTCACGTTTTTGAAAAAAATCTGGAATTAAGAGTCTAGTGATGACCGTGAATCCATTGTCAATTGTTGGAAAAACTCATCTGGTTCACTAATGTCATTTAGGGAAGGAAACTGCCATCCTTATCTGGTCTGGCCGACAAGTGACTCCGGACCCACAGCAATGTGGTTGACTCTTTACTGCCCTCTGGGCAATTAGGGATGGGCAATAAATGCTGATCTAGCAAGCAATACCCTCATCCCATCAAAGAACTTTTTTAAAATTCTCTTCTTGATGTTCAAAATCTGATTACAGGATTAGAGTTTTTTCCCTCAAAAGTTTCAAATCTCATTTTTCTAAGCTCACCTTATTTCCCCAACTGACACACCAGTACCCACATCATTCAGGAGATGAGAGTGTTCAGCCCTTAGAAACCACCATTGGTGGTTGAACTGGACCTGTTACTGACAATGGCTCTCTTGCCAGACTCATCAAGCATTTTTGCATTACCATTAAACATGGGAAAAATCATTAAAATTGCTTAAGACTTCATCTATTGACTTAAGTTTAATGCAGTGTAAACAAATAGTTTTGTCAGCAACCCTTATCAATATAGACATCTGGATGGTGTTACCTTTCAAACTTCAGTTTCTAATATTTTCTTTATGAAATGAAGCAGTCATGTTTTTGCAATGATCTGTAAAAGTTAGAAAATTCTTCGTTTGGACAGAAGCCCTTTCTTCTTTATTTCCTACATTACCCCTGCAACGTTTTCCAGCTCATGTGCAGGCACAGCTGTGTGCAAATATGTTATTTTAAATCTGATTTTTTTTTTAAAGGCAGATTTTTTTTCTTGCTTATTTGTTCAACTGTAGGAAAACTGATCTCCTGGAATCTATTGTGTGTACACAATAATGATCTGTCCAAAAGATTGATTCAAATATTTAATTACTTTTGGCAGTCTAAATTTAAAGTTGACCTGCTACATAAACAAATTTAGCTCTGAAATGTAATTGCCTCCAGATTAGCTTTGCAGCAGATGATTTATCTATTGCTATTCATAAGGTAGATATGCTTGAAATGCCGACCGTGTCCTGCTGGGCAGTTAAACAATGGCTTCTTGCTGAAACTTCAGTAAAATCCAATAAATATTTTCCCTCTTCCCCTAAATGGGTGGCCCATGCAATGTTTTCACTGTACTTGCTTTTTTAAAAGCATTACAGAGGTTTTATTTTAAAATAACTTGTGTGAGTAATCACAAGTACGTTGGACAAGGTAGCAGTCTACCTTTAATAAACTTTGTTTATGGCAAGAATCAAGGGGAGTGGGACTTTGAAATGCTTCGCTTGAATTTTAATTAAACCCCATGAGTTATCATTCTGGAGTTAAATGGCACAATTGTATATGCACATTCCACCGGGGTACATGACACTTCTTATCAATTCAGTAGATATTCAATTCTTCCAGATTCACACCAAAATAATCCTTAGCTCCCAGAAGTTTACTTGTGTTCTTTTCCTTGCTGGATCTGGTACCTTCAAACTCCAGAACTGCCTTTCGCGGTGCAAGTATTACTGGAGATCTTCACTCTAGCGAAAGCTAAATACATCATTTTAACTCCACACCAAAGTATTGTTTCACTTTGAGAATTGGTTTCATGCTCATTCAGGCACAGTGTACGAGAGACTTTTGGCATGTCTAGCTGCTCTCCCTCTCCTCCTAGTCCCTGGCAGATATCAATACATGGTCACCTGACCCCACTTCCCAACTCAGTAAGATTCACATTAGCCGGCACATGTCAGGATCAGATTGTGCCAGTAAATTGAATCTGCTGGTGAATAAACAGGATCATAAATGCACAGTTTATGGTGCCTTCTCACATTGAGTAGTCACTATTACTCACCATAAGTGACCAAAACATCTCTCTATGTAGCGTTATGAATGCAGTCACTTTAATGAACTTCCATGCCTAGCATCAAAACATCTTTGTGATGTCGTCTGGCAGATACCAGTTAGTATTCGAAAGTTTGGTAAACAGAAAATGCAGTGGTTGGGTGGTGGGTGGGGGGAGAGGGGTGTGGCGGGAGATATGGCTGGCAGTGGAGGTGGTTAGTGGAGAGCTGCACCTGAGCTACAAGTCAGTACTTCTGGATTCACAGAATCATAGAATCACTACAATGTGGAAACAGACCCGTCGGCCCAACAAGTCCACACCGACCCTCCAAAGAGTAAGCCACCCTGACCCATTCCCCAAACCTATTATTCTACATTTACCCCTAAGTAATGCATCTAACCTACACATCTTGAACACTATGGGCAATTTAGCATGGCCAATCCACCCAACCTGCATATCTTTGGAAAGTGAGAGAAAACTGGAGCACCCAGAGGAAACCCACAAAGACACGGGGAGAATGTGCAAACTCCACACAGAGAGTCACCCGAGGCTGGGATCGAAACGGGTACCTGGCACTGTGAAGCAACAGTGCTAACCACTGAGCCAATTGTGAGGTCCCAATTAATGCAGTGTTTACAGCACTTACAAAAATATAACAAATTAACTGTGTATATATACAAACGTAGTCCTCGTCAGCGCTGATCCTTGAAAACTGCACTGTTTTCTAATTTTGTAAACAACCATATATCAGGGTTCTTTGTTGTCTAACTTATTTTTTATCCAAGCTTACACTGACCCTCCTATTCCATGAGCTTCAGTTTTGTTAAGCAATCTGTAATGTAATGCTTTGTCAAAGACTTTCTTTAAAAAAAAAACCCACATTGTCAACTTCCATTTCCCTCTAGCAACCTTCTCCATTAATTCATAAAAAAAGCTCAATCGCATTTGTCAAGCAGAGTCTGCTTTTTAGAAAGTTGTATATGCAGGGACTGCAGGGAAATAAATGGTGACATCTTGCAAAATGTCTAGATTACAGAGGAGGAATTGCTGAATGTCTTGAAATGATTAAAAGTGGATACATCCCCAGGACCTGATCAGGTGTACCCGAGAACTCTGTGGGAAGCTAGAGAAGTGCTTGCTGGGCCTCATGCTGAGATATTGGTATCATTGATAGTCACAGGTGAGGTGCCGGAAGACTGGTGGTTGGCAAACGTGCCACTGTTTAAGAAGGGTGGTAAGGACAAGCGAGGGAACTATAGACCAGTGAGCCTGACCTCGATGGTGGGCAAGTTGTTGGAGGGACAGGATGTACATGTATTTGGAAAGGCAAGGACTGATTAGATAGTCAACATGGCTTTGTGCGTGGGAAATCATGTCTCACAAACTTGATTGAGTTTTTTGAAGAAGTAACAAAGAGGATTGATGAGGACAGAGCGGTAGATGTGATCTATATGGACTTCAGTAAGGCGTTCGACAAGATTCCCCATGGGAGACTGATTAGCAAGGTTAGATCTCATGGAATACAGGGAGAACTAGCCATTTGGATACAGAACTGGCTCAAAGGTAGAAGACAGAGGGTGGTGGAGGAGGATTGTTTTTCAGACTGGGGGTCTGTGACCAGTGGAGTGCCACAAGGATCGGTGCTGGGTCCTCTACTTTTTGTCATTTACATAAATGATTTGGATGCAAGTATAAGAGGTACAGTTAGTAAGTTTGCAGATGACAGCAAAATTGGAGGTATAGTGGACAGCAAAGAGGGTTACCTCCGATTACAACAGGATCTTGGCCAGATGGGCCAATGGGCTAAGAAGTGGCAGATGGAGTTTAATTCAGATAAATGCGAGGTGCTGCATTTTGGGAAAGCAAATCTTCGCAGGACTTATACACTTAATGATAAGGTCCTAGGGAGTGTTGCTGAACAAAGAGACGTTGGAGTGCATGTTCATAGCTCCTTGAAAGTGGAGTTGCAGATAGACAGAATAATGAAGAAGGTGTTTGGTATGCTTTCCTTTATTGGTCAGAGTATTGAGTACAGGCGTTGGGAGGTCATGTTGCGGCTGTACAGGACATTGGTTAGGCCACTGTTGGAATATTGCGTGCAATTTTGGTCTCCTTCCTATCTGAAAGATGTTGTGAAACTTGAAATGGTTCCGAAAAGATTTACAAGGATGTTGACAGGGTTGGAGGATATGAGCAATAGGGAGAGGCTGAACAGGCTGGGGCTGTTTTCCCTGGAGTGTCGGAGGCTGAGAGGTGACCTTATAGAGGTTTACAAAATTATGAGGGGCATAGATAGGGTAAATAAGCAAAGTCCTTTCCCTGGGGTCGGGGAGTCCAGAACTAGAGGGCATAGGTTTAGGGTGAGAGGGGAAAGATATAAAAGAGACCTAAGGGGCAACCTTTTCACACACAGGGTGGTACGGGTATGGAATGAGCTGCCAGAGGAAGTAGTAGAGGCTGGTAAAATTGCAACATTTAAGAGGCATCTGGATGGGTATATGAATAGGAAGGGTTTGGAGGCATATGGGCCGGGTGCTGGCAGGTGGGACTAGATTGGATTGGAATATCTAGTCGGCATGGACGAGTTGGACCGAAGGGTCTGTTTCCATGCTGTACATCTCTATGACTCTGTGACTCAAAGGAGTATGAGTGTATATTGAAGAAGACCTTGTGGCCCAGGGGTAGTGTCCCTGTCTCTGGACTAGAAATCTCATGTCTGTTCTGCTACAAAGGTGTGTTATAACCTGTCTGAACAGATTAATTAATAATGTTTTGTATATTGATGTACTGATACCTCTGAGTGATCCTCTGTAAGGAGCTTATGCCAGCTTCAAGAGTATCCCATCTTCGATCAGCAAACATTTGTTTAACTAGCACCTGATAAACTAGCAGAAATGATATTCCTGAAATACTGACAGTTTACTGTTTTAGCATAGTCTCTGCAATGTCTGAGTAAGTCATCTCAGGGTGTGAGTGAGAAGGCTCTCTGCTGGCAAGTTTGATTGAAGGCAAAGCTGTATTATTATTTAGGTAGTTATGCTTTAATAAATTATAACAATGAGGTGAATACCTGTAATTACATTTGTATTACTTAGTGGGTGTTTTTACATTGATCATGTGGACTTCTTAATAAACTGGAATAATTGTTCAAATGGCACACTCCTGGTCCTGTAGGTGCTGGTTAATAAAACATTAACAAAATATTTGATATCCTTAATGAGTTTAAAATGATCAAGTAAATGAAGAATTAATTATTTGTTTCTATTTTGGTAATAATAACATTTGCTCTGTTTTTAAGGTGAATTTGTGTTGGAAGAGGGGCAGGATCCCTTCCAAATGACTGTGCATCTACTTGCAAATCCTGGTGAATCTCGAGGATTACAGAAAACACTAGACTGCTTGCTACATTGGCTAAGCCCGGATATCCAGTTGTTTCATGTTTCTGAGCGAGCAACACCAAAAAAATGCTGTGAAACACAGCACAGAAAAAGATCTGGCTACCCGTCACTCTCTGTTATTCTATTCCTGCATGAAGACTTTGGTGAAGAACGAATCTTACAAGTTCATGACTTTTTTCAGGGGCCACCATGGCAATATCATCACAGTGAAAGTGTGGGTGGGAAAATACTTCCTTATATGATTTGTTGTCAGGATTTCTATTCTTTAGATGCCAACATGCCAATCTGGGCTGTAAGACAGGTGCACTATGGGAATGAGATCTTGCGAGTTACTGTATGCTGCAGCAATGAAAACTTTGAAGATTCCGTCAAACTCTATGAGTTAATTTTGCAGAAGAAAGCTGCTGTGCAGAAAATTGACTTCTGCTGTTTCACAGTGTTCTCGAGCCAGAGTTTCTGTATCCAGCTCTCTTTAAAACAGTTGCCACTCGGAGTTCCTGTAAATCTGAAAGAATCAGCTGTGCTTCAATTCAGAGTGCATGCAATCGGAGAACTGGTGCCTCTTCTTCCAAATCCATGCATCCCCATCAGCAACACAAGATGGCAAACTGAAGACTATGATGGAAACAAGATCCTTTTCCAAGTAGGTATTGCACATGGACTATGAGAAATGTTTAGCACTTACTCAGACTTTCTATAAATGATTACTGTAATTGCACAATTTGTTGAATAAGATAGGGAGACTGCCTACAATATAACAGTATTACTGAAAGTTTTAAAGCGATTATAAATTAACTTGCAGTCATTACACCACCTTCTTATTTTAAGTTGAAAAATAAAATGAACTTTAGTGAGACCACATCTGGAGTGGTTGTGTACAGTTTTAGGAGAAAGTGAGGTCTGCAGACGCTGGAGATCAAAGCTGAAACTTTATTGCTGGAACAGCACAGCAGGTCAGGCAGCATCTAGGGAACAGAAGATTCGACGTCTCGGGCACATGCCCTTCTTCAGGAATGAGCAGAGAGTGTTCAGCAGGAGTCCTGCTGAACACTCTCTGCTCATTCCTGAAGAAGGGCATGTGCCCGAGACGTCGAATCTTCTGTTCCCTAGATGCTGCCTGACCTGCTGTGCTGTTCCAGCAATAAAGTTTCAGCTGTGTACAGTTTTAGTCTTGTTAATTAAGGAGAGAAACAATTCCACTGAAAACAGATTAGAGAAGATTCACTTGCCTTATTCTTTGAATAAAGAAGGTGTATTACGAGGATACATTGAGCAGTTCAGACCTTTACTTACTGACATTTTGAAGAATAAGATGTAATCATTTTGAAATATATACAAGGTTTTGAGAGGACTTGACAGGGTAAATACTGGAAAGATGTTCCCCCTTTTTGGGTAATCTACACCTAGAGGCCATAGTTTAAAAATAAGTGGTCTCCCATTTAAGACAGAGAAGAGGAGTGAATGTTTAAGGGTCATTAGACTTGCCCAGAGACCAGTGGAGACAGGATTGTCAATAAGCAAGGGACTTAAGGTTTCTGGAGGACAGGTAGGGAAGTGAAGGCCACAATCAAGCCATGGCAGGAAGAATAGAAAAGCAATATATTTAAACAGAGAGAGAGATTACCCAAATCTGTGGCACAGAGGAACATGGAGTACAAAAAACAACTAGAATACAGGTATAGAAAGTGATAAAGAAAGCAAATGAAATGTTTGATCTTTATTGAAAGGAGAATGGAGTATAAAATAGGGAACAGTTGATCCTGTTGTACAGAGCCATAATAAATTGGTTTATATAAGAATGAACATCTTCCAACAATAACATTGTCCATGTATCTTATTATAACTGCCTCAGTTTAGAGTTGTTCATCAGCATGAACCAGTGTTTGTTTCCATTTTATTTTACAACTGAAAAAAATCTATGTCTATTATCCATGAAATTTAATTTATAGTCACTTTAACACCATTGGTAATATTGCTGAGAGACTCTGAGAAAGGTGTACCATCTGTAATTGGCTAAGGAATTTTAACTGGTGTTAAATCGAAACAAAATGTGTAATACACGGAGGAGATTAGTGGTAGATAGTGATGAATGGTTCAGGTGAAGACAGCCCTAGCAGAAAAGCTTCCTCTTGACCCACACATTCAGCTGTCTGATCTAACTTATCATTTGTCAGTGTTCTTACAAATGATGTTCTTTGTAATTCTGCTTTTTTAAATTTGGCTTCTAGCTGTTCGTAATTCCTAAGCAAAACTTTGTTATTAGTCCTGTCGGTGTTGTTGGCACCCATGTGGACCACAACATCTGGATCTTTCCCCTCTTATGCAAAATGCTTTGTGGTTCTGAATATATGGCCTGAATGCTGGCATTGGGCAATCAACATAGCTTTCAAGACTTGTGGTGTCAGATACATAGAAGCCTATCTATCTCCTAAGCATACTGTGCCCTATGAGATCTATGACCTTTCTCACTGCCCTCACTTAAATGGCTCTTTGGAACAGAGTGCCATGGTCATTTCACTTAAATACTCTGCAGTTCTTGTTCTTGTCCATACAAGCTGCAAGTGCCTTGAATTTGTTGAAAAATTGCAGACGTTGAGGATTTTTCAACCTTTTCTATCCCCATGCCTACTTCACTCACAATCACATCAAGCTGTCCTTGACCGTGAACTAAATCTGGAATACTGAGATTGTGACTGTCTCCTGATACAAAGTGGCCTGGTGACTTCTCCCCCTCCCTTAGGCATTGCAGTGCCTGAAGCACACACTCCTGCTCAAATCTCAAGAAGATCTATGAGCAGCACATTGTTCCTGAAGATGTGATTACTATGTGCACACAAGTGTCCACCAACTCCTCCCCCCACCCCACCCACCACCACCACCACCACCACCATGCTGCAGCTGCGACACATCACCTATACCTGCCACTCTTACCATATTTTATTTAACTAATTAGGTTACACATCTTTAAAATGTCCCAGCTTCTAATTTGAATGAATACGTTAGTTTAGAGAAAGAAGTGGGGAAGAATATTTTGGATTCTTTGCTGTTATATGGCACTTACATTTTCTTTAGAAGGCAGATATTTGAATCTGAACCCACAGCCTCACATCCAACTCTGAACTCTTGCTGCTACCTCAGTGCTCACGCTGGCATCCCAGTTTTTCAGACCCTCACTAGTCCTTCCCCTCAGCCTACTGCATTCAGTCTTATAAGCATAATCTTTAATTGCTTTCTCTTCCATGTGTTTGAACATCAGCAATGTTACTAATGTGCTTTGCCTGAACTAATTACTATGGTCATGCATTTCACATACCTATTTTGGGTGAAGAAATCCCCTGAATTCCTTGTTGGATTTATTCATGACAATCAAATAAATCCTCTTGTGTTGGATTCCCTTACATTTTCCCAAATTTTTAATCTATCAATCCCTTTCATTATCTTAAAGACTTCAACAAGCCATCCAGAGCTAGTTCTGGAATGAACTTTGCAAATCTCTATTTTTTTCCTTCATCAAGGCCTCTTTTTTTTTAAAATATGGAAACCAGAATAGTACACAGTACTCTCAAGTCTGGTCTAACTCAGATTTGTTGTAGCATTTTTGCCTTTAAGTTTCATGTAGCTTCTGTCCATCAGTGTCTTCAATACCAGCACCCTGGAATTGACTTCCTGTTGTCACTGAATCAACTGTGGCAGGAAGAGTGATGCCCTGACATTACCCTGGCAATACTTGTTTATTAAGCTGTGATGTTCATTTAAATATGCATGTAATAGTTTGGCACCAGTCAATGGGCTCACAATGTCTGAAGTAAACTGTAAAAGGAGAATATTAATTTTACAGTACATGCAATGTAAGTATATTGTGAGTCTGTTGCCAAAATGTTTCTTGGCTTGAGTACTAATATATAACATGTAAAATATACTCAGTACAATGCGGGTTTTTGAAAGTATTTGCGAAATGATTATTGAATATTTTTAAAAATAATTAAATCTGAAACTCTTCAAATCCCTTTAGAATTACTTATGGAAAATGAAATGGAACATTCACAAAGCATTTACAAAGCAAATTCCTTTTCAGTAGATAGAATCATAGAATTTTAAAGTACAGGAGGAGGCCATTTGACCCATCGTGTCTGTACCAGCTTCCAGACGAGTCACGCAGCTAGTCCCATTCTGCAGCCCTATTGAACATTCGTTTAAATACAATCCAAGATAGTATGATTCATGTCCCTTGCAGGGTAAGAATTGATTTTAATACCTGATACCTTTCAAGTTTTGGACCTACTCAAATAACTTCCCTTACCATAATTCAACCATACTAAAAGTAGGTATTTAAGGTATATTTTAAAGAGGTGCTTTTATTATGTAATTACATCTTGTATTATGTCAAGGTTCATTGAAAATGAAATAAGCTTATTTTGTTTGGAGTGCTTGTTGCTAACTAATGTCGCTGTGATCTTTAAATATCTTTATACTGATCTACTGACTTTGAACCTTGCAACAGATCAAAGGGGGAATGCAGTACTTGGGCAGAAGTTGCTCTGCTGGCGGTGGTTTGAACAATTACTCATGCAATTCAGTGCCATGCAATCAAACTTCACTTTCAGAAAGGTGGCTATACAACCAAATGCATCAGGAAAAGAGCAAAACGTTCTCCACTTTGACAGAAAATGAACAGGAGAGAAGATATGTGAAAGGAAAACAAAGAAATTGTTTACATGGAATGCTGGACAGAATTGAAAGCAGCACCTCGGAGAGTTTGTGCAGCACACCCAAAAGCAGTTCCTGTTACTCATCACAGCGCAGCAGTCCAGCAACGTTGTCTCGCTGTGATCTAGCGTATTGTTACAATACGTCTACAAAGCTCCAAAACTTTGAACATGAAACCAACACTGGACTACAAAATGCAGAAACTGATGTTGACACTGGAGTCATAGTTACAAAAACAAGTTTGTTGTCTGATGACAGCCTCTGTTCTTTAGACACATTTTCAACAGGTTTAAAGAACTGTCTTCCTGATTTAAGTTCAAAATCTTTTGCATTAAAATCAACAGTAAGTGCTGGACTAAAAGATGAAATGTCTTCTGAGAATATCAGTGTTTTGAGCAAAAAATGGCAAACTTCCAAAACTGACAAGAAAAGTACACCTTTTTGTCAACAAACATTTGAAACCTCCCAACAGTTTTATGCAAGTGGTGTGGAGGAAGAATTTTTCATCTAAGTTGACACACAGGAATTAATTGTGAAATACTGTTTTTGCCTGCAAACCATGTTAAGTGCAAATACTTGCATGAAGCCACATTATTGAATAACACTGCAGGTGTTTTGTAATTTTATTGAACGAGGAAAAATGTCTGTAACTCTCACATTTTATTAATTCTGCTACCACTTCACCTGCACTAAATGTAAGAATTTGTCTTCTGAAAATGTAGCTAAATCCCCTGAGCTGTGGATGAGCAGAATTCTTGATTTATCTTTAAACTGTAAATTGTTCTTAATGAATAATTTAAATCTAATTAATATAGAGTTGCAGAAACTGCACAAGATTTTTTCACGTAGCTCTAACCTTTTTAAAATAAGCAGTTAAACAAAATATAGCCTTTGCCAGTTTGACTAATCTCCATGATGTAGTGTAATAGACATGGTTCCTGTATCATTCAGAACTTTACCGACAATATAAGGACATGTTTGAAAAAGACTTATGATCAATTTGCAACCTGTTTGAGATTTCTGTTGGTACTAGTTAAATTTTTATTTTTGTTTTGATTTTGTATTCCTTCATGGATGTAGGCATTGCTGCCTTGTGAGTGTGTAACTTGGAGGGATCTTGTAGGTGGTGGTGTTCCCCTGCATTTGCTGCTGTTGACTGCTAGATCATAGTGGTCCTAGGTTTGGATGATGCACACTGTAGCCACTGTGCACTGAAATTGGAAGGAATGAATGCTGAAAGTGTAGATTGGGGTGCCAATCAAAAATGGGTTACTTTGTCCAGCGTGGTGGTAAGCTTAACAGCAGAAGATTGGATTGCTTGAGATAGTCACTGATGCAAAAAATTACATGAATGTCAGTTGGAAGTGACTTCAATTTGTTAATTCAGTTCATATAACAATTTACTATAATTAATTACAATTTTGCAATAAATGGCAAAACATTGGATTATAACACATTTGTGTCCACCATACAGCCCTTGAATTGTACTGTGTTCCAGAATTGAACATGATTCACTATTGATGTAGTTGAAAAGTATGGTGCTGGAAAAGCGCAGCATGCCTGGCAGCAACCGAGGAGCAGGAGAATCGACGTTTTGGGCATAAGCCCTTCTTCAGGATTGATGTATCCTGTATCAAATAATTGTATGAATCAAGAGAACAATCCAGTCAGACACAATTTCTTGTATGTTATCATCTTTTTGAAAAAAATTGTGTGCAACTTTAACAGTGGTACATTGTTCCTAGTGGCAGAACAGGAAATTAGTGCCACCTTCTTCTCACTCTCGCTTTTTTACTGCTTCCCATATGATTATGTTTGATATTCTAAAGTGCCAGTGGTGAATATGGGCAGCATGTGATCATGTAGTGAGGGAAGCCTTTCTGTGGTGAAACCCACCATCAGTTCCCAATGCAGCAGATGCAGGCAGGCAGTAATAAAGCCTGCTGAGCAGATAGCAAGGCACTTCTTCACAGCCATTATTTTCCTGCCATTAACACAAAACATATTAAGGGCACAAAGATGGCATGGGCAGTTTTCAGATTTGCATTTCTTTTGTAGATATTTCATTTTACATTGCTTTCACTGTACTTGTATGAGACTAGCTTTGTCAGAGAGAAGTATACTAGCATTCTGTACGGTTGGCAAACATTGCTGGTTATTGTGGAGTTAGGGGTATTTCTTTTATTGTGCAGGAAACAACATTGTAATTTCTTGTTTACTCTTTATTGAATGTTTATTATAGAGTCCAGTGTGATACTTGCCATTCTGAAATATATCTAAACTTGCAGTCTCAGGTCACCCTCCCAACTATGCATTATAAAAAGATATTGTCCAAGTTTACTCTCAGTGGGAATCATTGAAATGTTGTAGGTGAACCCAAGGCCCTGCAAGGAATCTTTCAGCTGACTCCCTGAACTGGAGCCACACGGTTATTATTGACCACATCCCTTAAGTGCCTTATTTTCACCTTAACTCTCTATGCTCCCTTAACCACTGACACCCCTTTGCCCATCCTGTGCTTCCATGTAGGCTGCCACTCATCTCACCCCATTTTCACAAAGAACAAGCTTGGACTTTGGACATGACTGCACAGAATAGATTGATGTGCAGTATCCTTAAACTAACATGAACCAGGTACTGTGAGTGCCATGCCCTGCTAACTTTATCTTGAAGGTAAAGTGTAATGTTTAAAATGTTAAGCTAATGAACATTAATGGCATGAAATATATTATCCTAATGGAAGACATTCACACACATACCACTGACTTCATCTCTGCATATCCAAGTATGGTCACAAAATCAAAAACTCAATTCACACCTTATTAAGTCACTCAGAATGCTATGTTTCACACTCTAGCACGCTCTATAAATTCTCCTTGTCCCGATGTTATTGCTTATACTCGACTTTGTGGAGCAGAAGCTGCAATAACAGCAATGGATCTTGTTAACTGCTTAAAGTATTCTAGAGAGTTATGGCAGAAGCAAATTCACGACTAGTAATAGCTGACGTACAGAAAATGAAATACCTGCTACCTAACATAACCGACCAAGGCATGCTATAATTATTGGTATTTGAGTAAATTCTATAACTGGATTCTTTTCAACGATGACAACTGATAACATTGCAAATACAGTAACAACAATTAATTTAATTGTAATGGAATATATCCCTCTGCTCCTGTATAACAGCACAGTCAAACATAATGCTATGGACCAAGGTTCCACTAAACAGATAAAATTGTTTCTCATTGTTGACTTTCTCCCAGAAATGCAGATAGTTTGAGTAAAACATCATGTTTCAAGCTTTTGAATAGTATTCCAAATGTAACAATGAGAGTCTGAACTGTTTCAAAAATCTTGATTTTGTTGCTAAGTTCTTTCTCATGTATTTGCCAATTTCTTCCCAGTATTTTTATGCACATGCATTTACATGGTTGTGAATAGTATATGATTTAAATGAATGCCATTTAATTGCAATGAGCATCATCTCCAAAATGAAATATCCAAGCACGATATGATCCACAGTAAGATGAAAAATTAAAGAGTTACAACTGTTAATTAGCTGAAGTCTTCAGTCAATCCAAACATGTGCATGACATTCAGTAATGATTAGAGTGAACTAGGAATTCCAAAACTAAAGCACAGAATGAAACTCTTTCGTAATACTGTACATTGAAAATTGTGATTGGTTAAATTACTCACCACTTGTCTTTCCTGGGTTTGTTAAATTTGTTTTTGGGACATGGGTGATACTGAAAAGTGTGTTTTTGCTTTACATGCCTAATTGATCTGAGAAGGTTATGATGGGAAGGTACTGGTGTTGAACTAGGGTGGACAAAGTCAGAAGTTGCCCAACACCAGATTATAGGTTTATTTGAAATCTCAAGCTCCAGAGCATAGCACCTTCATCAGGTGACCACTTCATCTGATGAAGGGACTATGTTCTGAAAGCTTGGGATTTCAAATGAACCTGTTGGACTCTAACCTGGTCATGTGACTTCTGATTTTGAGAAGGTGCCTATGTGAAACTGTAGTGGTCTTGCTGTAATAGCCCTTCCACGATGAGAAATTCTGCATGTTGCTAATGACCGAATTAAAATGGAACTTATTTTTTATTGAGATAATGAGATAGACAAGAGAATTGCAGCATGGGATGATATCATTCACATACTGTAACTGAATTCTATTTGTTAAACTGTATTAAAATGCCAACATGTTTGAATATAATGGTCTTTAAAATGACTGTTCAAATAATATATTTTCTGAGAACTTTAACATCTGCAATTATGGCATCACAACTGAAGAAACAATGGATAATTGAATCTATCTTTTTAAATAGAGAAGATGTATAAATTCAGAAAATAAAACAAGTTTTTGAGATCTCATTTAACTTCACTTGCATACAGTCTTTCAGGGAAACAGGCATGAGGTCATTTTCCAGATGTTTGCTAATTAAACTAACAATTGATTTCAGAATCGGGTTTATATTGTCAGGCTGTCAAATTGAGCTTAAAAATGTGTTGCTGGAAAAGCACAGCAGGTCAGGCAGCATCAAAGGAACAGGGTTGTTTGGTATTGGAATTAGTCCTCCTGGGAGCAGATGCGGCGAAGGCGAAGGAATTGGGAATATGGGAACAACCCAGATGGCCTCCTTCTTCAAAGACCGCAATTTCCCCTCAGACGTGGTTGACGATGCTCTCCACCGCATGTCCTCCACTTCCCGCTCCTCCGCCCTTGAACCCCACCCCTCCAATCGCCACCAGGACAGAACCCCACTGGTCCTCACCTACCACCCCACCAACCTCCAGATACATCGTCATTTCCGCGACCTCCAAACAGACCCCACCACCAAGGATATATTTCCCTCCCCACCCCTATCAGCGTTCCGGAAAGACCACTCCCTCCGCGACTCCGTCGTCAGGTCCACACCCCCCACCAACCCAACCTCCACTCCCGGCACCTTCCCCTGCAACCACAAGAAATGCAAAACTTGCACCCACACCTCCCCCTTCACTTCCCTCCAAGGCCCCAAGAGATCCTTCCATATCCACCACAAATTCACCTGCACCTCCACACAAATCATTTACTGCATCCATTGCACCCGATGTGGCCTCTTATACATTGGGGAGACAGGCCGCCTACTTGCGGAACGTTTCAGAGAACATCTCTGGGACACCCACACCAACCAACCCAACCGCCCCGTGGCTGAACACTTTAACTCCCCCTCCCACTCCGCCAAGGACATGCAGGTCCTTGGCCGCCTCTATCGCCAGATCATGGCAACACAATGCCTGGAGGAAGAGCGCCTCATCTTCCGCCTAGGAACCCTCCAACCACAAGGGATGAATGCAGATTTCTCCAGCTTTCTCATTTCCCCTCCCCCAACCTTTTCTCAGTCCCTACCCTCGGACTCAGCACCGCCTTCTTGACCTGCAATCTTCTTCCCGACCTCTCTGGCCTATCACCCTCACCTCAACCCCCTTCCACCTATCGTATTCCCTACGCCCCTCCCCCAAGTCCCTCCTCCCTACCTTTTATCTTAGCCTGCTTGGCACACCCTCCTCATTCCTGAAGAAGAGCTTATGCCCGAAACGCCGATTCTCCTGTTCCTTTGATGCTGCCTGACCTGTTGTGCTTTTCCAGCAACACATTTTTAAGCTCTGATCTCCAGCATCTGCAGTCCTCACTTTCTCCTAGGCTGTCAAATTGAGCAAATTACAACCAATCAATATTTCCACTTGAACTTCATAATAACTGAAGTCAATTTACTCTTTCACTAGTATAATTCCATACCCTTTCCCCCGATCTTGTCCTTTCATGAAGACAGCCCACTCAGCTGAATAAGACAGCGCAGACCGTTTGAAAGGTATCAGTTTTATAAAGAATATATAATGTTTTGGAACATGAATTGTGAAAAATAGATGCAGGCCAATATGGGAAAATGTGAACTAATCCATTCTGGTATGAAAAATATAAATATCTTCATTTTTGGATGTAGAAAGCAGAACTCTACAGAGAGATCTGTGTGTGATGGCACATGAATCACACAAAGTTGATGTGTCAGATACGGCTTGTTATTAAGAAGGCCAATGAATCATCAGCATTTATTGCAAGGAAAGAGGGGCTTGTTGCACAGTGTAGCATCCCCTGCCTCTGTGCCTGAAGGTCTGGATTCAATACCCACCTGCTATGAAGGTATGTCATAACATCTCCCAACGAGTTTGATTTTTTTTTAAAAACTGCAAGAGGGATTGAGCATAAAAGGAGGGAGATGTTGCAGTTCACAGAAGGTTCACTCAAATGATTCCTCGAATGGGATTATCTTTTGAGGACAGACTAAACCGATTGAGTTTTTATATCCCATTGATGTTTAGAAGAATAAGGGGCAATCTCATTGCAAAATATAAGATTCTGAAGGCATGCCACATGGTGGGTGCTGGGAGAATGTTTCCCCTTGTGGACAAGGCTGGAACTAGGAGTCAGAGTTAAAAATTAAGAGTCTCCCATTTAATACTGAGGTGAGGGGAATTTAGATTAGATTAGATTCCCTACAGTGTGGAAACAGGCCCTTTGATGCAACAAGTCCACACCGACCCATTTCCCTCTGACTAATGCACCGAACACAATAGGTAATTTAGCATGGCCAATTCACCTTGACCTGCACATCTTTGGACTGTGGAAGGAAACTGGTGCACCCAGATGACACTCACGCAGATACAGGGAGAATGTGCAAACTCCACATAGTCGCCCAAGGCTGGAATTGAACCTGGGTCCCTTGCGCTTTGAGGCAGCAATGCTAACCACTGAGCCACTATGCTGCCCCAAAAACGTTTACTTTTCTAGTCTGTCACATTCTCTTTCCAGAATGCAGTGGAGGCTGGATCATTGAACTTATTCAAGGATAAGTCAGATTTTTGATTGATGACAATGTAGAAATTATAGGAAACTGGCAGGAAAGTGGAGTTGAGCCACAATAAGATCAACTATGACTTTATTGAAAGGCAGAGCAGGCTGAGTGGCCTATTGCTCCTCTTATTTGAGCGTGAGGTGTTTGTTTTAGTATTATTTGAAGGATAACTATTAGTACATCGAAGATCACTCTAATGCTGTTGTTAAAAATAATAGCATGGAATCTCTTGCATAATTTTGAGGGCCTCAGTTTAACGTCTCCTCCTTTGAAGTTCCTTCACTTGTCAAACACCTTCATATCCTACTCATGCTTGCAGGACACAATCATTCAAAAATGAGTGGGGAAATGTTAGCAACCAATTATGATCCTAAAGAATTTCAGATGAATGTATTTTATGCCTGTGTAATAGTGGACTGATAAACTATTTTTGCCTCTTGAAATGAATGTTCTGTGCAAACATTCCTTTGGCATAAAATCATTTGCTTGATTTAATAAATGTCCAATCTTAATTTCATTGCACCAATCATCTTTACTAACATTGTAAACACTTGAACTTTCTTTTCTTTCTACTTTGTTATTACAAACAGAGCTGAACAAAGAAGGATTGTTCTCATAATGGTGCTGCCTTTCTGATCTTCTGACTAGTCTATTTATAGGTTCCTGATCACATGATTGTTTTGGATAAAGTGGCTCCTCAGCTGAGAGTTCAATTTTTCTTTACAGCATATGGCTCTTTATTAAATGATGCTATTATCATAATTTGAGCTCCCTATATGGAAAACTTTATTAATTAATAACTTTTCTCCTCTCCTAAACACATTCTTTGTAACTCTAAACTTATCATTCAAAGGACTATTGTTTTGGCATGTCTGATACTACTATATGTAAGCCCCACTGCAAGAAATATTTTTTTGAAAGCAAATCTAGTTCAAAAGGTAAAATGCTACTGATGCCAGATATCTGGACTATAAACAGAAAATGTGAGATATGCAGTAATTTCTGCATTCATGTATAATCTTACAGTGGATTGCACTGGATATATAGCACAGAAACGGACCTTTCATTATTAGAAAATCATTAAAATATAGGATCAGGAGAAGGCCATTTGACACACTGACCCTCCACTCCCATTCAGTAGGATCATTGTGTCATTTTTGAGTTGGGAAAATCTAACTAGTGGAGTGTCAGAAGAATCTGTACTAAGGCTTCAACTTTTACTGTTAATATTAAGTACTTGATAAAGGAAATGATTTTATTTTTTCATGGTACACTTGGCTCCTGACAATTCTTTTCCCCATAAAGTATTCCTATATGTCCTGTATTGTATGCATTGTTACTTTGTTATATATCTATTTAGAAGGATAATACAAAAATGATAATAAAGTGGTTTGTTTTATAAAAAATGATAAAGCTTGCCTATACACCATTTGACATCAAGCATTCAATGTTGTGCTCCCTTCCTCCTCCACCTCCACCCTCCATCTTCTCAGCAGCAAACATGGAAGGAGAGCACTTAATTAGGTGGGATGGTGTTGGGAGGAGACACTGCCACTTTTTAGCTTCTGCCGTATTAAGTCTGGCATGGAAAGGCAACATTTATGGCTAATCATGTACTAATGAAGCCCCTTAAATGAGCAATAAAAGCCTCATTTGCTGGCACTGGTATTCAAACAACTGGGCTGGAAATATACCCAAAACAGGAGCATCTGAATAGCAATGTGTCTTCCACGCTTCCAGTGACAGTTCCTCTTTCAACGCCAGGAATCGACGAGCATGGTGAGAACCAATCTCCTGTCCTTTCTTCAAATTTCTCCATCCGCCTCAGCTCAGTAAGCACTCTTATTACAATCTCATCCACTTACCTGATCCCAGATCCCACACTGATCCTAGGATTCTGGAGATGCTGGTTGGTGCATCACCAGCAGCAGCCACTGCAGCTCTCGGCAGGCTGTATTTCTGCTGTCGGGTTTTTAAAGCCTGGGGAAACATGATCAGTAAGTGTGTGGTGAACTCTTAATTCTGTCAGGCAACCCCCTTCTGAAGCACTGCAGAGGTCCTGCTACTTCTCATCATCAACATTAATTTCTGCCCCGCAAATCCAAGAGAACACTGGAAATTGACCCAGCCTTAGTGATACTTGTTTCAAAGACTGGGTCATTTGGATGCAATTTACTGTATGTTGAAAATCTAATAACATCTGGTGTTAGTTAGATCTGCCGATGCATATAAGTTTTCAAATTCTTTTCGTGGTAAAATGCTGAAAATATATTTCAGTAGTGAGGCAGACAGAAAAATGCCTTTTTTGTAAAGCTAGCAGTGGAGTGCCGCATCTCAATTAGCCTCCCTGTTATTTTATTAGGAAATTATGGATCATTATGACAGCATTAAATTTAATACATATTTGGATTCAATTGAAGGAACTATATTGGACAAAATTATTTATAGATTTGATGTTAGTGACTCTGAGTGGTACAAAAACTTTGATAATTTGATACTCAGGCAAAAATAGAGATGTTAAGGTAATTATTGCTCCTTCTGCATACGGAGTAGCTTTTCTTAGAGTAAAGGTACGGATCACAGTTATCACTGCCTAGTGTGGTATCACTGAATCCCTTCAGTGCAGGAAGGGACCATTTGGCCCAATAATTCTGCATCAACCCTCCGAAAAGCATCCGACCCAGACCCTGCACTGTCCCGCATTTCCCATAGCTAATCCACCTAGCCTATTCGTCACAGACAATTAAACTTGGTCAATCCACCTAACGTGCATATCTTTGCACTGTGGGAGGAACCCGGAGCACCTCGCTGAAATGTACATAGACACCGTACATACAGTCACCCAAAACTGGAATCGAACCCAGGTCATTGGCGCTATGACACAGCAGTGCTACCTAGGCTTTTACGATCCTCTCTATAAGTACCAGCACTAAACCGTGAACATGGAACTTTTTGTTCCCGCTATCCCACACACTCTCAATAAGTCTCTCTTGTTTGAGAACATTTCAAATGTATGTGCTCCTTTGTTGATTGGGAAGGTGAGCACAGGAGTGGGGAATAATGGCAGCTTCTCAGCAGACAAACATACTTCTGGAACATCACCAGAAAGTGACAAGTACATCATTGATAAGGGAATACACTCTGGACCAGAATCTGTAGGAGATTCCTGTATAGGTTTTTGTCTGCATGCTGAATTGCAAAGTGCCACTTCTACCATTGCTTCTAAGAACATGAAGAACATAACAGCATAAGAACTCAAAGCACGAGTCGGCAATTTAGCCCCTGAAGCCAGCTCCATCATTCAGTACAATCATGGCTGATCGCATCTCACCCTCAACTCCTCTTTTCTGCCTGCTCTCCATTACCTTTCAATCTATTGTTAATTCAATATCAGTCTTTCTCCTACTTAAGTTTACTTAATATCCTGGCATCCACTGCAGTCTGGGATAGTAAATTCCACACATTCATGACTCTTTGGGAGATGCAATTTCCCCTTAACTTTTAAATCTACTCCCCCTTATCTTAAAACTGTGATCTCTCATTCCACATCCTCGCAGAAGAGGGAACATTGCCGTTGTTACCCTACAGAAACTGACAGCTGCTTTCTGGAGTCTGTACATGCAGAGCTGTGCAGAAATCCCGAAGTTGCTATCATTGATTGCTTCTTCTGCTGTTGTGTTCAACTTCCCCTCCCCCATCCCCATCCATCATACTTACTGTGACGGTAAAAACAGCTGTATTGGCACGTCAGGGCTGACACTATTAACATCTAAACTGGAGCAGAAACATCTGTGAAGGTGCCAACCATTTTCAGCATCCCAGACAGGTCCAGGTGGAGACCAAGCACAAGAAGTGCAAGGAGCATGATAAAAGCTGGGCATTCCCATTCCATCACATCCCACCTGCCCCACCATTAGCACCATGCATGGATTCGATATTCATCTGATCTGGTACCCCAGGATAGTCAATACTAGAGCGGAAGAACACCATTCCCTGTTTTTAGGAATAGACTTTGGTGAAGAAGGGATTTCTTTACTGAAAAGCCATCGACCTGAAACAGAATCTTGTGCTCTCACCAGAGGCATATTTGGTAGGGCATTTAACCAGGTGGAATGGAGGCATGGGCAGACTCTGACCTCTTCTGTACTCGATCCCAATTCAGTCTGTGAAAGGCTCAAGAGTTCCTTTTGTGTCCCACTGCTCAACAGATGAGTTGTGCCTACCCTCAGGGCCTCACACACTGCCACTGGGTGTTAAGCTGATAGCAAACTGGGGCTTCACTATTCAAGGAGCAAACCCATAGGTGATTCCTTGTGGACTCTGAGGGTTGGGAAATCCCTTGATCAAAGGCACTCTGCTTGAATGAGAGGTCCAGCATCAGGGTGCATGGCCCACTGAGTGCCAGCCTACTGCCCTCAATACCGATTCCCTTCTCCCACAATTCTGAACACTACTCCCCCCCCCCCCCCCCCCTTACCCTCTTGCCCTCAGCCACCTCTGCCTAGAATCCAGCAATGATCTAAAGTCTTGGATGGTCAGCCATTCTTAATAGCTAGTACTTCTGCCTTCCCCAGCCCCTGCCCCCAGTTCTCTGTCAGGGGAAGAAGTAACAGTGTTCTGTCAACTGCCTGATTGGCACAAAATCAGATGAGAGACAGGGGCCTCTCAACAGCTGCCTAGTCAATGACCAAGACCATGCTGTCTCTACAAGATTCCACCCATTAACCATGCTTCACTCTCTCATGGTTCTGCCAGACTTGCTGAGTATTTCTTCCACTTTTTGTTGCATGTTTGCAGCATCTAAGATATTTTGCTTTGGTAGCCGGACACACTCGTGGATTCTCTATTCTTTCGTAAAATAATCAGTTTAAGACTTTTATGATCTGACATTTTGCTGGACACAAAATGTAATTTTCTCTTTGAACTTATGAGCTCAAACAAAATTAAATATTGTTACGTTGTGATTAATCTGTTTAGTAACTGCTGCCAGTCAACAAATTATTGTAAATATTTTATTTTGCTGTGGTTTTCCAAAGCTAACAATTGCAGTTAAAAATGGAAAACTTGGATTGCATTACCTCCCTTTGGAGGTGATTTTGTAATACTTCTAATCCAATCGCTACAGAATATAATACACCCAGACATCTGCAGCGTTACCTGGAAGTTCTAAGGAATACAAGTCTCAGTTGCAATTGAAATAGCACTGTTTAAATGCTATCATTTCACTAATTTTACGGAAGTATAATGCTTTACTAAAAAATCTATAATACTACATCCTAGGGTCTTAGAAGATATTGGATGCATGGGTTGTAATCTTAATGATCTAGGAACTTAAAAATTCAAGAAAAGTTTGAGGAGTATGGGACAAATCCGGACAAATGAGACTAGTTCAGTTTAGGAAACCCGGTCGGCATGGACAAGTTGGGCTGAAGGGCCTGTCACTGTGCTGTATACCTCTGGCTATCAGAATCCTAGCTTTGCATGTGTACCTTTGAACATGAGTAAGGAAGTACTCTTCAGAGATCAACATCCAGTGTTCTGCATTATTCCATTTGCCAGATATTTCACTGGGCTAGTCATCTCAATATAGTGGCCAGAAGAACAGGTCAGAGGCAAAGAATCCTATGGTGACTAATTCACCATCTGCATCGCCAAAGCCTGTCCAATTACTAATGGGTTGAAGGGTTCTGGAGAGTGGTCAGGAGAGTGGAACTAAGGCCAAGATGAGATCGGCAGTGATCATATATGGCAGAACAGTCATATGGGCTGAATTGCCTACCCCTGCACCCGGTTCTTACATTATCCACAAGACACAAGTCAGGAATGCGGATGGAATACTTTCCACTTGCCTGGTTGGGTGCAGCTCCAACAACAGTTTAGACGTTTGACACCATCCAGGACAAGACAAGGCAGCCCCACTTGGTTGGCGCACCAACCACATCCTTCAAGATTCCTTCTCTGATTGGGATTCTGTGACATTTTGTGGAGGTAGTATTCCTACCTAAGGACAGCAGGTCTGGATTCAAGTCCCACCTGTCCCAAAGATGTCGTAACATGTCCTAAAAAAGTTGATTAATAAAACAAGGAAGTATAGGAACTGGGATGTTACGTTGAGGCTGTACAGAGTATTGGTGAAGCCTGTTCTGGAATACTGTGTCCAGTTCTGGTTGCCCAGTTAAAGGAAGGATATTATTAATCTGGAGAGGGCTCAGAAGAGATTTACCAGGATATTGCCGGATCCAGCAAGTTTGACTGATAAAGAAAGGCTGGATAAGCTGAGACATTTTGCACTGGATGGTAGAAGGTTGAGAAGTGATACAAGTTTATAAAATAATGAGAGGAATAGATAGAGTTGATGGTAGTTATCTTTTTCCTAAGATGGGTTTTTTTTTTCAAGACTAGGGGGCACATTTTTAAGGTGAGAGGAGAGAGATTTTTTAAAAAAGACATGAGACAATTTTTGTTTTACACAGAGGATGGTTTGCAAGTGGAATGAACTTCCTGAGGAAGTGGTGGATGTGGGTACAATTATACCGTTTAAAAGACATTTAGATAGATACTTTATTAGGAAAGGTTTGGAGGGATATGGGCCAGGAGCAGGCAGATGGGATTAGTTTAGTTTGGGATTATGTTCAGCATGGATTGGTTGGATCAAAGGGTCTGTTTCCATGCTGCATAACTCTATAGCAGAATCTATGGTTCAGTGGAGTCAGTTGGAGGGTGCCTGGAGATGGTGGTGCAATTGACAAGCACACAGTCATCTAATGATATTTCATTCCAAGGCTTTGGAGTTAAGACAGTAGTTTGTGAGGGCCAATATAAATTAAGGGTGGATTTTTATAATTAAGGAATAATTTTGGCAATTACGTAAATAGTTAATATTCGAAGAATTGAAAAGACTAAAAATGCAGCAAGAACGAGGAAGAAAATTTTGAGATTCCTTTTCTACCAGCTGCTTTGTGTTTTGGTGGTGAGGAGGTGCCAGTGTTGGAACTGGGGGGAACAGCAATCTAGGTTTGTTCAATATATCGTATCAGTTGCATGCATAATATTGTGTGCTTTTGCTATAGATTCTATCTCTTTATGATTCTGCTGCACAGCTACCTGATGAAAGAGTAGCACTCTGAAAGCTAGTGCTTCCAAATAAACCTGTTGGTCTCTAACCTGCTGTTGTGTGATTTTTAACATTGTTCTGTTGTATAGGGTATTCTACTGTTCCATAAATTCTTGAATGTAGTTTAGTATTCATACATTTTCTTTGGAAGTTATTAGTCCTGTATATTTAGTAAGTTGTTTAATGTCTGAAAGCCTGATGTTGAAAGTAATGACCGAGATGGTTCTGTTTGTTGTGTAGTTTTATATTGTGTGGTAATCTCTGACAGGATTTATGAATTTTAAATTTCTAGTATCCTTACAAATCTTAATCTGAAAAGTCATTGGCTCAACCAAAGAGGTTTGGAAAGTCTGTCATTTTTATGTTAAATGAAATTTATTCATGGACTTCCTTTGTGTGTAATATATTTCTTCTTTGCCTTACTTTGTGCACTGTTGATTGCTTTGTTGTGCAGTTGGTATGGTTACAATAAGCTGAAGTAATCAGGGCTCACATTATGCTAATTTGTCATACTAGAGACCGTGACTGGTGGATTTGAAAGTTGCTGATGAATATATTTGTTAAGTTTATTTTCATTCTTTGAGATGCTTTTCTAAATATTTGCTAAATTACGGAATGCTAGTTGTCTTGTTTTAAATGTGAACATAGAACATAGAACATTACAGCTTAGTACAGGCCCTTTGGCCCTCAATGCTGCACTGACCTGTGAAACCAATCTGAAGCCCACCTAACCTACATTATTCCATTCTCATCCACACGCCTATCCAATTTGAATGCTTTTAAAGTTGGCGAGTCTACTGCTGTTGCAAGTAGTGTGTTTCACAGCCCTACTACGCTCTGAGTAAAGAAACTACCCCTGACATCTGTCCTATATCTATCATCCCTCAACTTAAAGCTATGTCCCCTCGTGCTAGCCATCACCATCCAAGGAAAAAGGCTCTCGTTGTCCACCATATCTAACCCTCTGGTTATCTTATATATCTCACTTAAGTCACCTCTCAACCTTCTTCTCTCTCCCAAAAACAGCCTCCGATCTCTCAGCCTTTCCTCGTAAGACCTTTCTTCCATACCACGCAACATCCTAGTAAATCTCTTCTGAACCCTTTCCAAAGATTCCACATACTTCCTATAATGTGGTGACCAGGACTGTACGCAGTACTCCAAGTGCGGCTCCAAGTGCTTTGAACTTAAATTACGTAATCTTCAGTGAGACATTCAGTGACGAGCTTTACATTAGTCCATGAAAAAGAGTTAATACCTGCCTGAGAAGTGGCCTTATACAAACAGTGGATATGTCATGACCAGAGGTGAGGTGACAAAACATTCATAGATGAGGATCAGAAATGATGAAGTCATAAAAGGGTTATTGTCAACTTTATAAGTGGAAATAGTCACATTGTTGATTATGACATCAGTTGTGATTATTATTAGCACATTCATATTATTCTCATTCAAAAAGTACAAAGATTTAACAGAAGAAAAATTTTTACATGCTTTTGTTGCAGCTATATGTGAAATCAGGATTTTATGCTCCTATTCTTGTCTATCATCCACTTACATTACGCCCCCTTCAATTTATTTAGAAATGTCTCTCTATTCCTCATTCAGTCTTCTTCATCTTGAACATTATACCTGAAACCGAAGTCAATTACTTCTATCGGAAGAATAGCACCTCATTTCCTACCTGTGGAGCTCTGCAGCCTTCTGGACTCAATTTTGATTTCAATAACCTTAGTGCTTGAGCTTGCCAATGTCCTTACCCCAACCCCCATAACCAGACCTTGTTCTCTCATAGTCTGTTATGACACACCACCTATTGTTAGCCACTAACAATCCCCATTAACAGCTTTCCAGCCAGATCGTTACCCACTCCTATGTCTATTCAACGGCTCTTCTCTCTCTTTGGGCTCTATCTGCACCAATTATTTACTCCCTAAACCTATCTCCCCCTACCATACCTTCTGCATATAAACCAACATGTTTCCATCAGTTCTGAGTAAGGTTCACTCAACCCGAAATGTCAACCTTGATTTCTCCCTACAGATGCTTCCAAGACCTGCTGAGCTTTTCCAGCAATTTCCATTTTTGTCTGTCAATTACTTCAAGTTGATAACATTGTAATCTTCGATTATGAAGGACAAATACGTCACATATTTTTATTTTTGTGTGACGTATCTTTATATAGGCATTGTTGGCTTTTAATTTCCCATTTACTAAAACATATTTTTAGGATTGTGTTAGTAAGCAGTATTTTATCAGTCCTGAATTTGGATTTTCTTAAACTTGTCTAATGCTTTGTAATATCATGAAATCAGAATAATTTGTGGGAAATGTTTTAAATGTTTGATTTAAGCATAGATTCATATGATGAGTGTTTCAAATAAGTTCTTCTAACAAAATTATTTCTTGTAGACCCATTCCAATAAATGCCATGCAAGAAAATAAGGACTGATCAAAATGAAAAAAAAGAAAGAAGTAATTGGTACATTGTATCAAGAACTTACTTGTCCAGCCTGTGGAAAACTTTACAACAACCCATATTTGCTGCCTTGCAATCACAGTTTATGTGACACCTGTCTCAGCAAAGAAATTAAGCATGAGAAAAAGGGTCAAATATGTGTTAAGTGCCCTTCATGCAAGGAAAGTTTCTGTTTCAACCAGGAAGATGAAGTTAAGTTCCCAGAGAACTATTTGCTAAACAATACAGTGACAAGGTACAGACAAGAAGCATTTAATGCTAATACTGAAAATGCCAAGAAGAAAAAACGAAATGCAAAAGGTAGAATAAACCCCCAGCAAACACAGATCCTCTGTCAACTTTGTGATGAAAAAGACAATCATATTGCGATGAAAAAGTGTGTCAACTGCAATCTGAACTTCTGTGAAAAATGCCTTCGAAAAATTCACAAGAATAAAGCATTTCTATCTCATGTTTTGATAGATCCTTCATCATACACTGATGATCAAATTAAGTGTTTCTACCATCCTTTTACAAATCTGAAACATTACTGTGTACAGGATAATTTGCCAATATGTGATGAATGCAAATTAAGTACCCACAGGAATCATCGTTTATACTCTCTCGACCTGGCCTTTCAATGTGAAGTAGCAGAAATGCAGAAGAATATCTCCCGTTTTGCTGAAGGTACATGCTATCTGAACACTTAATTGAATTTATCAGCAGTACATGTTAAATTAATTAGGATATATACAGGAAGTTGCACTTAAAAGACAGTAACTATCTTTATTGCATGTAATTAGGGGTAAAATTAATCTCAGCTAAACGTTCCATTGAAGCCATTGAAGAAAAAGCTCAGGCTGCAAATACCCTGATTGCTTGTTTCGTATTCTCACTCAAGATTGCTTTGCTTCCATTCAGTTTATTAATTTAACAAATAAAACATTCAATTATCCATGTAATTTTTTTTGTAAATCCCACTTTAGAAATAAAACTGACTCAACACTGGGACAGACTTTAAGTTCACACCTTTAATACATTGTCTGAGCTAAGATAACATTTATTGTTAGATAAACTGAAGCCACCTTGAGAATGTAGCTTAAAAGGAGTTCTTGGATTTACATATTACAGACCCTAAACCAACATATCCCATCCTAAAAGATGCAAGACTTAATCTTAGTTTGTTTAATATATCATTATAACTCCGTGACACTGTAACTCTTATGCTATAAATTCTGTCTATTCTGGTCCTGCTCCACAACACCTGATGACAAGGCAGCGCCTCGAAAGCTAGTGTTTCCAAATAAACCTGTTGGGCTATAACCTGGTGTTGTGTGATTTTTAACTTTGTCCACGCCAGTCCAACACTGGCACCTCCAAATCACATTCAATTATGGTAGACTAACAAGGTTTTAATTGAAATTATAAGTTTAAATTTAAAGACATTTTTAGACAATTTATTTTTGTTATATAGATTCGATGTATCTTCTGTGTTACACCATAACTTGTAATTTTAGTTTTCTATAGTTGTGCAATGCTCTGTTCATATGACAACCAGGTTTTAAAAGTTAAATCAAAATGTTGATATTGATGTGACCTGGAATGTGTCTTTTATTAAATTCCCTAATATGTGTGCTCTTTTATTTTAGTCAAAGCAAATTATGAAAAATGTTTTCAGCAGCTAAAATTAATGAAGACGAATATTGAGCTAAATGCAATGCAACGAACTGCAGAAGTGACAAAGGAGTTTAATTTCTTACAAGAAGCACTTAAACTGCAGGAACAGACAATTAAAGATATAATGAAAAGTGAGAATACAAAGAAGCAAAATGAAGTTGACAATTTCATTGAATCAGCATCAAAATTAATGCTACAATTGGAAGGATTGATATTATATGCAATGGAAGCTTTCAAGGAAACTAGTCCAGCTGTATTCCTTCAAACATCTGCACAGATAAACAAACGGCTGACTGAAAGCATGCTTTATGTTACTCCTAGTAAATCATTAGCAGTAATTCCTTTTGAAGACTTTGAATTTAACGTAGATCATTTAAAAGATGCAATTAATGCACTTTCTTCACAAATATGTGATACTGCCTCAGAGTATTTGTGTAGTGAAGATTTCCAAAAGATTCCAAACAAAATGAAGAAGTTGAAAGTTACTGGCAATATACATGAGATTTTGCCTAATTTATATTGTCCATCATTTACATCTAAAGTTCATGCTAGCTTAACTTCACCTAAATTGGATCTTTGCTCTTGTATTTCCCGTTCTTGTACAGCTGCTTTCAGCTTGGATGAACACAACTCAGATTTTCATACAAATGTTTCAAGTTCTTCTGAATGTAGACCTAAATGTGCATCTGAGAATAATGTTACCATAAGTTCAACCTATGTAGACTCATGTAGTCATGTGGCAGATTCCAGCATATGCAACTCTGAATACACATCTAAGTCTGATGCCACTTCAAATGAAACTGTTACAGACTCATCTACTTATGTTAAGTGTTCCAGCAAGCATTCTGCTCCTAAGATGGATGTGAATTCAAATGCACCCAATATGATTTGCTGTGAATCTCTGCCAAATTTTGAACTTCATAACCTCCAATATGACAGTGAGACTCCACTCACTAAAAATCAGACTTTTCCTCTCTTGTGTTGTTCTCAATCTGACACAAGTATTTCTCCAGGTGGTATTTGTAAATGTATTGAGATCCCTGAATTTAAGGATGCAAACAACACCCTTTGCAACGCAAGTGGAATTGACCCCTGTCAAAATACTTCAACTACGCCAACAAAAATCCTACATATTGACAGAAATCAAGAATCAGGTGACTGCCAAAGCCCAACTGAAATAACAAAGTTCATGTGTATTTCTGGAAATACTATATCTGCTTGGCAGTGTCAACAGCAGTTCAACAATGAGAGTGTTATCAGTGGATTCAATGTAGACGTACATCAGAAAGAGATATATTTTTCAAATAGAATATCCTCTCCTAAAACAGCAGATGGCAAACATCCAATTGATAATGATAGTCTAGACTTATTGAAGGATCATACAATTAGCAGTCCTTCTGAAGTGTTGCCAGACAGTGACACTGGAAATAACTCTTCCTACAATAGTTTGTGTTTACCATTGGAAAGAGAAAATGGTGAAAGCACTTCACCACTTTCCCAATTGATTGCACCTTGTACTTTTACTAATGCAGAACCACCTCAGGCAGATTATGTTCAGAATGGTTCAGAAGACTTCGGCAAGAGTACCTGTTCTAAAGATGAGAAAAATATTTCCTCAAACTGTGTTGTCAGTGATGGTTCATCCAAGAGTCAAGGGTCCAACAATGCTTGCAGTAGTTTCTCAAGTGTGAGGTCACATGGTGAATTTGGAAATAATCTTTGCTGCAAAAGTTTGAATTCTTCATGTGAAAGAAAATGTTCTGTAGAGACTACCCACAATTCCCAGAATCAACAACAGTACAGTTCAGATGGATGCAAGATGGACTTCAGAAAACAAAAAATGCATTATTTGCTTGGGGCCAAATCCGACAGTGCAAAAATCCATTCCTTTACAAATTCTGATATTTCAAAACCCTTGCAATTCTGGAATACAAATAATATCGTTCATAACACAAGATCAAGGCATAGATTTGGGGGTCAATCTTACTACAGGAATCCAAAACTGTTAACTAAAAGTAAAAGTTTTGTAAGAAGTAACCACAAGTCTCAAACTGGATGCAATGTAAGATTTGCACAGTCTGCTCAATGTCAATCACAGTCGACAACTAATTTTGAAATCAATTCAAATACCCCCACTGAAGATTCAATCAAGAGTCATTCTTCAAATCACTTGTACAGTATTGATTTTCCAAGGACCCAACCTTTGAGAAATGGCCACTGTACCTGTCCAAAACTGAGACCACAGAGTGGCATCCACATTAGCACTGATCACAAGAAACAATGTCATGCATATACATCAAAAAACAATATTACTGTAAACGAAGGTACAAGAAATGATCCATTGCTCTCCCAGATGAATAATGTTATACTAACATGTAATGTTGGGAAACTCCAATTGTTTGATAATCGTGTACAATTTGACACAGAAAATAATGAGACAGCACAAATATCATCACATCATTTTCTTAATGAACCTATGAATACCTTAAGTCAGGAACTATCAGAAGCTCCTACTATATACAAGCACACTGTGGATGGAACTTCTGCAAAGGTAATATTTACCTTGTACAGATAAACGTATTGAAATTATCAATTTTATTAGCCATTTTATTTTTCAACTGAAACGTTTAACATCAAGCATAACATAAAATAACAAATCAGGTAGAGCTATGCGGTATTACTAAATTACAATTTACGGGATGCTAACATCTTTACTTACAAGTTCTCAGATCTTCTCCATTTAGACTTCTTTAGTCATCTGTTTTTCTGACTAAAGACCATTGCAAATTTATGGGAATGAACTTGGATAAGACTTGAAAACATTTACAGAAATCATAGTACATGACAAACCTATGCCTGTTGTAGGCATGCATGATAAATTCATGATAGATGCATGATAATTTCATGCTGCCCAGTTTTTTCAATAACTTATGTCTACATCCAGTGTATCTAATTTGTTGGCTTTAAAGTGATTGCTGTCCTGAATGCCCAGTGTTCAGTGCATCTGTTACATCTTATGGAGTTTCTTTCAAAACCTATCACTATTGTAATATTTTGAGCAAAACACTGTACATCAAGATAGTGCACTAAAAGTCTTGGTGGAAGGATGCAGAGGAGGAGAATGTCCTATATCTGTAAGGGCAGGAGGAAATGGGAACAAGTAGCTGGTGAAGAAATAGGTTTGCAGTGTAGATGGATATTGAATGATCTAATGTGAGTTGTGAAGGGGAAGCAGCTTAATGTTCAAATGGAATATTTGACCAAATTCAACATTATCGTTCTCAATTCCTTATTTTACTCAAACCACCTTCCCTCAATACTTGGCTGACCAATAATGTACATCATTCAGAACTCAACCCTAATATTTATGAGATATCTCATCTTCACAAATACTTAGTACATTCCAACTTCATCCATACTGGCAGCTAATCAACACTCTCCAGTAGATAGCACAATGTACTGACACACTTCACCCTTCATTTCAGGAGAAGGTGGTATCTATCCCAGAGGACAAATGGATCCTATGAAGAAGACAGTGGAAAGAGGAATTGCTGACTGTATGGCCACAGTTCAGTTTGCATTCATTGATATGAATTCACATGCCTAATTCTTATTCTCTCATTTGATTTCTCCCTCATCATAACCTCTTCTGATTGAGAGAACGCACAGGATTTATGAACTTACTTCCTACTTTCTTGTCTCCCTCACCACAAGCCAACCTGACCCATTTTTATCTAAAACTCAAGAAGTGGAGCTTTCTAAATTAGTTGACGTGGAGGAAAAGACAGTGAACATGAAGGGACGTGGTTACTCAATCTTTCTCTTCATGCTATCAGTTCCGATATTGACACTGTTTTAGAGCCTCAAACAGAGGAGACTTCTGCAAAGTGGTGAGACACTGAGCACAAGTTTGCTGGAGCCAAGGCAGGGATAAAGGAGTCCACAACTGCCAATTCACAAGAGGGTGAGCTCACACATTACTTCTGCTGAAGATGATTCAGATTATGGCTTTGATAAGCCAAGCTGACTTTTAGATGTACATAACTAAATACTTGGTGCATTCTATTTGAAGGACTGTAGGGGAATATAGAACCAACTTGAAAAATAGCTGTGCACTGAACTTGGAACACCTTTTTCAACATGAAATTGGGTGGACACTGAAGGAGTGAAACCCTGATGGTAATAACTTTCAGGAGGCAGCAGAGTTCAGACACGTGATAGTTTATTCGAGCTAGTAACAGTAGCTTGCAAGGAGAGGCATTCAAAACATAAACCAGGCAGGGCTTTGTCTAATGCACGCTGGCTCAATACAATACAATTTCTTGTTTTATGCTTCTTCTCATAGCCCTGATACTTTCCCTTCTCCCTGTACACTTTTGTTAATTAGTGCTGGGTTGTCCAATCGTGATTGGGTTTTTAGTACATCACTTTTATATTAGTAATTGCTGGATGTTGTTCTGATTGGACCATTTTAGTGCGTAAGTAGTTATAACTTCAGATACTTATTTTGCTTACTTATCTTCCAGCTACGGCAGATATGGTCTGTTTTAATCTGTCATCTGTTACCAAACTGTAACATGGACAGAGACTTGGCTAAATGCTGTCCTTCTTAGAAGACAAGAGAGACCCCCTTCCATTACTTGTAATTAGTTTTTAAACCTTTCTTTCTACTGTTTTTAGTGGTTTATAATGTGTGTGTATCTACAATAATTTCGGAATCTATTTCTATGATTATCTTGAAGAGTCTTAACTAAAAACTACTTGTAGTATTACAATTAATTAAAAGAACTTAAGAAAATCTACTAATTAATGTGAAATGTTCTTATGTTGGATAACAGTTACTTCCACATATCCAATCTTACTTAAAAACAGATAGTTATTATTCTCTTGTACTGACATTACATCAGGCAAATGTTTCCCACACTCTCTAATTTCCGTTAGGCAGGGCCTTCAAAGCTTGTGGGGGCTTTTGTCGGCCATTTTGTGCTACTCTGTCATGCGTAATCGCAACAGTCACTTCCATCACCATCAATTGTGGACCTCTGATGCAGCATCTGATGGCTGACATCATTGCTCCTATCTCAACATTCAGTGCTTTCCCCAAAGCTGTGAGTGCTGCAGTAGAAGCACCTCATGACTCTGAATGCCAGCATTTCAAAGGGCTTCCAGGGTATCACAACAAATCATCAAATTGTTTTTGAACAGATTTCTGGAATCTTTTGTTAATTAGTGCTGGGTTGTCCAATCGTGATTGGGTAACTGGCCATGACTCCAATGAATTGTGGCCCTGTCTCAAGCAGCACCAGTACTCTTCCTGTTGCTTGTGTGCCAGCCAATGCAGACTGCTACCTCCTGGCTGAGAAGGTGCAGTCTCAAGGCAGAGCAATGCACAGAGCTGCTTCAAGGGCATTAGCAGATGGAGCTCAGCAGCTTTCCCATTACCCAGAGCCATTGGGGAAACTCCTTGCAGCAACATTGCAATGCAGATGGCATGATATAATTAATAATCTGGATTGGAATATAAATTTTCTGGTGACTTTTATGTTTGCATTTGGTGATATAATGATGAAAGGTAAACACTCAGAGGCCATTGGTGAATGGGAGATTGTTATTGAGGTTATTGGAACTGCTCATGAATTATTTGATCAAGCACAGAGCAGCAGAAAGTGGCTGTTGGCATATATCTCCTCTGCTGCTCTGCTTCCTGTTGTGTGTACTCTTGTTCCACATCAATTTTCCATTCTTCATGCTGCTGCTCCCCGGCTTCTTCCCTGACGGGCTGGATTCCACAATTCATGATAACTGGACACACAAGTGATGCAGAGCTACCCCAGAGTTGTCCAGGCAACTGAAGCATTATTGAAATTGAAAATGGTCTCTCCTATAAAATTCTTTTCAGCTGCATATTCTCTTTGTTGCCTGCTGTACTTGAATTCTGGGCTGGAGTCAGGAACCATATCATGAGTGGAAAACTAATGTCGCCTAGTGACTCGTTGTCCATGCAGGTGCAAAGTGAATTGCTGCAGAATGAATGAATTGCAATTGCTATTGGGATAATAGGCTTTCATCTGCAGGAAGCACTGCCTATCACTGCACACCAGCTGCTCATTGTAAGAACTGAATCCCTTTCAGTTCAGGAAAATTACAATGTTCACATGGGGCAAACCATCTCTCTGTGACAGCACTAAGTGATGCGGGCACTGCCAAAGGAACCCTTCACCAAATGGAAGCCTGCATTTTGAGCGAGTCCTCATGCTGACTCTACCTGATTTTCTCTGGTAAGAGTGAATGATGTTAAGCTGTGTCTCTTTGTACAGAGAGCTTCAATGTGACCTCCCTTGGACAGAAATGTACTGCAAACTCTGAGACTTTGCTTTTATCTCCAGCAGTTGCATAAAAAAGTTTCAACCATTGTCTCCTTGACAGCTACAAACAATGTGGTTAGGCCCTGGTTTGAGGTAGCCATTGCAACAAGAGTTGCCACATTTCAGCCACAAACCCTTTAGTGAAACAAAATCAGCTTGTGCATTGTCTTCACTGAATTTCAGTTAAGAGAACTACTGCTTGAAAATCTTGAGCAAATCTGGTATCATGATGTCCACTAGTCACCCTCTTCTTCCTCAAATAGAGTCTCATCGTGATCTTTGTAACCTCTGTTCATTGTCCCAATCAGGGTAAATTCCAAAAGGATGGTCTACTAGGCCACTCACATCTGGAAGCGACCTATTTCAGCAGAGGCTTTTAGACGACCACAAAGTAGTTCGGCATCATTTAATTGTCATGGCCACCAGTCATGTCCACCATGTGGTCAGATAGCTACATTATAAAAGCTTGGTTCTCCTTTGTTTTATTTGTAATGATTCCAGTTAAAGTTGACCACAGCAAAGTTTTTATGTTCAACTGGGTTAGGTGTTATTTTATCTCAAACTGTTACTGAAGGTTCCTTGTAAATAAAGAGAGAAAGTTATGAAGTAAAAATTACAAATAGCAAGATCAAAAGTAGTGATAAGACCAAGAATGCTGACAGTAAGGAAGACTAATATATCTCTGGGGTTTAATATTGTTCCTTGTTGCCGAAGGAGAGAGGGTAACATTTGAACTCTGATCCAGCAGGTGCAGTGACTAATGTAGATAAATAGGTGGTATTTTCTTGAACAGGTAGTCTCTGTGGGACAGCACATTTTTGAGGAGAGAGACAGTTCCTTGTTCTTCACTAGTTCTGTGCTTTCAACACTTTTTGATTTATAGACAATAGGTGCAGGAGTAGGCCGTTCTGCCCTTTGAGCCTGCACCACCATTCATTATGATCATGGCTGATCATCCTCAATCAGTATCCTGTTCCTGCCTTATCTCCATAGCCCTTGATTCCACTATCCTTGAGAGCTCTATCCAACTCTTTCTTAAACGAATCCAGAGACTGCCTTCTGGGGCAGAACATTCCACACACCCACCACTCTCTGGGTGAAGAAGTTTCTCCTCATCTCTGTCCTAAATGGCCTACCCCTTATTTTTAAGCTGTGTCCTCTGCTTCGGGACTCACCCATCAGAGGAAACATGTTTCCTGCCTCCAGAGTGTCCAATCCTTTAATAATCTTATACGTCTCAATCCAATCCCCTCTCAGCCTTCTAAACTCAAGGGTATACAAGCCCAGTCGCTCCAACCTTTCAACATAAGATAGTCCCGCCATTCCAGGAATTGACCTCGTGAACCTACGCTGCACTCCCTCAATAGCCAGAATGTCTTTCCTCAAATTTGGAGACCAGAATTGCACACAATATTCCAGGTGCGGTCTCACCAGGGCCCTGTACAGCTGCAGAAGAACGTCTTTGCTTCTATACTCAATCCTTTGATTTATTATTGTCAGATATACTGAGATACAATGAAAAGTTTGTTTTGGGTGCTAACCAGACAAATCATACCTTACATTAGCACATCACAGTAATAGAATAGAATGCAGAATATAGTGTTACATCTATAGAGAAGATGCAGAAAAAGATCAAGTCTAATATATGAGAGGTCCATTCACAAGTCTGATAACAGCAAGGAAGAAACTGTTCTTGAATCTGTTAGTACATGTTTTCAAATTTTTGTATCTTCTGTTGGATGGAAGAGGGTGGAAGAATGTGTAAAGTAGGAGTCAATGAATGGAAGAAAGGCAGGTTTTTGAAATGGACTGGGCTGCATCAACAACGCTCTGTGACTATGTTGAGGATTATTGTGGAGATGTTGTCATCTATCCTTACTGATTGCAATATCCATATCAGGAATTCAAGGATCCAGTTGCAGATGTGGGAACAGAACCTTAGGTCTCAGACTGCTTTCATGCTGCTTGAGCTCCCTTCAAACGAACAGTATTTGATTTATTTATTTATGTCTTTATTTCATTTGGGCAAGACCTCCCTCTGAGGGTGTTTTCTTGAATCTATTGTCTCAGGATTTCTACAGTCAAGATCACTGGGAGGCTGATTAACCCAGGTTCAGGAGTTAGAGATATCCATTGTTTTTTTAGCTGAGCCAATCAGCTTTTCAGATCATTGCCATTCAATTTTGAATGATTCCCAATTTGATATCTGTTGAGTGAAGAAGAACTGTTTGTACTTTAGAAGGACCCATTGTATTGTGCAGGCCCAGGTAAATTCCAATTTTTTTTTGTGATTTCAGGCTGAAATTACACAGTTATAATTGTCTTTGAAATAGTCCACTGTAACAGACATAGCCTACTTTGGCCTTCATCTTGAGGAGCCCTTTTGAACTTAATGTCCACTGTACAGATTTTAAAGCAGAAAATTTTCTTTTTAAAACATTTAGTTTCTTAAAAATATACAACATCAGATCTGTATGGTTTTACACTTCTGCCAAAGAATTTCAGCAAGCGAAAGAAAGCATCAATAAAAGCATAGAATTGCAACTGCAGCTAGAAGAAATAATCCTCCAACTAAACTAAGTATGTAATGATCCCTTCAAGTGTGCTGATGGGGAATGGGGTTCTTTTATGTGGCTGAACACTTGTTCAGTTGTGGGAAGTTATGATGGCATTAACCGTAGTATGACATTTAAAAAGGGCAAAGTTGGCATCAAACCAGCTTTGCTCATTGACTTCAACCATTGATTAATATTTGCAAAATATCAGCAGTTGTTCGGTGCACATGCTGAAATCATAGAGTCATAGAGATGTACAGCACGAAAACAGACCCTTCGGACCAACTCGTCCATGCCGACCAGATATCCCAACCCAATCTAGTCCCACCTGACAGCACCCGGCCCATATCCCTCCAAACCCTTCGTATTCATATACCCATCCAGATGCCTTTTCAATGTTGCAATTGTACTAGTCTCCACAACTTCCTCTGGCAGCTCATTCCATGCATGCACCACCCTCTGTGTGAAAAGGTTGCCCCTTAGGTCTCTTTAATATCTTTCCCCTCTCACCCTAAACCTATACCCTCTAGTTCTGGACCTCTCCACCCCAGGGAAAAGACTTTGTCTATTTATCCTATCCATGTCCCTCATGATTTTATAAATCTCTGTAAGGTCACCCCTCAGTCTCCGATACTCAAGGGAAAACAGCCCTAGCCTATTCAGCCTCTCCCTATAGCTCAAATCCTCCAACCCTGGCAACATCCTTGTAAATCTTTTCTGAACTCTTTCGCATTTCACAACATCTTTCTGATATTAAGGAGACCAGAATTGCACGCAATATTCCAACAGTGGCCTAACCAATGTCCTGTACGCAACATGACCTCCCAACTCCTGGACTCAGTACTCTGACCAACAAAGGAAAGCAGACCAAATGCTTTCTTCACTATCCTATCTACCTGCGACTCAACTTTCATGGAGCTATATACCTGCACTCCAAGGTCTCTTTGTTCAGCAACACTCCCTAGGACCTTACCATTAAGTGTATAAGTCCTGCTAAGATTTGCTTTCCCAAAATGCAACACCTCACAGTTATCTCCTCAGCCTCATCTGATCAAGATCCCGTTGTAATCTGAGGTGACCTTCTTCACTGTCACTACACCTATGTTGGTACAGAGATGGCATTCAATGCATTTCTGGGTGGAAGTGTATGTGCACATCTAGGTTTCAACTTTCTCAATAAAAGACTGTAACAGAACTCAATTTCTCCTTCAGTCCTTTTCAGAAATTAATTTGTTTTCCCCACTTCCACACAGAAATTGGGTACAAGATGATAAGTTTCTAGTTCTTAACTTCAGTCAATTTTCCTTTCATTAGCTCAAGAAAATTAATATGCTTTTATAGCCACCTCACCTGAGATTCAGCTCATAGAATCCCTACAGTGTTCAACCCAACAAGTCCACACCGACCCTCCAAAATGTAAACCACCCAGACCCATTCCTCCTGACTAATACACCTAACCTACACATCCCTGAACACTATGGGACAACTTTACATGGCCAATTCACCTAACCTGCATATCTTTGGATTGTGGGAGGAAACCGGAGCACTCTGAGGAAACCTACGCAGACACAGGGAGAATGTGTAAACTCCACACAGTCAGCCACCCGAGGCTGAAATCAAACTCAGGTCCCTGATGCTGTGAGGCAGCAGTGCTAACCACTAAGCCACTGTGTTGCTGATACAAGAGATAAATCTGAGATCTTCCTAAATAATGTGCTCAGTATTTTATCATGTATTGAATGTGGACAGTGAGTAACTGCATTTGGATTTGGGAGCCGTGTGGAGATGAATGGAGGAAGACTCGATCTTTTCACAATTGTTTCCATTTAGGAATCTTCATAGTAAATTTTAAGTGTGAGTACAGCTTAGAAAGTTAACATTACAGGGTATCTGAGAATATTCTGGAGATGAGTCTGCTATCGTTTTTCTTCTATACTTGGTGATGTACATAGCAAATCTGTTCATCTCATTAGTTAACTTGCAGATCCTGTGTATCACCTCCAAATTTCTATAAATTAATATTATACTGAATCATGTTTTATTAGTTTATGTCAGTTCTGGTCTGTAGCTTAGTGATTGCTTCTGTTTTGAACCTGATGAAGTTTCAGATTAGCATTGTATAAACCATGATGTAACTTTTTTGTTGTTGCTGGGTATAGTTGCAATCTTGTAATGTGCTCCAGTATTTACTCGACAAATTGGAATCTTCACAGTGAGTGCTGACAAACTATACTCTATCATAAAATGACCACAGACCTGGAATTCACCATCTATAATTAAAAACTCTCAACTGCATTCCAATTCCCATTTGGCTGTCATGCTAAGGATATGCAGAAAACAGTAGATATTCTTGATTCACAATTTCTTGTTTATAACAAATAGTTATTCTAGTAATTTATTTTTGTTATTAATAAAATTAATCATTTTACAGACATTACATAACTGATTGAGAAGTTAATTTAATCAACCTGACAACATATAATTTATGAGCTTTCAACAAAATGCAGAGTACAGGGGATTTTGCATTTTATTCTGTAAATTAAAGCGATCTGAATTTTATAATGTTTTGTAATTATTTATGTACTTAAATTTTAATTTTTGTGCAATCCTTTAATTATTTTATGCTATTTTATATTGTAATGAGGGTCTATAACTTTACATGATGATTCCTTGTTTTAATTATATTGTAACCATGATTCAGCATCTGCCATTTCATTGAATTTTTCAACAAATGAATTACTGATCCATCTATCTACATCCTTTTATGCTATTTAGTACACCAGGGAATGTCAACTACCAAAACTACTTCGAAGTTTACTATCTAGTTTACTTTTGTTTTAAATTTTGCTTAAATAGGTGAAATGGCTGTTTCCAGCAGAAGAACACACTGTATTCTTTTTTGAACTGCAATTCCAAGAGATCATTTCAATTGACAAGGAAATGGCTATACCTCAGTATCAAGCTGGAGTCTTCTCTGGAATCAGACGCACAAACTTTGTTGCGACTAACCTTAACACCAACTCTGAGTACTTGTTCCGGGTCCGTGCAGTGAATGTGACTGGAAAAGGGCCATGGAGTCAGCCTTATAAGGTAAGAACACATTTGTCTTGTATGTATGAGAAATACAATTTTTGTGTGGGTGCTCAGTTATTGATTCTTAAAGGACAGTAATTGTCTGTGCAATCTAATAACATTGGCTGGAGTTCATTACCAGTTTGTGTCAGTGCAATATATTTTGAAAGTGCATCAGTGCATACAAGCATTATTACTCAGAAGTCCCATCTAAATGATCATCTAATCACAAACATTGAAAAATGGCATTTAGATATGTCATATATTTCATGTCACATTTAGAATTAGCCATGAGAAATGGACCTCAGTGCTAGTTTCTAAACTTTCTGACATTGTAACTGTTGTATAAGTATAAACTTATTTCTTAAATTCTTATGATTTCTTCTTTGTATCTCAATCAGATTAACATAAGGACAGATATATTTAGTAATTGGAATTATTGATCTCATTGATATGTTTTCAGATCCTGACTGTACGTGGCACAATTCACCATGATATGGACACCAAAGAGGATGCTGTTTCAATAAAGGGAGTTAAAGTTACTATACGCAGAAGCAGCTAACCTTTATCGAGGTGTAATAAAGTTAAGCCAATTCTTTCCAAGCTTGCATAAAGGATTTAAGAGTTGGGATTATTACTGACACAAACTACTGTATATCTAGATGATGGAAAGTACATATCTTTCTGAAACTCCCTTTGACATTTCTTCTCCATTCATATTTTTCCTAGGTGTTACATTGTCATCTGATTTATTTTATGTTAAGTGATGTTAGCTAAAATTGTGAAATTTATAAAGTCATTTCCATTTTCTTTTTCCTTTAGGCTGAAACATTTTGACCTTTAAGATTGGTCACACTGTCCTAGTTGAAGAAGGTCAATGTGATTGCAGATAAATTTGAAAGAAATCATCGAGGGCTAAATCTGTGACATGCTGCTTGGAAATTTAAACTTATGTGTTTTGCACCACTTGTCCCAGAATTTACTATCACTTCCAAAATTACAAAAAGTAATATTTTTAGATGTTTTCTTCTCACTAGAAGGTGCAGTGGTTGCCACTCCACCACAAAATATTCTTGAAAATCTTTTCTGCTTTACTCTGATTATACTTAATTTCACCTAAGTTGAAGAAATGTTCTGTTCCTGTACATTTCTCCAGCATGGTTAAAACTCTGAGAAAGTCCTGAATAACTCTTCACAGAAGTCTGTGCAAATAACATAATGCAACACCTTTAGTAGGGAGAGATAGGATAATGGTAAGGTCTGTGGACCAGTTATCCAGAAAGCCAGACTAATGTTCTGGAGTCCTGTGTTTGCATCCCATCATTGCAGAAGTTGAAATTTGAATTTGATAAAACCTGGAATTAAAATTTGGCAATGTACCAATTGGCATTTGTAAAATCACATTCCATTCACTAATGCCCTTGAGGGAAGGAAATCTGCCATCCTTTCTTGGTGGCTTACATGTGACTCCAGATCTGCAGCAATGTGCTAGTTAAGACTATCCTCTGATCCAGTTAGTGACAATCAGTTTGAGGGCAACAAAGAATGGACAATAAATGTTGGCTGGGCAAAAAGAATAAAAGGAAAGAAATTACCAAAATAAGCCCATAGCAAACAATTAATGAAATGAAATATGTATTCCATTACAAAATGAAAACAGTGCAGAAGAAGTAACAGGAAAACAATAAAGAATAATGCATATGTAAGGTAGTTGTTATATAACAAATACTAATTTATAATAATGTCAAATGTACATCAGATTTCTACTTCCAATTTCACTAAAAACCCTTCTGGGAAAATAACATGAAGTCAGATCTTTCTCAAGAATAAATGATGCCTCACAGAAACACAATCAAACAAAGGCACACAGTCACACAGGGAGATCTTAGGTCAGATGACCAAAGGTTTAATGAAAGCAGTATGTTTTAAGGAAACCACAAAGTAACTGAAGCCATGGCAACCAATGGTGAGACAGTCATGATTGGGAATGTATGAGGGGCCAGAATTGGAGGAGCATAGATATCTGATCAGCCGGGATGCTTCCAGTGGGTGTACAGCACATTGATGCTTGTTTCCTTCTCAGCATGGAGTACCAAATTTGTAGTCCATAAAGCCTAACCCAATCAATTCAATTTAAAGCACATATTGGGTACTGCTTCTTTACTGTGCCTCGAGCAGAAACTTTTATCATTTATCCTCAACTTTTGCTCATAATAAACATCAGAGTTCAAATTAAGAATAAAGCATACTGTATTTTCATGCAATCAAAGTTATTACCAGGAATCAACACCAACTAAGATTAACTGTTCTTATTAAATCTTTCATGGGATATCATATAATGTTAACTGGTCACCCTAATACCTTTCTGCTGTAATGGAGTAGGATTGAAAATTATGGAAATTATTTTTAAAATATATAGAACATAAATTAAATTAGTATTGTACTGTTGCATAAATTTCTGATCCTCTTAACAGAAAAAAAATTGATAAACTAAAGAAGATGCAAAAAATTGTTCAAGTAATATAACAAAACTTACGGGTTATACCTGCTAGGAAAGTTTGAACAAGATGAAGCTGTCTTCTTCAGAAAAGTGAATGTGAAGTATTGATTATTTGTAAAATAATAAAGGGTTTGACAGGATAAAAGTTCCACATGTGGGGAGTCCAAAACTCCTGGCAATCACTATAAGATTACTGCTACTAGTTAATATAAACTTAAGTATACAAGAATATGGAATTCACTACTGTTCTTGGGAGGGAACTTGAAAAAACATGGCTGGCTTCAAGGGAAAGCTAGATAGGTGAAGGAGAGAGAATAAAGTCACAGAAGACATGTGGATAGGGTTTAAATCATTTTGGGAAAGTGGTTGAGCCAAAATGGCTTATTTCTATGCTGTAAGTTCAATCTAACTTGGGGTGGGACAGTAGCTCAGTGGTTAGCACTGCTGCCGCACAGCGCCAGGGACCCAGGTTTGATTCTAGCCTTGGGCGACTGTCTGTGTGGAGTTTGCACATTCGCCCTGTGTCTGCGTGGGTTTCCTCCAGGTACTCTGGTTTGCCCCCACAGTCCAAAGATGTGCAGGTCAGGTGAATTAGCCAATTCTAAATTGCCTGTAGTGTTAGGTGCATTAGTCAGAGGGAAATGGGTCTGGGTGGGTTACTGTTCAGGGGATCGGTGTGGACTTGTTGGGGCAAAGGGCCTATTTCCATACATAGAATAGATGTAATTCTATGTAATACATCAGGACAATAATACGTTTTAAAGGTGTATTTGTGAGTTATTCAGATGTTTTGATTATATGCAAAAACGCTAATAAATGCAAATGATTTCATAACACACTTTTACAGCAGTCTCTTAATTTAGATCCCAATTCACTACACGCCCTGGGCCAGCTCAAAATGTCTACTTTCAGAAGGCTGGTAGCAGACTTCCAAAACTCTGGATCTGCGAACAGGACTGGTGACAAAGACCAGCTCATATCCTGATAGCACAGGCTGTTTTAAAAATGTATAGTCCGTTTGAATTCCTGCGCCATAACTACAGACTACAAGGTTATAGCCAGAGTAGCTAGGAATTTAAAAAAATCTAATTGAGAACTGATCTGAGGGATGTGTCCATAGTATTCCGTGGATATGGTCCTTTCTACTGTTAGAGCAAATGGGAAAATAACAGGAGAGAATTATGCAGGGTAACTCTATAATCTGTCAATGTTTAGCAAACGCGTTCATTTATTCTTAGAACTTCCTTCCAACAGCTTTGTGATGTAACTCAGTCAGTTGTGATGCCGAAGCAGTACACAATTGTGATTCTTTCTTTGGCCAATTTTGCTCATCAGTGTGTAACGTTGTGAACCACATGACTGAACAGGATGCGTCTGCCAGATGTCACTGTTCCAGTGACTTGTGTAGCATCAGCTGATCCAAGAAGTTTTTTTTGTCCATTTGATCTCCTCTTCGTGATAAACGTCTTCATACCATGTCTATATCTTTGAATGTGTAGTGACGCTAAATCGGTGATGAGGATAACTCGCCTTGTGTTGTCCATTGTTCTCTTGGTTTCCTGTGAGTGGTGTACTTTAGGTTTTCATAATTCGAGACACCTCCGGATTCTACGGCAGAAGTCACGTTTTAAGGGGAGTGAGCAATGGTTTGTCCAGAGACTGGATCATTTCAACGCCGCTGATGGGAGAGTGTGGAAACAGGTAACCGTCAGTGCATACAGGAGAGAGTTTACTCTTTCAGAGATACAGAGGGTTGGAGTAAATGTCCAACTACCAGGCTAATCCTTTGCTCGTTCCCTGCAGTGTGGCTCAGTGAGAATACACTGTCGTCAGTGCTACATTTGCAGAAAATTTCGCCGATTTCCAATAAAAGAATTGAAATTTGATGAGGCAGTTCAAAAAGAAATCTCGGGCAAATTGTTGTGAAATACTTTACGGAAACTCGATCATCTGTCATGATGCAGCCTTATTGAAAAATAATGAAGATAGGCAAAAGTTGCTCAGCGAGTGATACTGTTCTAAATAAATATTGTATATAGTTCCCATTATAAGACATATAAGGAAACATAAATACGAGGATGATATTGGACATAGAATAATACTGTTTATAGGGCACAAGACCAGGGTCTGGAGCAGTAATCCAAATTAATAGTGTGGGGGCTCACCTTTTATTACCTTTGTGAATTACCTAATATGTATGTAAAAGTTTCTCTCTCGAATTTAAATGGCAGAAAACACCTCCAATTTCATACAATGTAAAATAATCAAATTATATTTTCTTGTTCTGTTGTCTCCTGTGACTTTGTCTCAAAATTGGTTCTGTACAGGAATATCCTGTTTTCAGTAATAGAATGAAGCCTGGAACTATGACTTAAACTGAAATTACTTTTATCAAACACAGGAACCTAAGTAAATGGACCAGAAGTAGACCATTGAGCCTGTGGCTGGCCAGATTATACAATAAGGTCACGGTTGATCTGCTTGCATTTCAGATTCCACATTGCCATGTACCCCCCCCCGATAAGCCTCACAACAATCTGTCCACCATTGTCTTACAAATATTTAATAACCCTATCTCCACCTTTGTGGCAGCGAGTTCCAAAGTTCCACCACTCTCTGAAAGAAAATAAATCTCATCTCTGTCCTGAAAAGGTGACCACTTATTTTAAAACACTGCCCCTTAATTCTGGACTCACTCACAAGATGAAACATGCTTTCCACACTGTCCTTTTCAAGACCATTCAGTGTCCTAGACATGTCAATCAAATCATCCCTAACTCTTCTGAACTCCACTGGATACAAGCTCAGCCTAACTAACCTGTTCACATAAGAAAACCTACCCATTCCAGTTATCAATTGAGTAAGCCTTATCTGAATTATCCCCAAAGTATTCACTTCTTTTCTTGAATAATGAGACCAGAATTGCATAGAATATTTAAGATTTTGGCTTACCAATTCCCCGTATAGTTGAAGCATAACATTGCTACTTTTATTACAGTTAACATTTCAGGTCCACTCACCCTTCAGTTCTGAGGAAGGGTCACTGGACCCGAAACGTTAACTCTGATTTGTCTCCTCGGATGCTGCCAGACCTGCAAGGCTTTTCCAACAATTTCTGTTTTTGTTTCTGTTTTCCAGCATCAGCAGTTCTTTTGGTTTTTACCTTCACTTTTATGTTCAGTTCCTCTTGCAATGAAGGATAACATCCCATTAGCCTCCTTAATTACATACTGTACCTAAACACAAACCTTTTGCGAATCATGCACTGGAACACTTAAATCCTCCTCTGCAATTCCACTGTTGTTTTCTGTTTAAATAATATTCTAATATTTCTTTCTTTCCACCAAAGTGAACAACTTCACATTTTCCCAAATACACCACCTGCCATCAAGGCACATTTTCCCATTTCAATGTATGTATCATGAAGAGATGTGTCCCCAACCAAGAATTTGTGTAACCAATAAGTTACACAAACATTCATCTTGTGTAAGGCAAAAATAAATAAATACACAAAGACAATTATGGCTCACCATCAATAAGATGAGAAGTAACTTGGGGATAGAAGATGAAGGCCTTTATTCTGTCTCACTTGTTGTTCATTTTAGATCGCTTCTTGAATTGTAGGTTTGAAGAATACTTGAATAGATTGTTTGTTGAGGTGGTGCCAATTAAGCGAGCTGTTTTGTTGTGGGTGGTGTCAAGCTTCTTGAGTGTTTTGGGGGCTGCACTTACCAAGCAAGTGGGGAGTATTCCATTACACTCCTGACTTGAACCTTGTAAATGGTGGTTAGTTTTGGGGAGTCAAGACATGAGTTACCTGCTATGGTATTCCTAGCCTCTAACCTGCTCTTTTAGCCACAGTACTTATATAGCTAGTTGAATACATTTCCTGGTCAATGGAAACCCCCGGGATGTTAGTAATGAGGGAAATCAGTAATGTTAATGCCATTGAATGTCAAGGGGTGATAATCATCTCCAATAAGAGAGAATTCCATTATGCCTGGCACTATGCAGTGCTAATGAATCTGGATATTGTCCAAGTCTTGCTGCTTTTGGGCATGGACTGCTTCTATGTCTGAGAACATCAGCAAACATCCTCACTTCTGCCCCTATGATGGGGGAACGATCAGTAATAAAACAGTTGAAGGTGGTTGGGCCAAGGACATTACCCTGAGGAACTCCTACAGAGATGTCCTGGATTTGAGGATGACTGACACCCAAAAATTACAATCATCCTTCTTTGTGCCAGATATAACTCCAACCAACAGATAGTTTAACCAACAGATAGTTTTCCCTCTGATTCCTGTTGACTTCAGTTTTGCAAGGGCTCTTTGATGCTGCACTTGGTCAAATGCAGCCTTGATGTCAAGGGTACCTCCTGTGAATTCAGCTATTTCATCCATGTTTGAGCCAAGGCTGTAATGAAGTCAGAAGTTAAGAGGCACTGATGGAACCTAAAGTGAGTGTCAGTGAGCAGGTTTTTGCTAAGCAAGTGCTGCTTGGTAGCACTGTGGTTGATACTTCACATCATTTTCTGAATGATTAAGAGTGGAAGGAGTATAATCTTTTAAAAAATACTTAGTGCTCATTTAATGAGCTTGAAAGCTTCTGACATGTGTTACAATGTTTGTTGCTTGCTTTGTGATGATTACTGCTCTTCCAAATCTTTCTCTGATAGAGCACATTTCTGGTCAAGCAACTTTTCTCCTCTTGTTCTGTACAAAGCCACAGAAAACTTCTCAACATTATCCTTGTCTACTTAAAAATTCTTACTATGTTGACTATAGTCATATTGCCTTGGGAAATAGATTTGGTAAGTTCATCAAAGCCATGAAAGTCACAAATTGTTTTGTGGATAGACGTGTGTCATACACTCCTCATGGTTGACTGGTTTACCTCCTCCCAAGCAATGTAGTGTAATTAATTTCCTGAATAATGTTGTAGCCCCATCAGAACTTGTGTCAGTTTGAACCTGGTGACAAGACCTGCGTCTGTGGGTTAAGTCAAAGATACAATGTCTTTATAGTGATTATCTACATGTACTTTTATGGAGATGTCATCAGATCTGAAGGATGGCCCTAGGACATTGCCCACAAGTTAAAATTAGTGTTTACTGGAATAGCATTTATCCACTAGTCTGTGTCTTATTTTTGTTTTGCTTGATGGCCCATGCAATTGGTATTGGGAGTCAAAATGAACTCGTTCTGGTTACTGCCTTACTACCAGTTTCATCACATTGTAGTACTTCTACTTTGTGTTTCAAAGTAATGGTTTGCCTCTTCCCTTGAGAGTAGAGGAATCCTTGCCAGTTAATGCTCCACCATCATGCAGACGTTACTCGCATAATATAGGGGGAAATAATTAAGCAAAATAAAGCTACATCAACTAAAGTACCAGCTAATGTAGCTTAGAAAATTTGCATATGTGTAGAATCTTGCTAGCTGCACACGTTCATATGCACTCTGTGGAAATGTGCAAAATATTGCACATGAAACAGTGGCTCAAAGATCCACTCAAACACACATTCAAGTTTGAGGCTGTTTTTAACTTTGTCAACGGTAAGAATGGGTATAAATAATCTTGAACAACTACTTTGTAACAGGGTAAATGGTATATATAGTGAATAGGTTGGTAGTAACTTGTTAACATGATGGCCTTCTACTACTATTGCTTGACCTATTAATCCAGAGACCCATGTAGTGTAATCTAGGGTCTTGGGTTCAAATTCTGCTATAGCAGATGACAGAATATGAATTCAATAAATATCTGGAATTAAGAGTCTAATAGTGACCATGAAACCATTATCAATTATTGGGAAAAACTTATCTCATTCTCTAATGCTCTTTAGGGAAGGAATCCGTCATGCTTACCTGGTCTGGCTTATATGTGACACCAGACCCACCGCAATGGGGTTGACTAATAACTGCCCTCTAGGCAGTTAGGGATGGGCAATAATTGTTGGCCCAATGATGCCCACATATCATGAATAAACATAAAAAATTAAACTCTACTATTGAAGAATTCTTAAAAGTAGGTGTGAACTTAGGACCAATAAAAAGGCCCATCTTGGCAGTACAATTGTCCATCTCTGAAACACATTTTCCATAGCAGACAAGTGCATCTATAAAAACAGTGTGGTAGCAGTATCATTGCCTATAATTGCCTGTAAGTTATTACATAAGTATTTGTCTGACTGATATACTGAAAATCCTTGAGGTTGCATTCTCTTGGTCATTTTCTTTATGACCTTGTGCTTTTTTTGTTGTTGGGGTAACTGAGCTGTACCCTCAAGAAACTCTTTGTTGTAGTTGCTTTTTATTGGTGACAGTGCAAAGGTTTGGTCTAGTTCCTCAGTCTTTCATTCAGTAATTAACTTTTGAATTTAATATTGTTGAAATAATAATGACCGGTACATTTAGAGGAAAAGTCAAGTAAATTTGGCAAGCTAGTGCTGCTCCATTTTTATGTTTACTTTCCCAGAGATTTTATATCAATGATACATTTTATCAGCCTGGAGGTCCTGTCTTCTTGATGATTGGTGGAGAAGGAACTGCAAACCCAGCGTGGATGGACTATGGTACCTGGTTGACATTTGCAGAAAAGTTGGGTGCCCTCTGTATACTCATAGAGCATCGATTTTATGGAAAAAGTCAGCCAACAATGTAGGTTAAAAAGTTGTGCTTGCTTTAATTTTCATTACTGTGAATGATATTTGATTTAGAGCCATAGAGTCATAGAGATGTATAGCATGGAAACAGACCCTTCGGTCCAACCTGTCCACGCCAACCATATCCCAAACTAGTCCCACCTACCAGCTCCCGGCCCATATCCCTCCAAACCCTTCCTATTCATATACCCATCCAAATGCCTCCACCACTTCCTCTGGCAGCTCATTCCATATACGTACGACCTTCTGTACGGAAAAGTTGCCCCTTAGGTCTCTTTTATATCTTTCCTCTCTCACCCTAAACCTATGTCCTCTAGTTCTGGGCTCCCCGGCCCCAGGGAATAGACTTTGCCTATTTACCCTATCCATGCCCCTCATAATTTTGTAAACCTCTATAAGGTCACCCCTCAGCCTCCGACGCTCCAGGGAAAACAGCCCTAGCCTATTCAACCTCTCCCTATAGCTCAAATCCTTCCAAACCTGGCAATATCCTTGTAAATCTTTTCTGAATTCTTTCAAGTTTCACAACTTCTTTCCGATGGGAAGGAGACCAGAATTGCATGCAATATTCTAACAGTGGCCTAACCAATGTCCTGTACAGCTGCAACATGACCTCCTAACTCCTGTACTCTGACCAATAAAGGAAAGCATACCAAACGCCTTCTTCACTATCCTATGTACATGCGACTCCACTTTCAAGGAGCTATGAACCTGCACTCCAAGGTCTCTTTGTTCAACAACACTCCCTAGGACCTTAGCATTTAAGTGCATAAGTCCTGCTAAGATTTGCTTTCCCAAAATGCAGCACCTCGCATTTATCTGAATTAAATTCCATCTGCCACTTCTCAGCCCATTGGCCCATCTGATCAAGATCCTGTTGAAATCTGAGGTAACCTTCTTCGCTGTCCACTACACCTCCAATTTTGGTGTCATCTGCAAACTTACTAACTGTACCTCTTATGCTCGTATCCAAATCATTTATGTGAATTTCTCCTTTTATTTTGTAATTTTTGTCTTTTCCATTTACTTGGTCACATATCTGAAGTTGAGCTGATGGGTTTTGCAGCCTTCTTCCAGTTATCACAAATATCCCTCCAAGTTAGCAAACTCCACCAATATACCACATTGCCAAAAGTTTGCCATTCCGACATTCACTCTCACCATTTTCTCCTTCTTTAGTGAATGGCCACAGTTCCTACATCATAAGTGAAGAGTCAAGTGGGAACAAATGCAATAATGGTCATTCTCTCATACTTTTTGATGTTCTAATATTCAACATCACCATACTGCTGTGTGCCCAGTTCTTCAAGTGACATCCTCTTATTTTAATTTTAAAATGGTAATGCATTCTATCTCCTGTTTTAACCGATATATGTTATGCTCCAGCATTAATCAATAAAAGTAATTCTTTTACTCTTTCATTAAATTGTATTAAGAAACTTCACCCAAAAGGCCCAGATTTTGTGCTCAGTGGTAAAGTATGAGCACTTAATGTGTACTTTGCTCATTCCTCTTGTGAGCTTGTCTGCAAAGTTTCCCCTAAGCCAATAGCTATACAACTGGAGTCGACGACCGCCAAGGTTGAGCATGAGTGATCAATCCAGATTATTCAGGCTGTTGATGAAATAATATGAACAGCAGATGAGGTTGGAGTATAGTGGAGACTGGGCTGTTTGTGACACTAAAAGAAGGGAAGATGCACAGTGGAGAATTGTTACTGATGAATGGTCAGAACCTGAAATGTTAATTCTGTTTCTTTTCATGCAGAGGCTGCCAGATGCTGAATATTTCTAGTTAATTCTGTTTTAATGCTAATTAGCAGGATGAGGGTGAGGTGATGGTTAAGAAGAGGCATGGGGTTTGGGGGTGGGGGTACCATAATTCCGTATAGATAGCATCACCAGATCACACAATCTCTGTCACTGCTGACTCCCTGATACTAAGAACTGTGTCCTCTGTAGAGCTCAAGAGCTGCATGCCAAATGGTTTGATGAGTAGGAGATGCATTGTGTATAGGCTTTCACTGATCTTGACAACATTTGCATGAGATCATTACAGTTCCTATGGCACTGCTGACCAGTCCTTAGGGTCAGATGTTGGTCATTAACGTCTCTGTCCACTTACAGTCATAGTCATAGAGATGTCCAATCTGTCCATGCCGACAAGATATCCCAACCCAATCTAGTCTCACCTGCCAACACCTGGCCCATATCCCTCCAAACCCTTCCTATTCATATACCCATCTACATGCCTTTTAAATGTTGCAGTTGTACCAGCCTCCACCACTTCCTCTGGCAGCTCATTCCATACACATACCACCCTCTGAAAAAATTGCCCCTTAGGTCTCTTTTATATCTTTCCCCTCTCACCCTAAACCTATGCCCTCTAGTTCTGGGCTCCCCAACCCCAGGGAAAAGAGTTTGCCTATTTACCCTATCCATGTCCCTCATGATTTTATACACCTATATAAGGTCACCCCTCAGCCTCCGATGCTCCAGGAAAAACAGCCCCAGCCTGTCAGCCTCTCCCTATAGCTCAAATCCTCCAACCCTGGCAACATCCTTGTAAATCTTTTCTGAACTCTTTCAAGTTTCACAACATCTTTTCAATAGAAAGAAGACCAGAACTGCACGCAATATTCCAAAAGTGGCCTAACCAATGACCTGTACAGCCGCAACATGACCTCCCAACTCCTGTACTCAATACTCTTCAGTTTGGTCCTTAAGAGCATCCATTCGGCATGAATAGGTTGGACCGAAGGGTCTGTTTCCATGCTGTACAACTCTATGACTCTATGATTATATTTTCCACCCTGGAATCCTCTCCTTACCTTGGTGTTCATTTTCCCATCATTTACATTCTACCAATATTATTCCCATTGGGAGGACCCGTCCACCTTTATGAAGAGACTGTTTGCACTGTATGATATCTGCACAATGCTCCACAGCACGCTGCACCCACTGAATGAATGGGACACTCAAATTTCTAGCCCACACAATCCAAAGCTGAAACTATGCTCTGCACCTTCTCGGCAGCTGTAACACTGTATCCTACTGTTCTGTTACCCTGAAGCACTTGTACAGTATGATCTGCCTGTAAAGCACGTAAGATAACACTTTTCACTACACCTTGGTAAACGTGACAGTAACGCATCAAATCAAAGTGGAAAAAGCTTATATTAAAATTATGCAAAAGGAAGGCCACACAAAGATTGGGAAGTAAAGATGGAATGGGGGTGGGGGGGGGGGGGGGGGTGGGGGGGGGAGAGAGAGAGAGAGAAAAAAAAACAGAAAAATGAGACTGACAAAATAATTACAACATTTTGTTGAATTTATTCTCTAATTTTATGCTGAGGGAGAAGAATGAGGGGCACGGATAGAGTGAATTGCCAAGGTCTTTTTCTTACAGTGGGAAAGTCCAGAACCAGAGGGTATAGAGTTAAAGGCAGAGGGAAAAAATTAAAAAGGGTCTGAGGACTATTTCCCACAAAGGGTGGTGTACGTATGGAATGAGCTGCCAGAGGAAGTGGTGGAGGCTGGTACAATTGCAATATTTAACAGGCCTCTGGATTGGTATATGACTAAGAAGCGTTTAGAGGGATATGGGCCAAAATCTGTTGTGGGGAGTTTGAAGAGAAGCTGATCAGAGAGAACCAGCATTGATTTGTTCAAAATGGGTGTCTTCTCATGGACTTGGTTTCATTCTTTGAAGAGAAGGATGGATTGCACCTGAATTGGAAGGGGACTAATATATTGGCAGAGAGATTTGCTGGAGCTGCTTAGGAGAATTTAAACTATTAAGGTCAGGGGAGGTTGGGACTCATGGAGATAGTGAGGAAGGAGATCAATCTGAGACTGATACAGTTGAGAAAAGAAGCAAGTCAACTAGTCAGGACAGGCAGGGACAAAACAGAGAACAAAGTAGGACTGATAAATTAAACTGCATTTATTTCAATGCAAGAGGCCTAACAGGGAAGGCAGATGGACTCAGGGCATGGTTAGGAACATGGGACTGGGATATCATAGCAATTACAGAAACGTGGCTCATGGATGGACAGGACTGGCAGCTTAATGTTCCAGGATAAAATGCTACAGGAAGGAGAGAAAGAAGAGCAAGAGAGGAGGGGGAGTGGCGTTTTTGATAAGGGATAGCATTACAACTGTGCTAAGGGAGGATACTCCCAGAAATACATCCAGGGAAGTTATTTGGGTGAAACTGAGAAATAAGAAAGGGATGGTCACCTGATTGGGATTGTATTATAGACCCCCTAATAGTCAGAGGGAAATTGAGAAACAAACTTGTCAGGAGTTCTCAGTTATCTGTAAGAATAATAGAAGGTTATGGTAGGGGATTTTAACTTTCCAAACATAGACTGAGACTGCCATAGTATTAAGGTTTTAGATGGAGAGGAATTTATTAAGTTTGTACAAGAAAATTAACTGATTCAGTATGTGGATGTACCTACTAGAGAAGGTGCAAAACTTGACCTACTATTGGAAAATAAGGCAGGGCAGGTGACTGAGGTGTCAATAGGGGAGCACTTTGGAGCCAGCGACCATAATTCTAGGATAGTGAAGAAGGCGTTTGGTATGCTTTTCTTTATTGGTCAGAGTATTGAGTACAGGAATTGGGAGGTCATGTTGCAGCTGCACAGGACATTAGTAAGGCCATTGTTGGAATATTGCGTGCAATTCTGGTCTCCTTCCTTTTGGAAGAATATTGTGAGTTGAAAATGTGTTGCTGGAAAAGCGCAGCAGGTCAGGCAGCATCCAGGGAACAGGAGAATCGACGTTTCGGGCATAAGCCCTTCTTCAGGAATGAGGAAAGTTTGTCCAGCAGGCTAAGATCTTAGCCTGCTGGACAAACTTTCCTCATTCCTGAAGAAGGGCTTATGCCCGAAACGTCGATTCTCCTGTTCCCTGGATGCTGCCTGACCTGCTGCTCTTTTCCAGCAACATATTTTCAGCTCTGATCTCCAGCATCTGCAGACCTCACTTTCTCCTCGAAGAATATTGTGAAACTTGAAAGGGTTCAGAAAAGATTTACAAGGATGTTGCCAGGATTGGAGGATTTGAACTATAGGGAGAGGTTGAATAGGCTAGGAACGTTTTCCTTGGAGTGTTGGAGGCTGAGGGGTAACCTTATAGAGGTTTATGAAATCATGAGGGACTTGGATAGGATAAATAGACAAAGTCTTTTCTCTGTGGTGGGGGAGTCCAGAACTAGAGGGAATAGGTTTAGGGTGAGAGGGGAAAGATATAAAAGAGACCTAAAGTGCAACTTTTTCACACAGAGGATGGTACATATATGGAATGAGCTGCCAGAGGAAGTGGTGGAGGCTATTATAATTGCAACATTTGGAGGGATATGGGCTGAGTACTGGCAGGTGGGACTAGATGGGGTTTGGGATATCTGGTCAGCATGAAGGATCTGTTTTCGTGCTGTACATCTCTACAACTCCAGGTGATGACTAAGATCAAGATTGGAACATCTGTGAATATTCCTGTCCAGAAGGCATTTGCTGAAGTATCTCATTAGAAACAGAAAGTTAACTTTGAACCCAATGAAATTGAAGGAAAGTTATTTACTTGTTTAGGAAACTGGATGAGCAGCAGCTGACAGTGTAGGGACAATGGAAAGTAAGTGTCAGTGTAGGTACTCTGCTTGGTAGAATGTTACTGACAGTACCCCTCTGATAAAAACCCAACCCGATAAAATATCTGAGTCAATAGTGTAGTGGTGTTATCGCTAGACTATTTAATCCAGGGACCTAAGCAATGTTCTGGGGACCTGTGTTTGAATCATGCCATGGCTGACAGTGAAATTTGAATTCATTAAAGATCTCGAATTAAGAGTCTAATGGCGAACCCGCAACTGTCGATTATCAGAAAAAACCCACCTGGTTCACTAATATCCTTAAGTAGAGACAACTGCTGACCTTACCCAGTCTGGCCTACATATGATCCAGATCCTCAGTAATGTCATAGACTCTCAAATGTCCTCTGGGTAATTAGTGATGGGCTTGCCAGTGATGCCCACATCTGTGAATGAATTAAAAAAAGACAAAGATTTGTGCTGGAGTCTTAACTATACACCGTGTGTAATACTGCTTCAGATATTAGGACAGAAAATCTAAAATGTGCTGTTGGCATAGATGGCAGCATTGTAAGTCATGTCGATGGCAGCATAATATTGCCTTACTCTTGTTCCTCCGTTAACCCCCATACTGTGTGGTAATTTCCTTTAAGGGATTTGAGCGTTTCAAATCTTCAATACCTCCGTAGTGATCAGGCACTTGCAGATCTTGCACACTTTCGAACTAAGATGGATGTGAAATTGAACCTTACACAAAATAAATGGATTGCTTTTGGAGGTTCTTATCCTGGATCTCTGGCAGCATGGTTTAGACTGAAGTACCCACATCTGGTCTATGCTGCTGTTGCATCTAGTGCACCAGTCCAAGCTGTTGTCGACTTTCCAGGTGAGTGCTGTTATAGCATTATCCAAGCTATAAGTATTATTTCTCCTCCACTGTCCAGATAAAACTGACTTGATGAAAATGAAAATTAGGAACATTAATTCTCATTGTTTTCATTTTTTCTGATTTGGTATAGAGTAGTGTTTGAACTTGAAGCTTCCTAAACTGTATGATTGAGAACCATGTCTTGGTGTTTATCCATTATGCTATTAATTGAGCTGTCCTCTCAGGAAGGTGTAAAGGACTCTAGGGTACTGCTTGAAGAAGAGCTGGGGTTTTCCTGATATCTCTATGTGTAATTCCATGGCCAACATTAGTTGATCAGCTGGATTCTTTCTGCTCTTTATAGTGTTATTGAGGTCTACAGTACAGAAATAAGCACTTCAGTCCATTGAGTCTGTGGTGGCTAAAAACAATCACTTGACTATCCTAATCCTACTTTTCCAGGATGTGGCATCTAGCTTTGTATGCATTGGTATCATAAGTGCACATCTAAATGTTTCCATCACCTTCACTACTACCTGGGTGAAAAGATTTTCCCTTATAGTCCCGTTAAATCTCCTGCCCCTTACCTAAATATATGCCCCGGAAAAGTTCTTTATTGTCTACTCATTTTCTGAAGTCCCTCATAATTTTATACGTCTCAGTCATGTTCCCCTCAGTCTCTTCTGCTCCAAGGAAACATCCATTTAAATCCTTCCTATAATGTTGGTTCCCGGACTGCACACAATATACTAGGTGCGGTCTAACCAACATTTTATACTTCCAGTATACCCTCCCTGCTCTTAAACTCTATGCCTTGCTTAAGAAAATCAAATATTCCATATGCCTTCTTAACCACTTTTTACCTCTCCTTCTATCTTAAGGAACCAGTGAACATACACACCGAGGCCCCTGTGATCTTTGGTGCTTCCCAAAGTCCTAATGTTCATCATGTAGTTGTTGCCTTATTTGTTGTTCTCAAGTGTATCACCTCACACCTATCCAGATTGAATGCCATTTGCCACTGATCAGCTGATAGGCCATCTAACTATCTATCATCCTCACTGTCATGATCAAATGATGTTAACCAGGTGGGTCTCATAGAATATGAGTTCCTTGATTGGGGCTGTTAACCTGGGCAGGCATGGGATTGATGCTGATGGGAAATGGACAATGGATGGACGGCACAGGATGTTGTCGGGGCCACCAACCCTGAATCCAGATTGGAGACTGCTGCAAGGATAGTCGAGTGCTGAGGTCCAATGTTTACAGGGCTCATCTCACTTCTCCAATATTTTAGACTAACTACCTCTGACCTCTCACACCACAAACCACGTCACCAATCACCTTTGTTCCATCATCAAGTATTCAGAATTAATTAACCATATAAAGGTGCAAGTTTACCTAGAGGTGGTCAGGGGATAGGGAGAAGGGCACATAATGGGGAAAGTCGGCCTTGAAGAGAAACAATTTACTCCTTACCACCTTAGAATTCAGTGCTGGGTGAGAAAATCCATTGAGGTCTTTCTTGACTCACTGGCAATTGAAGTCCTTAAGTGGTCCATTAATGGTCACATATGAATCTCGACTCAACAGCTCCCCGATCAATAGGTTTCCCAGCATCATAAAGATAAGTGGGAACTGATTGGGAAACCAAACAGCTCACTTGTGGCTTCCAATTATCTCAACCCATGAACAGTTGGAGGGACCGATGCGTTATGTGTGTAGCTTCCAAAAGCCAGTTCTCTGTTCTAGCCTCTGATTCCTCCTGCCCCACTATTCCCAACACCCACTCCTTGAGGAGAAGATAAAAATGACTTACCCTCTCACCACTGGATCATCCAAGGACTTGTCCCTGACCAGCAGGCCTTAGGATTCAGAACCTGCCAGCTTCTGATTGGCCAGACCTTCTGGTGATCCAGTATGCCAGTATCAAGGGCTGTGGTAGGTTGAGATACTCACCATGCTTCCTATCAGCTTTAAATGAGCTGATTGGGTAAATTCTCTCAGTTGTGGAAGTGGCTTCTTTGTCTACACCTAAAATGATTGTCCCAACATTTTGAAAAAGGTCAGAAAATCACACACATAGTAACAATAAAACTACAAACATGTTAATCAACCAGACCTTCTCAGTGTCAATGTCAGAGGCCATAAACAATAAATATCTCTCTATGTTGAAAATAAACACTGACCATTGATAAAACAGATCACAGAAAATTGGCTTATTATAGCATCAAGGAGCTGACAATCAGGCAAGATTTTTCCTGTTTGTCAGCTCTGTTAATAAAATAGTCTGACTCGATCAAACACACATTAGGAAGGCTATGAGGAACCATTTGGCGTGGATTGATGGTGTGAGTTGGTATGGAGGGAACATGGGCAGGCACGGGTAAGATCATTTGACTTTATCCTTCAAACAATTCCCACATCCAGGCTATGATTCATAACATCTCTGTGGGATCATAACCATGAGTCACAGAGAAACTGACCCAACTCCATCTAAGTTTCAGGGGAGTAGAAGATCCTTTCTTACAATGGAGCAAGCCAGCTAGGAGTGCAGAGTGTGGGCTTGCTACCCTCCCCATTATCACAAACTAACAGAAACTGGGGGCACTAGGAATGGAGATGGAGTCAGGTTCCACCCTCCATTATTTAAATCCCACATCCCCCCCAAACTTTTTTTCATGGGGGCGGCACAAAAAGCCAGGCCTAAGTTTGAATGCAGTACACATTGACGAAATAAAAATCATATTTTTCAATGTGCAAAATAACACGTATCATTTCAATGAGTTGACAAAACAAAGGTACCATTAACTTAAAACAACTTGAACTAATAAACCTCGTTTGTAGGAATGCTGGAGTGAAAATAGTGCTGTATTGGTGATTGATTTTTGAGGCTGTTGTTAAATGCATATTATTAGGGCAAGAGTGAAGAAACTCACTACATTTGGAGTCTATGGTTTACCTGATGATCAAAAAAAAAGAAAAATCTCAGTTTATCTTCTAGATTTCACAATATCAGGATGTTCTAAAGCATTTCACAGCCAATGAGGTACTTTTGAAGTGTGATTCTTGTAAAGCAAGGTCTCACAATTGATATTGAGATAATCATCCAACTTAATATATTTTACTGGTGTTATCTGTAGGATATATATCAGGTAAACAAACGCAGTTAAGATTACCAAAAGAACTTTATCAAACCTGGAACATACCTAGCCTGACTTTGAGTGTCTGATCAAAAGCAATTGGAGCAAACAGATTATTCTCATCTAATGCACACAGTACAGTGTTAGAATATTACGTGAATTTCTGTGACAGATTTTAATTAGTATGATTCAATATCAGGAAAGTTAAGGCCTTTTTGTCATTTTTCTGAGATTCTCTTCATTGGTTGAATTTCTGTAGCTGATTGGTTAAAAGAAGATTGTGCAACATTGTCTTGAGTTTTTCATTTGTCAATCTAGATGTTAAATGTTGGGCATGTACCTGACTGATTGCTTTTATATATATGCTTGAACTTTTTTCTGGAGTTTACCTGCCAATTCAATGAGCATTTGTAATTCCTGTTAAATTGACAACAGAAGAATTGGAAATAATTTGGGACTTCATTTTCATTATGTTTCAGAGTATTTAGAGGTTGTTAATTATTCTTTGGAAAATTTCAATACTCCATGTCCTCTGCTGGTGAAGGATGCCTCTGACACTCTAATAGAGTTACTGGCAAATGCTAGCACATATAAACAGATAACACGAGATTTCCAGTAAGTATGGAGGATTTCAAAAACATTTGGCTGTAACATGAAGCATTCTATGAAGTTACTTGAATTTATTTAAAAGTAAGTTGCAATTAAATGTAACAAACCCAGTATTCTGTTCTGTAATATTTATTTGCTGTCAGGCTGACCCTTTCAAAAGACAACACAGGGTGAAACTGTTGAACGTCAACAGCTTCAAAGTTCATAAGATAATTACGAGTGAAATTGGTCTGTTGGGGCACTCTGGATATCTTTAACATTTCCTTCATTTGGCATTCAGTCAGTTCTTAAATGACATTTTTGTCTTTACTAATCTGATGCGGAGGAGCTGATTTTGAACTGGGGTGGACAAAGTTAAAAATCACACAACATCAGGTTATAGTCCAGCAAGTTTGTTTGGAAGCACTAGCTTTCGAAGCACTGCTCCTTCATCAGGTAGCTAGCAGTTAGTATTTCCAAATAAACCTACTGGACTATAACCTGGTGTTGTGTGATATTAAACTTTACTAATCTGATTTGACTTGTACCTGTGATAACCTGTCATACCAATACAACATAATCTTCTACACACACACAGGGACAGACACACATACACATAGATACGTGCTTAAAAATAAGTAGGATTCCGTGCAAAGTATTATTTAAGTAGTAATACTTTATGAACAATCCTCTTTTAAGGTGCCTCAGTCTCAAAGTGAACAGATTAGCAAGTAACAACCTTATCTATAACATTGGACACTATTGGTGATTGAGACACATTTAAATTTATCTGTTTTGAAAACTGTGCTTTTTGAGTTTTCACTTAAACTCACCAACATCACCAAAGTTCAAATCTACCTTGAACGAGAACAGTTAGATTTGTTTTTAAACATTTGTTTTAAAAATTGCTTTTAAGTTATATTCCTTAATATAATTATTTTTGAGTTAAAAAAAAGAAAAATGAGTTTAGCACAGAAAGAAAGTACTTTTAATCATCAGGCTGCATTATGTGAGACAAGTATTCTCTGACCCCTTAAAAAAAACTTGGTCATGCCCTACCCATAAGAAACTAGCTGTCCTCTATTTTCTGCTTAGAGGGTGATCCCCTCTGGGAAAAAAATCAAGCCTTTAAAAAGCTGTCAAACAAGCCAATTTGCTGGCATCTTTGTAGACCCAGTACTGGTCACTGTTAGGACCACAGTTAGTCCCTGAAGAAAAGCAGTTACTGCAGTCCAGATTGAAGTCTATTCAGGTGGATCGGCAGAGCCCCTTGCAGTGGGGTGAGAGGTGTGGGTGCTGGGTTTGATTGACTGCTTGGGTATGGACAGGGACAAAATGGGTAAAAGGGGTAGAAATGAGCTTGTAGGCGGCAACCTCCGTTGAGATCTGGTTACCCCAAAGGAGCTCTGTGCCATTGTCCCTTGCCCATATCAGCTGGAGGAATAAAAACTGCCTGTTAACCCATGTAGGGAGAATGGGAAGGGTGGAAGTATTTACTTACGTGGTGATTCATTAGCTGATTAAGGGCCTCAATAGGTTCATGAAGGATTGCACTATCCACCATCTCCATTACCTGTGAGAGATAGATCGGAAGTGGGTCTTTAACAAGCCCTTTCACCATCTTTAAACATGCCAACAGAGAATGGATACAATCAAGCCCATAATGCCAGTCCATCACTTGCACATAAGCTGATTTTAATTGACTTGGAAATGGCTTTTAAAAGTTGCACAGAATCATTGTTGGAGGACAGCAACTAGTTCCTCAGCACATAAAAAAGTACATGTGAAAATTGTTTGAAAGATGCCCATTTGCGCTCATGTATCTAATTTAGTTTTCAGAGCTTCTTCTACAGCACACAAACAGGTGCAATAAATGGTAAAGCCTAGTGGTAACTATCTCATCCCAGAGGTGTTTGAGAGGGCTCTGGTTTCAAACACTATTTTAAAACTGGCACAAAATGTCTCTGAAATTAGAGTTGCATTGAACTTAATTTGTACTTAACGTTTCATTATTTCTTTACGACAATTTCAGGCAAATGGTGCTATACTAATGAATGTACTGTGAATTTCTGAAAGAGGGTTCATTGTGAAGAAAATGTGATCAGCTTTTGTTGTAACAGCAATGATTGGAGCACTCCAGTTTGTGTCACGGACCTTGGGGTAGGGATAGGGGAAGAAAGAGCCAAACAAAGTCCATAAACAACTTGCATTTATATAATGCTTTTAATGAATAAACATCCCTAATTTCCCTGGACAAGTGGTGATGAGCTGACATCTTGAACCACTGCAGTCCTTGGGGTGTTAGGGCAAGAGTTTCAAGAACTTGACCCAGGCACAGCGATGTATTTCCAAGTCAGGATAGTGTATGACTTGGCAGGGAAATTGCAAGTGGCAGTGATCCTATGAACCTCCTGCCTTTTTCCTTCTAGGAAGTAGAAGTAGCAGGTTTGGACTGTGCTGTTGACGGACATGCACATTGTACTGCCACTATGCATCAGTGGTGAAGGGAGTGAAGATTAAAAGTGGAGGATGATGTGCTATCAAATGAGTGGCTTTATCCTGGATGGTGTCAAGCTTCTTGAGTATTGTTGGAGCTGCACCCAACTAGACAAGTGTGGAGTATTTCCATCACATTCCTGACTTGTGCTTTGCAGATCGTGGACAGTTTTATGCACAGTGACATACCTGGACAATTTTCCAGATTGTTGGGGTAGATGCCAATGTTGTACGTGTACTGGAATAGCTTGGCTAAGGGTGTGGTTAGTTTTGGAATACAAATCTTTGGTAGTATTGTGACAATATTGATAGGGCCTACAGCCATATACAGGCATCAAGTATCTTCAGCCAGTTTTATGATATCACATTGAATCAAATTGGTTGAAGACTGGCAACTGAGATGCAGCAGAACTCAGGAGGAGCCTGAGATGGATCATGCGTTTGGCATTTCTGGCTGAAGATTGTTGCAAATGCTTCAGCCTTGTCTTTTGCAATGATACACTGGCCTACGCTATCGCAAAAAAAAAGATATTTGTGGAGCCTCCACCTCCTGTTAGTTGTTTTCTTGTCTACTACCATTCATGAAAAGACATTGCAAGACTGCAAAGTTTAGATCTGATCCATTGGTTGTGGGATCTCTTTGCACTGTTTATTGCATACTGCTTATGCTGTTTAGCATGCAAGTAGTCCTATGTTGTAGCTCAACCAGACAGCAATGCAACTTTAGGTATATTTGGTGCTGCTTCTGTCATGACCTTCTGTGCTCTTCATTGACCAGGGTTCATTTCTTGGCTTGATAGTAATGGGCCCCATGGCTAAACACTTTAACTCTCCCTCCCACTCCACCAAGGACATGCAGGTCCTTGGCCTCCTCCATCGCCAGACCATGGCAACACGACGCCTGGAGGAAGAGCGCCTCATCTTCCGCCTAGGAACCCTCCCACCACACGGGATGAATGCAGATTTCTCCAGCTTCCTCATTTCCTCTCCCCCCACCTTATCTCAGTCCCAACCTTCGGACTCAGCACCATCTTCTTGACCTGCAATCTTCTTCCCAACCTCTCTGCCCCCAGCCCCTCTCCGGCCTATCACCCTCACCTTAACCTCCTTCCAACTATCACATTCCCAACGCCCCTCCCCCAAGTCCCTCCTCCCTACCTTTTATCTTAGCCTGCTTGGCACACCTTCCTCATTCCTGAAGAAGGGCTTATGCCTTCTTGGATGCTGCTCCTGTTCCTTGGATGCTGCCTGACCTGCTGTGCTTTTCCAGCAACACATTTTTCAGCTTTGATAGTAATGGGGTTGAGCAGAGATTACTCTTGGCCATGAGATTATAGGTTGTAGTTGAATCAGATCCTGGTGCTGCTGATGGCCCACAGGGCCTCAACTCAGTCTTGAGTTGCTAGATCTGTTTTAAGTCTGTCCCACCTAGCAAAGTGATAGTGCCATACAACACAATGGACAGTATTCTCAATGTGAAGAAGGGATTTTGTCTTAATGCATGTAAAGTGATCACACATACCGATACTGTCATGGATCGATGTATCTGCAGCCTAGATAGGTGAGGATAGGTCAAATAGATGTTTTCCTCTTGCTGGTTCCCTCACTTGTTGCAGCAGACTGAGTCTAGAAACTATGTTCTTTAGGACTCAGACAGCTCATACAGTAGTAGCACTGCCAAGTCACTCTTGGTCATGGACATCGAAGTCCCCCACCCAGAATAAATTGTGTGTCCTTACCACCCTCTATGTTTCCTTTAAGTGATATTCAAGATAGAAGATTTCTGCTTCATCAGAAGGAAGAAAGGGGGACCTGGTTGATAATCAGTGGGAATGGTTGTGGTGGTTTCTCAGATAATGTAAGGTTTGATTTTGTGAGTCTGATTATGTCAGGCTCTTGCCTGAATAGTCTGTGGGGTATTTTGGCACAAGCATTCAGACATTGGGAAGAAGGGCTTTGCATAGATGACACAGCTATATTTGTTGTTGTTGCTTCTGGTATCTAGGTCAATGCGTGGTGGTCTTCTTTTACAGCCCTTGTTTAATATAACTGAGTGGCTAGATCCAGCCATTTCAGAGGGCAATTAAGAGTCAACCACATTCCATTGGCTCTGGTGTTACATGTAGGACAGACCAGGTAAGGATGGCAGATTTCCTTCCCTAAAGGATATTAGTGAACCAGATGGTTTTTCACCACAATGGACAGTCGGTTACATGGTTACCATTAGGCTAATGTCTTTTTGCCAGACTCTATTGAATTTAAATGTCACCATCTGCTATGTTAGGATTTGAGCCCATGCCCCTGGAACATTACCCTGTGGTTCTGGATAATCAATCCACTGATATTGCCGCTGCTTGATTTCTATCCTGTAATTGTTCTATTCACATAGAACAATTAAGTACATAGAATCATAGAGTTATTTAGCATGGAAACAGACCCTTCAGTCCAACTCATCCATGCTGACCAAGTTTCCTAAATTAATCTAGTCCCGTTTGCCAGCATTTGGCCCATATCCCTCTTAAACTTCTAATCCATATACTAGAAGCATTTTAAATGTTGTAATTGTACTAGCCTCAACCATTTCCTCTGACAGCTCGTTCCACACACATACCGCACTCTGTGTGAAAAGGTTACCCCTTAATTCCCTTTTAAGTCTTTCCCCTCTCACCTTAAACTTATGCCCTCTAGTTTTGACTCCCTAACCCTGGGGAAAAGACCTTGACTATTCACCCTATCTAAGCCCCTTGTGATTTTATAAACTTCGGTAAGGTCACCCCTTAGCCTCTAATGCTCCAGGGAAAACAGCCCCATCCTATTCAGCCTCTCCCTATAGCTCAAATTCTCCAAACCCGGCAACATACTTATAAATCTTTTCTGAACCCTTTCAAGTTTCACAATATCCTTCCCATGGTAGGAGACCAGAACTGAACGCAGTATTCCAAACATTGCCTAACCAATGTCCTGTACAGCTGTAACATGACATTACAACTCTTATACTCAACGCACTGACCAATAAAGGCAAATGTCCCAAATGCCTTCTTCACTATCCTCTCTACTTGTGACTCCACTTTCAAGGAACTATGAACCCGCATGGTGGCTCAGTGGTTAGCATTGCTGCCTCACAGCGACAGGGCCCGGGTTCAATTCCAGCCTCAGGCAACTGACTGTGTGGACTTTGCACATTCTCCCCGTGTCTGTGTGGGTTTCCTCTGGGTGCTCCGGTTTCCTCCCACAGTCCAAAGATGTGCAGGTTAGGTGAATTGGCCATGCTAAATTCCCATAGTGTTAGGTGCATTAGTTAGGGGTAAATGTAAGGGAATGGGTTTGGGTGGGTTGCTCTTCAAAGGGTCGGTGTGGACTTGTTGGGCCAAAGGACCTGTTTCTAACTGTAGGGAATCTAATCTAAAAACCCCATGATCGGTCTCAACCCAGACACTTAAGTCTCAAACTACTTACACTCTTCACAGAATTACCCGAGAGTTTGAATTTGCTGCCAGTGATATTGAATCTCAGGAAATTCTGAGCTTCTATGTCTATACCTACAATTTCAAGGGCAAAGAGCAGCAGATTGTTAATACCAATGCCTATAAGAGTCTGGATATTCAAAATACATTTATATCTACATTTATATTGTGTTTCTGTAAAGTGAGTTTTTATCTTGCTCCATTTGAGGGCAGTGTTCCTTCATGAACACCTCTTAAATGATCATATGTTGGACATAAATTCTTCATTTTTTCTTTTCAAGTAATGTCTATTTTCAGTTGGGGTACCTGATCATGTCCTTTTCTTTTAATGATATTGTTTATAATAGCAACAACCATATCAGTTCCTGCATTAAATAATCAAAGGCAACACATGCAGAACTGGTAATATTAACAGCCAAGTTTTCTTGTTGCTTTGCTGTTGAAAATGCTTCTGTCTACTGTGGCATTCTGGAATTACTGTGGACATTGTCACAGAAGCTGAACCAGACCAACCAGATAAACACTGTGGCAACAAGAGTATGTCAACAGCTAGGAATTCTGCGGCTAGTAACTCACCTCCTGTCTCCCCAGTGCCTGGGCACCATCTACAAGTTAGAAGTCAGGAGTGTGGTGAAATACTCTCCACTCACTTGGATGAGTGCAAATCCAACAACACTCAGGAAAGTTGATATCATCCAAGACAAAGCAGCCCACTTGATTAGCACTCCATTCGCTGCCTTTGGACATGCACTTTGTTCACCACCAATGTACATTGGCAGTGATGTGTACATGCTGCAATATGCACTGCACTGATTTGCCAAAGCTCACTTGACCACACCTTCCAAACACGTGACCACTAATACCTCGAAGGACAGGGGCAAGAAATGCAAGGGAAGATCACCGCTTTCAAATACCCCTCCGAATCACAAACCACCCTGGCTTCAAATTACATTACCATTCTGTCACTACAGCTAGGCCAAATTCCTGGAACTCCTTTCCTAACTGTCCTGTGGGTGTTCCTCTAGTGGGTCAAGAAGGCAGCTCACTTACATGGCTCTCCACCACCTTGCACCCTGGCAGCCTACTTACCTGGTACCCTACGCTCAGTCCCCATCTGGCACTCTATCCTTCCTGCACCCCAATTTCATGCTTAACTTCTGTACTTATTATTTGACAGCAGCTGTCAAAATGGCTACTTGTGATTCTGGACCTTTCCATTTCAGAATACAGCAGCTGACTGTTGTGTAAAGAGGGCATGATGTGCCTTCCCCCTTTTGTTCTATATTCCAATCAAAATGTCAGAATGGAAGTATAACTTCACATTTCTGAAGGAGCCCTGATCATTGAACATTGTAAGTATCGATGGATTTTTGTCGATGTAATAATTGAAAAATCAACAAGAATTCAGCATATTAATAAAATTTGAACAACAAATAGGTATAGCACGTCAAAACAACTAATCTACTTGGAGCTTTAAGTCAAACTGTTAACTTCCAAACTCCCACTATGATACTAATGGCTGTGGAAGCAGTCCAGTAGCCAAGCCACACTAACCATATACTGATAGCCTTCAGACTTTGCCTACAATCATTTATTGAAATTACAAGCCCTTTTCATTCAATTTCAGATTGCTTTTCTTTTACATTTAAAGAGCAGGATATTTCAATGATTTGGCAGTTCCACAAACCTTATCCATGTTTCTATGCGGATTCATGTCCATTCTTAACAATCCCAAATGAGTACATGGACTGTCGCCAAACAGTACCAGTCCTCTCCCAAAGGGGTATCCAGACCTTCTGCAAAGGACACTTTCCGTCAAAAAGAACTGTGGTAGATTTTGATTATTTCCTCAAATGTATAAAGCCCACAAATCAAATTTTGGAAATCCAGAAAACTGCTTCTAATTTAAAGCGGCTCCGTGTTTAAGTGTGTTGCTCATTCTGTGAAGCGTGCATGTTTGAAATACTTCCTGCCCCAGCAAAAATAGCAGGTGCTGGGTTTGGGGATTTGTCATCTATAGTTTGCATTCCAAAACTACATTGGCTCAGGCATATCACCCTTCTGTGCTGTCATTGCCTATTGGCACTAAGTGGCAGTCAGATGGGATGGTGCCAGTAAATGGGCATGCTGGTCAACAATATAAATTTTTTCACCTAAACACCTCTATACGTGCTCTGATACAGATACAAACATTCAGCCCCAGACCTGTTTACTAATGGCTGCAATTCATACTTTAAAATTTATTTTTACTTCTAACTCACTTTTTTTAAAAGAAATGTGCATTTGTATTTAGAATTTCTATTTGGTTAATTGTCTTCTTACTGTTAGTCTTCTCCTCACACGTTTTGAACTATTTTCAATTCACCACCGCTCACCAACACTACCCAATGCCAAAGTCTAACTATTTTTCAATTGTTCAGTGGATTTTACATGTGCTCTCATAATCTAGTCCATAAATCAGTTATGTTTTGGGTTAAGGAAAGCCTATTTTTTCTCTATTCTTTCACGGGATGAGGGATTCACTAGCAAAGCCAGCACATGCAGCCCATATCTAAGTGCCCTTAAACAGAGTGGCCTACTAAACCATTTCAGTGGACAATTAATAATCAACTGGATGCACTGCCTTAACAGGCTTTGCAAGTAAATTAATCAGTTGGAAAAAGGTGGTGGTTAATACATGAAAAAAAATTGCCATCGGTGATTTGGTGATGGAAAAGAAAATCAGTTTTGTGTAAGAGCATTTCTAGATATAAAAGAAAAGAAAAAAGTCAATCAGATTGCTGCCTAGATCTGGAGTTACATGTCAGCCAAATCAGGTAAGGACAGCAGACTTAATTCTCTGAAGTACATTAATGAACCAGGTGAGTGTTTACAACAATCAATGGTTTTATGGTCACAATTATGGAGATGAATTCCAAACATGTTAATTGATTTAAATCCCACTAGCTGTCGTGGTGAAACTTGAACCTATGTCCCTGGAGCGTTAGCCAGATCCTCTGGAGAACTGGCCTAGTTATATTACCACAGTGCCACTACCTTCCTACCTTCTTGTGGATGTGCCTTTTATTTCATTGAACCTGTCTCTTCATCTTCTATTTTCATGATTTAACTTGCATCAATAATTGTATATTGCTTTTCCAATTATGTTTTTTGTTTGAGATTTTTTTCACAACCACTTTGGTTGAGAAACGTCACCTGTCATTTCTGACAACCCTGTCTTGTAACTTTGGGGTTAGGCTACTGAGTGTTCCATGGCTTAGGCATCCCTTTTTTTTTCCCGAAATCCCAATTGATGACTTCAAGTACACTTAGTATCTGTATCAGTGTTTTGCTTTATTCATTGACTTTGCTCAAGCATGAAAAGCTTGAAATCACATATTTTAATGAAAATTGGCAGATGTTTAACAAAATAGCACCAAGTAATTTTAACATGGAAAAAAAATTAACGATTTATTAAATAGGATTACTTTATATAAATTGATATTTTAGTCCATACTCTTTGCTTTCTTAAAATTTGAATATTTTTTAAAAATCATAAACTATTCTTCCTCTCAGCTTATGCGACAAACTTAAAATAAGATCTGAAATGGATTCTGGTTATTTTTTGGAGACATTGGCTGGAAATTTCATGGATGTGGTCCAATATAATAAGGACAACAGAGCTTTTGAGGTAAGTGCTACAACAAACATGGGGTATTTATTTGTACTAGTTTGTATACATAAAGAGTGTAAGATTTTCTGAAATGTAAATAACTGTGTATCTGGCCAGAAGATCACATTTGGCTTGCATCAAAACTAGCAACACTACATATTACTGACTTTTCTATATATACTTGGTGTTTCCCCTACAGTCTAACAAAATCCACCTCTATTCTTTTTCAAACTCAATGGTTTCATTAAATATTGCTAAATACTATACAATAAGCAATTATCCCATCTATGTAATTCTCAAAACTCTAAATTAACTTAAGGTCATTGAGGTTTTGGTTAAGAATAAGAAGGAATCATATGTCAGGTACAGAGAGCAGAGATTGAGTGAATCCTTATAAGAGTATAAAGACAGTAGGACTGTTAAGGGGGAAATCAGGAGCGCAAAAAGGGGACATGAGATAGCTTTGGCAAATAGTGTTAAGGAGAATCCAAAGGGATTTTATGAATAAATTAAGGACAAAAGGATAACTAGGGAGAGAATAGGACCCCTCAAAAACCAGCGAGATGGGGGAGATACTAAATGAGTATTTTTCATCTATGTTTACTGTGGAAAAGGACATGGAAGATACAGAATGTGGAGAAATAGATGGTGACATCTTGAAAAATGTCCATATTACATGGAAGAGGTGCTGAATGTTTTGAAATGCATAAAGGTGGCTAAATTCCCAGCACCTGATCAGTTGTGCCCTAAAACTCTGTGGGAAGCTAGGGAAGTGATTGCTGGGTGTCTTGCTGAGGTATTTGTCATCGATAGTCACAACTGAGGTGCTGGACGACTGGAGGTTGGCTAACGTGGTGCCACTATTTAAGAAAGGTGGTAAGGAAAAGCCAGGGAACTATAGACCAGTGAGCCTGATGTTGGTAGTGGGCAAGTTGTTGAAGGGAATCCTGAGGGACACGATTTACATGTATTTGGACAGGCAAGGACTGATTGGGGATAGTCAACATGGCTTTGTGCATGGAAAATCATGTCTCACTAATTTGATTGAGGTTTTTGAAGAAGTAATGAAGAGGATTAATGAGGGCAGAGCAGTGAATGTGATCTATATTGGACTTCAGTAAGGCATTCAGCAAGGTTCCTCATGGTAGACTAGTTAGCGAAGTTAGATCACATGGAACATAGCGAGAACTAGCCATTTGAATACAGAACTGGCTCAAAGGCAGAAGGCAGAGGGTGGTGATGGAGGGTTGTTTTTCAGACTGGAGGCCTGTGACCAGTGGAGTGCCACAAGGAGTGGTGCTGGTTCCACTGCTTTTCATATAAATTATTTGGATGTGAACATAGGAGATGTAGTTAGTAAGTTGGCAGATGATGCCAAAATTGAAGGTGTGGTGGACAGCAAAGGAGGTTACCTCAGAGTACAATGGGATCTTGATCAGATGTGCCAATGTGCTGAGGAGTGCCAGATGGAATTTAATTTGGATAAATGTGAGGTGCTGCATTTTGTAAAGGATTTATACACTTAACAGTAAGGTCCCAGGGAGTGTTGCTGAACAAAGAGACCTTGGAGTGCAGGTTCATAGCTCCTTGAAAGTAGAGTGTCATGTAGATAGGATAGTGAAGAAAGCATTTGGTATGCTTTCCTTTATTGATCAGAGCATTGAGTATAGGAGTTGGGAGGTCATGTTGCAGCTGTACAGGACATTGGTTAGGCCATTTTTGGAGTATTGTGTTCAACTCTGGTCTCTGTCATGTAGAAAGGATGTTGTGAAACTTGAAAGGGTTCAGAAAAGATTCACAGCAATGTTGCCAGGGTTGGAGAGTTTGAGCTATGGGAGAGGCTGAATAGACTGGGGTTTTTTCCCTTGAATGTCGGAGGCTGAGGGGTGACATTGTAGAGGTTTATAAAATCATTAGGGACATGGGTGGGGTAAATAGACAAGGGTTGGGTGAGACCAGAGCTCGAGGGCATAGGTTTAGGGTGAAAGGGGCAAGATCTAAAAGGCACCTAAGGGACAACTTTATCGCAGAAAGGGTGGTGCATGTATAGAATGAGCTGCCAGAGGAAGTGATAGAGGCTGGTACAATTACAACATTTAAAAGACATCTGGATGGGTACATGAATAGCAAGGGTTTCAAGGGCTATGGGCCAAGTGCTGGCAAATGTAACTAGATTAATTTAGGATATCTGGTCGGCATGGACAAGTTGGACTGAAAAATCTGTTTCCATGCTGTACATCTCTATGACTCTATGCCCCACTAACAATGAAGGAATAGTGGTATTATTTTAAGCTAGAATGGTGCCTGGCTTGAAGGGGAACTTGTAGGTGGTGCTGTTCCATGTGTCTACTGCTCTTGTCTTTCTAGATGGTACTGGCCATTGGTTTTGAAGATGCTGTCTAAGGGGCCTTGGTGAGTTGTTGCAGTGTGTGTCACTGTGATGGTGAAGGGAGTGAATGCTGAATGTGTTAAATGGAGTACTAATTATGACTGTCACTTTGTCATGCTTACATTTAGCTAAATCTCCCTTTTGTCAAATTCCAAACTACAAATATTAGCTAATGGTACTCCCTCAGAGACACCAAGGTCAAGAATGCTGTCAATAATTATTTTCAAAGAAGTAGAGTCAAAGCCCAAGGGTGTGCTATCCATTCCAGCCTGTTTTTGTTCTTGACCTTCTCCAGTCCCTACGAATACTTTCTCTGGAACTTCGTTCGGGAATGAATGCACACCTTCCTCCTGTCTTCATCAGCTCCTGTGCATTGTGCATCATATTGTCCAGCTAGAACAAACGGACAGTTAGTGGCAGCCTGGTGAAATGTGTTGGGAATGTTAAAGTTAAAAATCATACAACACCAGGTTATAGTCCAACAGGTTTATTTGGAAGTACAGACTTTTGGAGCACTGACGAAAGAGCAGCACTCTGAAAGCTAGTCTTCCAAATAAACCTGTTGGACTATAACCTGGTGTCGTGTGATTTTTAACTTTGTCCACCCCAGTCCAACACCAGCACCTCCACATCGAGAATATGGAGTAAAGGATTAATGCAAATTAATCAGAGCCTGATGACATACTGATGACAAACAGAAAAATCTGAGATGGAGTCAGAGAGAAGCAACACTGTATAATCAATTATAGTAATATAAATCATGTGAATAAACTGTTACCATTACACAACCATGCCTATGTCAACAGTTCTTATAATTGCAGACAAAGATTACCAATGAATCAACACCAAGGGGTCTGGTAGAAACCAAACCATAGATAAAAGGCAAGACAGACAATGAAGCAGAATTTCCTTCCACAGTAAACCCATGCTACACCGTGCATGCCAGTATCAATTATTGTTCATGTGAACAGCAGTAGAGATGTGAGCAAATGAAAAAGGAATAGTATAGAGATTAAAATGAGTTTAGCACAGAAAGAGCTTATTTGGCCCAATTGGATCACGTTAGTATTTATGCTCCATAGGGGTCTCCTCCATGGGGCGGCACCGTGGCTCAGTGGTTAGCACTGCTGCCTCACAGTGCCAGGAACCCGGGTTCAGTTCCCGTCTTGGGCAACTGTCTGTGTGGAGTTTGCACATTCTCCCCGTGTCTGTGTGGGTTTCCTCCGGGTGCTCCTGTTTCCTCCAACAGTCCAAAGATGTGCAGGTTAGGTGAATTGGCCATGCTAAATTGTCAGTAGTGTTAGGATCATTAGTCAGGGGTAAATGTAGAGGAATGGGTCTGGGTGGGTTGCTCTTCAGAGGGTCGGTGTCGACTTGTTGGGCCGAAGGGCCTGTTTCTACACTGTAGGGAAACTAATCTAATCTAATCATGCTGCTTCATCTGATTACATTAGCATGTATCTCTCTTCTTCCCTCTGTAATATGCTTACCAGCCTCCTTTTAAATGTGTCTATATTTTTTGCCTTAACTATGTCATGTGATATCTTTGTCCAGAGAATTTGCTATTTCTCCTGGATTCTTTATAAGACAGTGACTAGTAAATCTGATTTGTTTTGCCCAATATTTTCGATGTGGACACTTTTTTTTACATCTCCAATATTCAGCCTTCTTTTTGCTGAAGAATAAATTTGGTGAAGGGAGGGGATTGAAATAGGCAATTGCCATAGATGTCATAGAGATATACAGCACAAAAACAGACCCATTGGTTCAACTCGTCCATGCCGACTAGATATCCTAAATTAATCTCGTCCCATTTGCCAACATTTGGCCTACATCCCTCAAAACCCTTCCTATTCAGATACCCATCCAGATTCCTTAAACCAATGTTGTAATTGTATCAGCCTCCGCCAGTTCCTCTGGCAGCACATTCCATGCATGCACAACCTTCTGCATGCCCCTGATGTCCCTTTTAAATCTTTTCCTTCTCACGTTAAACCTATGCCCTCTACCTTAGGGAATAGACCTTTATTAACCCTATCCATGCCCCTCATGATTTTATAAACCTCTACAAGGTCATCCCTCAACCTCCAACACTCCAGGAAAAAAAACCCCAGCCGATTCAGCCTCCCCCTATAGCTCAAACCTTCCAACCCTCCTTGTAAACCCTCCTTGGCAACATCCTTGTAAATCTTTTCTGAACCCTTTCAGGTTTCACAATATACTTGCTACATTAGGGAGACCAGAAAAGAACACAATATTCCAAAAATGACCTAATCAATATCCTGTATAGCTGCAACATGACCTTCCAACTCCTATGCTCAATGCTCTGACCAGTAAACACATGCATACCACATGCTGCCTCCATTATCCTATCTATATGTGACTAATCTTTCAAGGAAATATGAACCTACACTCCAAGGTCTCTTTGTTTAGCAACACTTCTCAGAACTTACCATTAAGTATATAAAGTCCTGCCCTGATTTGCCTTTCCAAACTGCAGCACCTCACATTTATCTAAATTAAACTCCATCTGCCACTCCTCAGCTCATCGGCCCATCTGATCAAGGTCTCATTGAATTCTGAAGTAATCTTCTTCACTGTCCACTACACAACCAATTTTGGCTTCATCTGCAAACTTACTAACTACACCTCCTATGTTCATGTCCAAATCATTATATAAATGTCTTCTTTTAATCTTTTTCATGCATTTTTCTTTAGGCGTCTATAATAATTTCTTTTGATATTTTATAAACAGGACCCAAAGGGTGTTAACATTACCGTTGACGTGCTCTGTACTATAATGGAGAATTCATCACTGGGAATACCTTATGAGCGATATGCGAAGGTTTCACATCTCCTTCTGAAGACATATGAAGAGAAATGTTTAGATGCAAGTTACAGCAAGTTTGTATCTGATATGTTGAACACCTCCTGGGCTGCACCAGCAGCAGATGGAAGTAGGGAAGCAATCAGTACTTAAAAACTGCTTTTAACAAGATCTGTTTATTGTGTTTTGCAATTCAAAAATAGTGGAGGAATGGAACTTCTTAAAAAATATTTTGTCCAATATTAATTGAGATACTGAAGGAATTTTCAAATTATTGAATCCATCTAATGGTGAACAATATTTCATTTGGGGCAAAATGCTGATTTTCCCTTTTTTTTATCAGTCAGAGAGAAAACTTTGGAATGATACAGCATTAGAAATTAATCTTACTATTAATCAAAAGAACTAAAAATATTGTATTTTTATGAACATGAAATGAGAAGACTAATTTATTAGCCTACTTTTGTGTCAGTATATTGAACACTGATTTATTGAAGCCATTGATTCTATTTGCAGAAATAGTTAATATCTTCCCACACACTTGACATTATAAAGTTGATAGACTTGTGTATGTCAAAAGTGATCTTTATTTTGTTTGGACATTTTTTGTGCTTGAGAAAATCTGTTTTACAGCCTCAAATATTACAAACTGTGCAATGAATCAAAGGGCAAAATTTTAAACATTGAGGGCAATTTCCATGAAAAGTCTGTTCAGAGTTAGAGTAAGATGTTGGTTCTGGATAAGAGGTAAAATTCTAAAATATTCAGTGATTGTGAAGGAACAAATTACTGCAGTTGCTGGCATCTGTACTGAAAGCAACAAATGCTGGAGATCACAGTGGGTCAGATAGCATCCATGGAGAGACAGCAAGCCATCGTTTGTAGATGACTCTTCATAAGAGCTGAAGTCAAGTGTGGAGGGGATAGAATTTATGCTATAGTTTTGGGGTGAAGGGGTGCAGGTGGTGGTTGGGGGTAATGGGTATAGGTGCTGGCGGAGAAAAGATGTTGCTAGTTCAGATTAAGTGATCGGAATGTGAGAATGGCAGAATAATGTTGTGTCTCCTGTCGGACTTAAAAGGACAGTAACTGGGATGGAGGAGGGGAGGACATGGTTACAAGCGAAAAGCAAGGGAAGAAATGGCTCACAATTTAAAGACGTGGAACTCAATACTAAGTCCAGGAGGCTGTAAAGTGCCTAGTCTGAAAATGAGATGTTGTTCCTTCAGTTTGCGCTGTCATTCACTGGTACACTGCAGCATGCTGAGGACAGACGTGTTAAAATGACTGGCTACAGGAAGATCAGGGTCCTGCTTGTACATAGACCCACTTCTGTAAGTCATTATCCAGTCTGTGTTTGGTTTCTCCAATGTAGAGTAGGCTACATTGGATGCAGTAAATAAAATAGCCAAGATTGGAGGAGGTACAGATGAAATGCTACTTCACCTGGAAATGACCTTCCTGTAGCCGGTCATTTTTTGTGCTTGAGAAAATCTGTTTGCAGCCATAAATATTACCAAATTGTGCAATGACCCAAAGGGCATAATTATAAACATTGAGGGCAATTTCCATGAAAAGTCTGTTCAGGATTAGAGTAAGAATTTGGTTCTGGATAGGAGTCCTGTTCGCATGTTCACCTGCCTGTTTTTCTTGTTGAATTGAGGAGGTGAACTTGCTATTTTCCAGTCTAATGGAACCTTTCCAAAATTCAATGTATTTTGGAAAATCAGCACCAAAGCATCTATGATCTCTTTTAAGACCCTAGGAGGAAGTCCATTAGGTTCCTGAGACTTATTACTTTGCAGCTCCACTGGTTCTCTCCGTACTGCTTCCCTGGTGATTATAATTTTACCAAGTGCATCTCTTCAACCTCCGGACTTACAGCTGTCACTAGGAAGTTCTTGGGCTGTACCACCACTGACCTACATTCCTTAACCTTGTATCTGATAGTTTGGTGAGCTGCACAAAAACTGTTGGCAGTCCAGGCAGTGTTATTAGTGATATTATTGACCATTATAGGAATTGTGCCAGTTAAATACCAATGCTTTAAATATGCCACTTAATAATGTATCATCAGAGATAAAGCAGTAAATACTTTGATAATTCCACATTATGATTTATCATCATTTTTTGAAGAAAGTTGCAATTATTATACTGCTGAAATCAGGGGAATTTCTCCTGTATCTATAGAATGTGGATATGGAGTCTTGACGTAATCAACAGTCCAAGAGCTTTGAACACTTCAACTGATCACATTACACTCATCAGGAACACATTTTGTTGTTTGTCATCTCATCAACACCAACAAGCTCAATAGACACTGAAACGGGACAAATGTTATTGACAGCAAAATAACAGTACTAGTTGAGAAGAGAATGAAATCTACATATCTGGCTCTAAAATTACAGTAGCCAGCTGGTGCCTACAGTGGTCACATTTAACCCTATATATTATGTAACTGTATGAAACAGCATTGCTTCAACGATTTACTGGTTGATTGTGGAATGTTGTTTAAAGTATCAAGCCTGATAATTCATAGAGTATAGAGATGTACAGCACAGAAACAGACCCTTTGATCCAACTTGTCCATGTTAACCAGATATCCTAACCTAATCTAGTTCCATTTGCTAGCACTTGGCCCATTTCCCTCTAAACCCTTCCTGTTCATTGACCCATCCAGATGCCATTTAAATGGTGTAATTGTACCAGCCTCCACCACTTCTTCTGGTAGCTCATTCCATACATACACCATGGTCTGCGTGAAGTTGCCCCTTAGGTCCCTTTTAAACTTTTCCCCTCTCATCCTAAATCTATGCCTTCTAGTTCTGGACTCTCCCACCCAGAGAAAAGATCTTGTGTTTTTAACCTATCCAAGCCCCTCATGATTTTATAAACCTCTATAAGGTCACCCCTCAGCCTCTGACACTTCAGGGAAAACTGCCCCAGCTTATTCAGCCTCTCTCTGTAGCTCAAATCCTCCAACCCTGGCAACATCCTTGTAAATCTTTCCTGAACTCTTTCAAATTTCACAACATCTTTCCAAGACGAGGAATTCCATGCAATATTCCAAAAGTGGTCCTGTATAGCTGCAACATGACTCCCAACTCCCATAAAGGAAAGCATACAAATACCTTCTTCATTATCCGATCTACCTGTGTTTGATCTTTTTCATCAACCATTTTTGTTTATGCCTTGAAATATTTTATTTGATTTTAATGAAATACATCAAGATTACCATTTTGATTGTGTTTGTGAAGTGGAATCTGGAAGTTTATTTTTAAATGTGAACTACCGTGAGTGGAAATGCATCGTGGCATTTTAAATTTAAATGTCAGTTATGTGGCACAGGAGATGTTAGGGAATGCATTATCAAAACGGAAGTACACCAGATTAAAGACTATTCCTATTGAATATTTATTTCCCATTGAATGCAAATTAATAGTCATGGATCTCTTTCAAATTATACCATCAGTTCTTGTTATTTATTTGAAACAATTAGAAGAGCCTTTTCTATATGATCAAGTTAAAGTAATAAATGACTTTCAGATTTTTAGAAACAATATTTTAAACTAAAACCCCTCTTCTCATTTGGCTTTTGAAAAGCCAGTCCCCATCTAGTTGACAGCACAAACATAACACCAGCAGTGCAGTGTTTAATTAATTTTCAAACTATATTTTATATTGTTCTGTTAAAGCAAACAATTCCTGAGTTACATGATTAATTTTTAAATGTATTTTAAACAGGAGTATCTGACCAGTTTAAGAATTTGCATGAGTTAAATTATGCTAGTTTTTCAGAATTGATGCATTGTTGGGTGTGTCTGTGTAGCCAGGCACCTTGCGTTTAAAAAGCCTGCATTTGCACTCTCACATTCACATATATATGTCAATATGACAAAGTCTTTGAAAATTTCAGAGTGTGGAGCTGGAACATACCTACACTGCAAATGGAGCTTGTTTTTCCTTTCCTCCTAAAACTTACTCACTTCCTTTCCTGAAGGTGATATTCACCCTGAATTTAGTTCATTGGCCATTAGATCCCTGCATGATTATTCTATGCATGCAAGCCTAGACAGTTTACATGGGCAGGCTGTTCAACTTTGGGATTAATAGTACACCTTTACAAAAATGTTGACAGCTGTATGTTTCGAGGACGATTCTGGTCAGACGCTGGAACCATTTTTCCCCTTCTGCTACCTGAAAGATACTGCAATCAATTGTAGCCTTTGAACAAGACACAGATAATGCTGGAGAAATTTAGGTCTAGTAAGAGTTGTGCAGAGAGAAACAGAGGTAACATTTCAAGTCCGGTATGACTCTTATTCATCTTCTGAAGAAGAGTCATAATGGATTCAAAACATTAACTCTGTATCTTTTTCAATAGAAGCTGCCAGACCTACTGAGTTTTCTTCTGGAGTACAGTTTCATAGTTCCTCGAAAGTAGAGTCGCAGGTAGTGAACAAGGCGTTTGGTACGCTTGCCTTTGTTGCTCAATGCATTGAGTATAGGAGTCGGAATCATTACGGCTGTACAAGACACTGGTTAGGCCACTTCTGGAACACTACGGTCCATTCTAGTGTCCTTGCTATAGGAAGGCTATTGTTAAACTTGAAAGGATTCAGAAAAGATTTAGAAGGATGTTGCCAGGGTTGGAGGGTTTGAGCTATAAGGAGAGGTTGAATAGGTGGAGGCTGGTACAATTACACCATTTATAAGGCATCTGGATAGGTATATGAATAGGAAGGGTTTGGAGGGCTATGGGCCAAAATGCTGGAAAATGGGAAGAGATTAATTTAGCATATCTGGTCAACTTGGACGAGTTGGACCGAAGGGTCTGTTTCAGTGCTGTACATCTGTAAGCTTCTATGACTCTGTGTTTGGTTCAGATTTCCACCATCCACATTACCTTGCTTTTAAATATATCATTTAAACTGCTGTTCCTGTTGGCTTACCACAGAGTCAAACCTGAGCTATCTGGTTTAGAATTACCACTAGTTTGTGTATTTACTGACTAAACCACAGGAGAAGTATAGACAAATGTACTTTTATCTATTTGTACATTCCAATTGCATTTTTCCCATTCCAGGCAGGCAGTGGGCCTATCAGTCCTGTACAGAATTTGGCTATTATCAGTCAACTGAATCACCACTGCAGCCTTTTTCTGGCTTTCCTCTCAGGTAAATAGATTTCTAGGTTACTTATTGCTTAGAGTTGTTTCTTTTGATAACCTCTTGCCTAATGAGGAACATGAACACACAATAATTCTGAGCTAATGTACATTTAAAATGTGACAATGTAAGAACCATGTGTAAAACCTGACTTTGACTATGACAAATTTTTAAAAAATGTAGGAGCAAATCATACAGTATCAGCAATAATGATCTTCACATTTCTGAAGAAAAGTAACAGTCCATATTACTGTCACAAACATGTCCATTGAATGGCACAACTGTAGAAATAACCAAACTGTAAATGTGAAACAATTGATTCACTCTACAAGTAAGTGATGTTGTACAAGTAGTCATATGCATATTAAAGGAATGGAACAAGCATCGTTTTATTAAGGAATGTGTGTCTTCAACCAAGCAGAGAAACTGCAACCTATGACAATGTTGTTTTATTTATTCAAGGACCGTGGACTTCACTGGCTCAGGCAACATTTATTACCCCTCCCTAATTGTCTAGAGAAGCTGCCTTCATAAATCACTGCAGCCCACTGGTGTTGCTACACCTGAAGTACTATTAAGGAGGGAGTCCTAAGATTTCAGGACCCAGTGAAAGTGGAAGATTCTGATGTAGTTCCAAGTCAGGATAGTGAGTGGCATTGAAGTGAACTTGCAGGTGATGGAGTTCCCATGCATTTGCACAATTCTAGAGGGTAGTGGCCATGGGTTTTGAAGGTTTTGTCCATGAAGCTTTGCTGAGTTGTTACAGTGCTTTCTGTGGATTGCATATACTGCTGTCATTGTCGCCAATGGTGGAGGAACTGTGTCAGCATCATCACCTTATAGTCCAAGGAACAATCACTTAACAAAGAGCTCAAACGTAAAGCATAAATATCACTGAAAAGGCAAAGGAAATTTACAGCCATTAATTATGAATACCAAAACATTATACTCAAAGAAGTGTCATCAAGAATGTAGCAATTAAGATGACGATGGCATCGTACATGCCACAGTGAAAAAGTAGGCAGGGGATTCTGTAGATCAGGACAAAGTAAGGACTGCAGATGCTGGAGATCAGAGTCAAAAGGTGTGGCACTGGAAAAGCGCAGCAGGTCAGGCAGCATCTGAGGAGCCTGATGGAGGGCTTATGCCTGAAACATTGACTCTCCTCCTCGGATGCTGCCTGACCTGTTGTGCTTTCCCAGTGCTATACTTTCTGATTCTATAAACCAGACAAACCTAATTCTCCTTGCTCTTTCATTTAAAAACAATATTAGCATATAGAAGCTGGGAACAACATGTATCATGTGTCAGATCTTGAGAATTTCAGAAAATCACTCCATATGAGAAAATGACGACTGCAATATCTTGAATGAGGAATTTGGAAGGTACGTGGCTGCAGAAATTAGGAGAGAAGCAACACTTTGATTTTTTTTTTGGGTCGTATTATAGATAAGCTCTGTTACTTGCACCCCATATTGAATTAATATAGCCGTAGATATGATGAATCAGTGTTCAGCTGAGTTGGCACATTGTAGTATTTGAATAGATGTGTGTTTATATCAGGGCAGCATCTGTTCCCTTCACAGACCAAGCATTATGAACTATGCCTGAAAAGCACTACAGTTCAGTGTACAAACCATCATCTTCACCATCACTTGGAACAAGCATCAGCACAATTATACACACTTTGGAAAATTTAGACATTAATGACAAAGAAGTGTGTGTGAGGTACCAACAGTGTAAAGAAAAGGTAACAGTGGCACTGGTTAATGATGGGCCAGCTAGTGCCGAGCAGTGATGCAGCATGAATACACATTCATATGGGCACACATCTTAGTGGGCTGGCTTTCAAAAAGAATGTTCTAACATCAATGTTACAATGGGGAATCACATGCTTCTTCGCAAATGTATTTTAAAGCATAACAGAGTGTCTGAATGAGCCAACATCAATATATGCATCAGGAACAAAAACATAAGTTACTGGAAAAGCTCAATAGGTCTGGCAGTATCTGTGATGAGAAATCAGAGCTAACGTTTCCAGTCTGGTGGAGTTCTGAGGAAGGGTCACTGGACCCGAAACATTAACTCTGGTTTCTCTTCACAGATGCTGCCGGACCTGATGAGCTTTTCTAGAAACCTCTGTTTTTGTTTCTGATTTACAGTATCTGCAGCTCATTCAGTTTTTAATCAATATATGCACAGTCACCTCCCATGAGGAAATCATGGAGCAAGAATTATCATGCAATCTGGTATTGAATGCAAGGAAACACCAGTGGCATCTGTTATAGGAAGTCTATTTTTCAAGCATAATGCATAAAGGTATCTTTCATTTGAATTACATTTTATGATAAAAATTATTACTGGCTGAAACTACTGGCAAATGGTTGGAGACAGCCACAAGAGAATCGAAGAACAAAGTTTTCTATGTACTTGTGTAGCAATGAAGTAATGGTTTAGTCTCTTGTCATTTCTTGAAATTCATTTGGAGCATTTGGACATCACTGACTGGCCAGCATTATTGCAAGTCTCTAATCACCCTTGAGAAGGTGATGGTGAGCTGCCTTCTTGAATTGATGTAGTGCATGTGCTGTAGGTAAACCCACAATGACATATAGGAAGGAATTCCAGGATATTGACCCAGTGACAATGAAAGAGCGGTGATACATTTACATGTCAGAGTGAATGGATTACTACAGAAGTGGACAGTTGGCAAACATATATCTTTGATGGCCTTTCTATATCTCTGATTAATAGCAATAAATATCAGTTCACATCAATATCCATACCTCAACCCGCATGACTAAAACAGATTTGGTCATTTATCTCACTGCTGTTAGTAGGAATTTTCTATGCACAAATTGCTGACCCGTTCTGAAATTGCATTAGTGATACTACTCAAAAGCACATCCTTGACTGTAAAGCACATTGAGACATCCTGAGATTATGAAAGGCACTACATAAATGCAATTCATCCGTTTAGAATCCCTCTTCATCTTATTGATGTCAGAAAGAATAAGCATTGCCGCCACAGAGTACAGCATTGAGCACAGTGGACTGATTGATATGCCTGGGAGCTCACAGCTTGATAACTATGGCATGCAATCTACTGCTAAACCTGTTGGTAAGTGGCTGCAGCTCAGCAGGGGACCCAGATTTCTGTCTGGCTAACATGAGGTTCAGCTGAACTACTTCAAGTCAGCTGTCACTTCTTAATAGGGAGATGCATTCAGGCCACAGCAGCTGATGAAATTGTATCCAAACATATTTTATATAAAGAATAAGGCCACCAATGAAGTTATAGGGTCCTGGGTCTTTGGTGCAGATCCAGAGGTCAAAGTGCAGGAGCTGGAATGGAAGGAAAACATCACATTTACACTGTTAGCCAGGAGGCTCTCCAGGGGAATGAATTGGGAGCAGCTCGCGAGGAGGTCAATTCAAGCAATCCTACCCTGATGACCCAGTGCAATGCTGCAACATTTCCTATGGTCTTGCACATGTAGTTAACATCAGTGAAAGTATCTTGTGCCATCTGCTAGCCAGCAAACCACCAACCTCACACACTGCTCAGTGCACCACATCCCTGCATCATTTACCAATCATATAGAACATTCAGATATGTCATCTTGCCATCAGATACTTTAACAATGTTGCCAGCTTCTCACCTAATCTCACAGCTTCCACATGCTGCCAGCTATTCAACTCTGACACATACATCTCGGAAGTATTGTGCAACATTCTCACTGATGCACCTCCCTCTCCCTTGCAAGGCTAGGTCACACGAGAGGAGGCAGCAGTGAAAAACTGAGGACAGTTTGACATGCCACCATTTTCTAAGCCCTTGGAAGAGTTAGTGCTACAAATTACTAGGCCAGCAGAAGAGGCCCTTGTAAATGACACCACCAAAACAATGATGTTTGCCTGCCTAATGATGCTTCTCAAACCCCACTTCATACTGCTGTCACTTTCATGATTCATGAGACAATCATCGAAGCCTGCTTCATCTATTAGCCACCCAGTGGTTTGTCATGGTGATTCAAATGCAGTTGACATAGTGGTCTGCTGCAGAATGAAGACACTATGACCAGCGTCACAATCTCAGGCATTGTCCCACATGATTCTCTATGTATGGTCACATATCAGTTGGACATCCAGGGAGAGGAATCCCATTCTATTATGGTGTATTTGATGTTGACATGGAGTGCCCACAACGTGATATACATACAGTCAATGGAACTCCACTTTATGGAGATGCTGTCCAGTATGGCAAGCTACAAGCTCTCTCCATTTGCTACTCTGTGGCAAGAGAAAATGAGTGTTGTCAGCTGTCTTGGAATACAGAGCCTTATGTGTCAGTGGTCAGCAAAATCATAGATGTTGCAAATATTGCCTTGCTGCAGCCTGAAAGGGGCCTGATGTCTAAAAGCTCATACCTTAGTTCCTACCTAGAAGCTAGTAATGCCGTCTTGCCTTAGCTGTGTGGACATAGCTGTGATTGCATCAGGCAGCAGCTTTCCTGTTGAGGAATCCTTGATGTAGCAAAAACATCTGACTCAGTGTTCCTTGCCGAGTTCACAGTAAGATAAATGTTCCCGGAACGCTCTGTACAAATATGACCTCCAGCTAGGAATCACTCCTCTCTTCCAGCAGTTTATCCTGCTCTGTGCACGTCTGTTTACTTTTTTTGTCAATTTGTAATTTTAAAAAATCGCAACTACACCCATTTCTGGGGGAGTAAATGATTTGTTCATGTTCCTTGAAGTGAAGCCAAAATTTTTCAGTACATTCCACTGCACTCCCCTGTAGAATTGAACAACTTTAAAGAATTGTAAGAGTCATACAATGCTTTTCACAATCGCAATAACGGCCAGTATAAACCGACCAGCAACAAATCTTTAAATACTTGATAATTCCATTAAAGATTACTGCTTGGTTTGAGGGCATGTAGGATCATAGATCCCTTCCTTCTGTTGAATGTAAGGTCAGCTTTGTGTGTTTAAGAACAGTACTGTGGTGCGATCGACAATGGCAAAACTGTCGGTAAATGAATGAAGTCAAACTCTGCTAGCATAGCTGCAGTGGTTACTCCTGCACACATGGTAATGCCTTTGCAAAGTGATATCTGGCATAGTTCACCTCCTAAATATGCACACACGTTACAAAGTGAAAGAAATAAAAGTCGTATCAAATTGTTATTATTGATTGTTTGATTTAATACAATTTTGCAAACGCATGTTAGCTTATTCCCTCTTTTATTACAGGTACAAACTTCAGCAATGTGTAGATTTATTTGGCCCAGCATTTAATAACTCTGTGGTTGCTGATGCTGTGGAGCACACCAATGAAAACTATGGAGGCACAAACATCAAAGGCAGTCGGATAGTTTTCCCCAATGGATCAATGGATCCCTGGCACATACTGGGAATTACCAAACAGCAAAAAGCTATTTACATTCAAGGTAATGAAACTGTAGATATGAAACACGTTGAGCTAGAGTTTCAGTTAGTGTGCACTATGTTTTAGCAGCAAAACCAGCCAAACAACTGCAAACAATTGCAAATGTCCAAATGTAAGTTGCAATCAAAGTAAATTGAGCTTTCTTCACCTTGAGCATGGTTTTAAAATCACTTTGCTAAACTCCAGCCCCACCCACACAACTGGCAATATCCCCAGAATAAAATGACAAGAATGATTAGTTTCAACTAACACAACCTATAATGATCTAACAAATAAATTCTTCAAACTGAGCCCATTTTCTTAGGTGCACAGGCATTAGTAGGAACATTTTGAATGTTTTTAGATACCACAAAATATTTAATTTACAATGAAACTGACTAGTAAATATTTCATTACATCTTTTTATAACATTATTCTCAGTCATTTAAAATTAGGTTACTCACAGAGAGTGAAAAGGACATCCAACTAAAAGTGTGATAAATCCACTTTCAGCATGTTAATTGAACTCCTCTGGTTATCACTCTTAAACATCAATGAATAGTTTTAATACAGAGAAAAAAAATGATGATGTTGTTTAATTTTCCAATTACACAGATCATTGGAATATTTTATTTTTGATCAGGCAAAAATGTTGTAGTGGAAATTTGAACAAAACTTACCACACTCCAATTTCATGTGCAATGTGGGTCCAAAGTGGAAACCATTCCATTTATGAAACAAGGGTATAATTGTGAGTATGCGAATGGCACATGATATGGCTTATCTCTTGGTGTTTTCCATCAACTGGGATTCTGTAAGACTGTCCTCTCCCTTGTTCTGCTCCTTTTTCAAATCATTAATTTTTCCACTCTCTAATCAACAATAATGTAAGACAACAGTTCTGTACACTAGTGAGTGAGTGTTTAGTAAGTATTAGTGAAGAAGTATGTGATGCATTTCAATTAGAAAGACGTCCTACCTCACTCAAGCCTATTTTCCAATAGATGTAAACAATCACAAGGCATTATTCTAGGAGCGCCTTTGGCCAACATACAAATCTGAACCAGTTCTTAAAATAGATGACCTAGTAATTCATTTCATTGCTGTTTGTGGAAGCTTACTTTGTGCAAATTGGCAGCTGCACTTCCTATATTGTAATGGTGGGCAGAATTTTACAGACCCACCAGTAAGTGTGCCAGGAAGGAACAAAAAAAACTTGGGTGGCTTTTCCTCTAATTGCACCCAGTCTGAAATTTTACAGGGACGCTATTAGGTGTAGAAATTTCCAATACCTGTTAAAATTCCTAATACATGCTTATACCTACATTTATGTATCTACTTTTTATCACAGTGTTGAGATGTTACTAAACCTAGAGCATCCTAAATCAACTCATCTCACAATGTAGAAATTTTCCAAATAAATGCCTGTGAAGCACTAGCTGTGAGGTTCATTGTTTTTCATTGTTATACCCAGCCCTGCACTCAGGATAAGCGTAGAGCAAGGGCAATCATGCAGATAAGGCTGCAGAAGATGTATTATAAACACCATAAATATCATTTAGAAATGTATTTTAATCTCCAGTGACAAATTGGAAGGTCCACTTGACCAAGATTTCAAGTTTTAAGTTTTTTTTTACTTGTACAAATAAACTAAAACTAACAATGACTAATCATTAAAATAAAAACGGGGAAACCTGAATTGAAAGCAGAAAGTGCGAGAGAACCCAACAGATCTGGCAACATCTCTGGAGCCAGACATTGAGTTCATATTTTGAGACCAACATATTGTTAACCTTGTTTATTTCTTTCGCCATAGATACTGCCAGACATGTTGACTTTCTCTAGCACTTTCTGCTTTGATTATATTGACTAAGATTATTTCAGTAGGTAATGTGAACTCTAAACTGCAGAAAGGTTTCCCCATGTGACATTTAAATGATTGAAACACCCTCTGCACAGTTATACTTTACTCAATCTTTGAAATAACACTTCATTGTCCAGGAAACAGTCCAAGAAACAGTCCAAATCTATTCTCAGCAAATGGTGGCTTGCTTCATTTTTCCTTTTCCAACTGGGTAGTGTCTAATCCTCAAACTGAGACTGAGACTTCATTGTAAGGGTTACTCTGGAAACTCTGGAAACCCCTCCTCTGGACAAAGCTAGGTGAATCTTCCAGTCTCATTTAAATCCTCAAGAATTTGATCTGTGCAATTTGAACACAAGTTCCCGCTTAACATTCTGTGTGGTAAGCAATAGATACTGGCTGTCTCCATTTCTTTTAGAACTATTAAACAACATCAAAATAGTGCTATAAGTTCTTTTGGCATTTAAAGAACCTTAAGCCATTAAATAAAAGCAGAACAACATATTAAGATTATCTGCATGAATTTCCACTATGTTCTTTCATCAACTGTTTATTGCATTCTCCAAGGATTAAGAGTTGATTCTTGTTACCATGTATCCATTTTCAAGGCATTAAATTTTCTTATTCTCTGTTAAATAAATACTTTACAAACTCGCTGGTTGATGAATGATTCTGTATGATCATAGAATAAAATGATTAACTACTAGAGATTAAATACTGGACAGCAACATCATTATTAGCAAATTGACACAGGATGGAAACAGTCCAACCAGGAAAGGGGTTATACTGGACCTGATTTTGGGAAGTGAGCCCTGCCAGGTGAATGAAGGTTCAGTGAGAGAGCATTTCGGGAGTAGTGACCATAATACTGAGAGTTTTAAAATCCTTATGGATAGGGATGACAGCAGTTCTCGGGTGAATGTGTTAATTTGGGGAAAGGCAAACTATAACAAATTAGGCATAAACTGGTGATTGGAGGTGGTTGTTTGATGGTAAATCCACATCGGACATGTGAGAGTAATTCAAATGGCAGTTGTTAAGAGATCAGGAGCGGCACATTCCTGCAAGAATGAAGGATTGGAATGTTATGTGACCTTTGGATGACTAGGATGTTATAACCTTGGTCAAAAAGAGAAAGGAAGCATACGTAAAGTCTAGGAGGATGGGCTTTTTATCCATATAGAGGGCAGCCAGGGAAAGGGTTGGCCCACTCAAGGACAAAAAAGCGAATCTATGTGTGGAGCCATAAGAAGTAGGTGATGTTCTCAATAAATACTTTATGTTGGTTTTCATCAAAGGGAAGAAATTGGTGGAGGAGGATTTCAGAGAAGAGAGTGTTGAATGTCTAAACCGAGTTGCCACTAAAAAGGAAGAGGTGTTGTATGTCTTAAAAAAGTAAGCCCCTGAGTCCTCAATATTTTATCCCAAAATATTGAGGGAGGTAAGGCAACTGATAGCTAGAGCATTGACATACATCTTTCTATTCTCTTTGGCCATAGGTGAGGTCCCAGAGAGCTGGAAAATAGTCAATGTCCCATTGTTTAGGAAAGGTAGCAGGGATAGTCCTGGAAATTACAGGCCTGTGAGCCTCACATTGGAAATTATTGGAAAAGATTCTCAGGGACACGATCCATACACATTTAGAAGCAAATGGACTGATTAGTGACAGACAACATGGTTCTGTGCGGGCAAGTTCGTGCCTCACTAACTTGATCAAGTTTTTTGAGGAGACGACAAAGAGGATTGATGATGGAAAAGTGGTTGATATTGTCTATGTGGACTTCAGTAAAGTCTTTGACAAGGTCCCTCATGGTAGATTGGTACAAAAGGTGAAGTCACATGGTATTTGGGATGAGCTGGCAAGGTGAATACAGAACTGGCTTAGTCATAGAGGACAGAGGGTAGTGATGGAAGGATGCTTTTGGAGTGGAGGGTTCTGACTAGTGGTGTTCCCATAGGCATCAGTGTTGGGACCTCTGCTGTTCGTGATCTACCTAAATGGTTTGGAGGAAAACGTAGCTGGTCTAATATGTTTGCAGATGATACAAAGCTTGGTGGAATTTTGAAGTGTGAGGAGGAGTGTCAGAGGATACAGCAGGATATAGGTCAGTTGGAGGCATGGGCAGAAACATGGCAGATAGTGTTTAATCTGGACACGTGAGGTGTTGCATTTTGGAAGGTCAAATACAGGTGGAAATTATACAGTGAATGCAGAACTCTTATGAGTATTGATATACAGAGGGATCTGGATGCACAGGTCCACAGATCACTGAAGGTGGCAGCACATGTAGATAAGATAGTAAACAAGGCCTAAGCATGTGTGCCTTCATTGGGGGGTGGTGGAGGAGTATAAAAGAGGTGTGAAAGGCAGGTTTCTCGCACAAAGGGTGATGAGTGGGTGGAACGTGCTGCCAGAGGAGGTGGTGGAAAGACAAAATAGCAGCTTCAAGAAACACCTGTAAAGATACATGAATAGAAAGGGAATTGAGGCATACAGATTCTGTAAGTGAAGACTGTTTAATATGGAAGGGCAAAATGAGTCGGCGCAGGCTTGGAGGGCCAAATGCCCTGTTCCTGTGCTGTACTGTTTTTTGTTTTTTGTAAATTGTTTCAAGTCAACTGAACATAGCTCTTCCTTATTAAAAGTGGGAATGAACAAGCAACCATTGTTCCCAGATACTATCGCTATTAGCCAGCAATGCTTTTGCTTTATCAGTGAGTTGTAAGTACATAAACTATGCTGATGAATACTCCTGTTGAAGGAATGACATCTATAATAAAAGATTTAGGTATAAAGTGAAAATCTGTGAAAATCACCAGTGTTTAATGGTGATTTTCATTTCAATCTATAAATTGCTGTTAATATGTGTTCACTGAAATAAGATGCTCTTATTTTATAAATCTTAATCTGTTATTTATTCTTGATCAAGATAATAAAGTTGCTGATAATCCTCAACTTGCAAACATAAAATGCCCTTTGACAAATATTCAGCACTTGACTGTTGTTAGTGTGTTAAATGTAATAATTTTTGACATGACTAAATAGGTCAAATCGACTCCAATTTGTCTATCGGACCAAAAGGTCCATGTCAGATGCCATTTCACTTGCCCTTCACTCCTCCCTAGAACATCTTGACACCAAGAAAAGCTACCAAGAATCCTACTCATTGACTACAGTTCAGCCTTCAACACTATTATTCCCTTGAGACTGAGGACTGAACTTAGTGATCTCAGACTAAGCCCCACTCTCTGCAAATGGATCCTCAGTTTCCTGACCCACAGGCCACAATCAGTAAATATTGGGGGCAATATTTCATCCTTACTAACACTCAATACTGGAGCCCCCAGGAATGCGTACTCAGCCCCCTATTGTACTCACTATTTACCCATGACTGAGTCACCAAATACTAGACTAATGCCATTTACAAGTTCGCTGATGACACCACCATAGTCGGTCAAATTTCAGATGGTGACGAAACTGACTACAGACGGGCAGTAGAAGACCTGGAAAAATAGTGCACTGAGAACAACCTAGCTCTCAATGCCAGCAAAACCAAGGAACTCATTTTTGACTTTGGCGAGATATTACTCATGCCCCCCTACACATTAACAGCACAGAGGTGGAACGAGTGGAGAGTGTCAAGCTCCTGGGAGTGGTCGTCAACAACAAGCTTTCTTGGACTGTTCATGTGGGTGCACTGGTTACAAAGGCCCAACAAAGTCTCTTCTTCCTCAGGCAGCTGAGGAAATTTGGCATGACAGCGAATACCCTTGCCAACTTTTATAGGTATGCCATCAAGAGCATTCTGTCTGGATACATCACTACCTGGTATGGCAACTGTACCATTCAAGATCGAAGATAGTTACAGAGAGTGGTGAACACGGCCCAGACAATCATAAAGGCCAATCTCCCATCTACAGAATCCATCTGCCAGGCCTGCGGTCAAGGAAAGGCCACCAGCATTCTCAAAGATCTATCGCACCCTGGCAATGTTTTTCTACAACCTCTACCATCAGGGAAAAGGTACAGAATCCTGAACACCCACACACACACCAGCCGGTTTCGAAACAATTTCTACCCTACCATTGTTAGAATACTAAATGGACTCTCAAACTCTTAACATTCGCCTGACCTGTGCTTTTGTTTTTGCCGCTGCTTACCTATTATTTACTTATCTGTGCTACTTAACTCTGTGATCTGCCTGTATTGCTCGTAAGACAAAGCTTTTCACTGTACCTCGTCACACGTAACAATAAATTCAATTCAATTCAATTCTTTGCAATATACACAACACTATCACAGTTGCTGGCTATCTTTTCAATTAGTCTGCTTTTTTAAAGAAAATAGATTATTTAAAGACTTGTCTTGAAAATATGCCAGTGTTTATTTACAAATATTAACAGCAGTTGAAAGAGAACACCAACCATTTAGTTACAGTGACGTCAGGCAACATCTGAGTAGGTTACTTTTGCAAGTCAATTGGCATTGATGAAATAACCCATTCCTGACGCATTAATACCAAAAATGATAAATGAATGTTATAAAACTTTTGTTGCTTCCTCCATGTTAATCTACACAAGTTCCAAAGCGACATTTACAAAAGTAAGAATGGACAAAATGTTCCCATTTGCCTTTAAAATGTTTTGTCAAGTGGGGTACATGGAGCTCAGTCTGCCATGGCTCGGAGAAATCTTTCTCGTGTGATCTTCCACTCTTCACCTCCTTGACCATACAACTAGGCTAATGGGTGTCATTCTCAGGGAGTTTACATGGTTTGAGAGATGGAGGTGCTCACCACTCCTGGGACCTTCTGGCTTTCAGGCCTCCCGCATGCTACTTAAAGTCTAGCTAAGCATCAGTTCAATGCCCACAAATCAGAAACTGGCCCTCACATTGTGGCACTCGACTGTTATCACTAAACATATGACTCAGAGAAATGGAAAGCACGCTCCCAGCTCCATGGACAGATAGCTTGGTGTCAGGTGATGGATAGGAGGACAGTCCTTTTACCAGTCAACTGCTATAAGAAGGCCATGCTGTCAGTGTGGATACAGATAATGGCCCACGTCAATGCTGCGTCCCAGGTGGAAAGGAATACCCAGTAGAATTGAAGGCAGGCATAACGAGTTTTTGCACTCCACAAGGGTGAGGGCTCACACTTACAGGGCCACCACTCACTCTTAACTCTGTTCTATTAAAGTGCTACCAGTGAGTTATTTAATCAATGCCAACTGACTTTGAAAGGCAACATATACATACCTTACAAAGGCTCATGGACTGCAACTCTCTGTGTTGCATACATTGGGACCATTAAACAGCTGTCACCCATCTCATGCAGCTAACCCTTCTTACCCTCTGTGCTTTCTACTCACTCACTGGGAACACCTCACCACCTCTCCTGCTCATGTATTATTGCTAATTGTGCTTCCATCCACTTTCATTGTCCCTCCCTTCATCTCATTGCAGCAAAAATTGGCCCATCCTGACATCTCCAAGGCATCCTGACTAACCTATTTGTCATCACCACACTACTTGCACATGACCTCCAGGACTAATTGTGGCCTAATTCCTGAACTGCAGGAACACATAGAACATAGAACATAGAAGAATACAGCGCAGTACAGGCCCTTTGGCCATCGATGTTGCGCCGATCCAAGCCCACCTAACCTATACTAACCCACTATCCTCCATATACCTATCCAATGCCCGCTTAAATGCCCATAAAGAGGGAGAGTCCACCACTGCTACTGGCAGGGCATTCCATGAACTTACGACTCGCTGAGTGAAGAACCTACCCCTAACTTCAGTCCTATATCTACCCCCCCTTAATTTAAAGCTATGCCCCCTTGTAATACCCGACTCCATACGCGGGAAAAGGTTCACACTGTCAACCCTATCTAACCCCCTAATCATCTTGTACACCTCAATCAAGTCACCTCTAAACCTTCTTTTCTCTAGTGAAAACAGCCCCAAGTGTCTCAGTCTTTCCTCATACGATCTTCCTTCCATACCAGGCAACATCCTGGTAAACCTCCTCTGCACCCGTTCCAGTGCCTCCACATCCTTCCTATAGTATGGCGACCAAAACTGCACACAATATTCCAGATGCGGCCGCACCAGAGTCTTATACAACTGCATCATGACCTCAGGACTCCGGAACTCAATTCCTCTACCAATAAAAGCCAGTACGCCATATGCCTTCCTCACCGCACTATTTACCTGGGTGGCAACTTTCAGAGATCTGTGTACATGGACACCAAGATCCCTCTGCTCATCCACACTACCAAGTATCCGACCATTAGCCCAGTACCCCATCTTTTTGTTATTCTTCCCAAAGTGAATCACCTCACACTTAGCTACATTGAATTCCATTTGCCACCTTTCTGCCCAGCTCTGCAGCTTCTCTATATCCTGCTGTAACCTGCCACATCCTTCCTCACTGTCAACAACTCCTCCGACTTTCGTATCATCTGCAAACTTGCTCACCCAACCTTCTAACCCCTCTTCCAGGTCATTTATAAAAATGACAAACAGCAATGGTCCCAAAACAGATCCTTGCGGAACACCGCTAGTGACGGCACTCCATGAAGAAACTTTGCCATCAACTACTACCCTCTGTCTTCTTCCATCCAGCCAATTCCTAATCCAAACCTCCAACTCACCCTCAATGCCATATCTCCGTATTTTCTGCAGTAGCCTACCATGGGGAACCTTATCAAACGCCTTACTAAAATCCATATATACCACATCTACCGCTTTCCCCTCATCAACCTCCTTCGTCACCTTTTCAAAGAATTCAATAAGGTTTGTGAGGCACGACCTGCCCTTCACAAAACCATGCTGACTATCCTTGATCACATTATTCCTATCCAGATGTGCATAAATCCTATCCCTTACAATTCTCTCTAAGACTTTGCCCACAACAGAAGTGAGACTCACCGGCCTATAGTTACTAGGGTTATCCCTACTCCCCTTTTTGAACAAGGGAACCACATTTGCTATCCTCCAGTCTACTGACACTATTCTTGTAGACAACGAGGACATAAAAATCAAGGCCAATGGCTCTGCAATCTCATCCCTTGCTTCCCAGAGAATCCTAGGATAAATGCCATCAGGCCCAGGGGACTTATCTATTTTCACCTTTTCCAGGATTTCCAACACCTCTTCTCTACATACCTCAAAGCCATCCATTCTACTTATTTGTGTCTCAGTATTCACATCGACGACAATGCCCTGTTCCTGAGTAAATACTGAAGAAAAGTATTCATTCAGTGTCTCCCCAATCTCTTCCACCTCCACACGCAACTTCCCACTACTATCCTTGACTGGACCTATTCCTACCCTAGTCATTCTTTTATTCCTAACATACCTATAGAAAGCCTTAGGGTTTTCCCTAATCCTACCGACTAGGGACCTTTCATGTCCCCTCCTTGCTGCTCTTAGCTCTCTCTTCAGGTCCTTCCTGGCTACCCTATAACTCTCAATCGCCCCAATTGAACCTTCACGTCTCATCTTGAGATAGGCCGCCCTCTTCCATTTAACAAGGGATTCCAATTCCTTATTAAACCCCGGCTCCCTCGCACGACCCTTTCCTCCCTGCCTGACAGGTACATAATTATCAAGGACACTCAATAGTTGCTCCTTGAACAAGCTCCACATATCATTTACACTCTTGCCTTGGAGTCTACTTTTCCAAGCCACACATCCTAAGTCATGCCTCACCGCATCATAATTTCCCTGACCCCAGCTATAACTCTTGCCCTGTAGTACACACTTATCCCTCTCCATCACGAGAGTAAAAATCACCGAATTATGGTCACTATCCCCAAAGTGCTCACCTACCTCTAATTCTAACACCTGGCCTGGTTCGTTACCCAGAACCAAATCCAGTATGGCCTCACCTCTTGTTGGCCTGTCTACATATTGTGTCAGGAAACTCTCCTGCACACATTGAACAAACACTGACCCATCTAACGAACTTGAGCTATAGCTTTCCCAATCAATATCAGGAAAGTTAAAGTCCCCCATAACAACCACCCTATTACTGTCACTCATCTCCTGAATCACCTTCCCTATCCTTTCTTCAATGATTCTAGAACTATTAGGAGGCCTGTAAAAGACTCCTAACAGGGTGACCTCACCTTTCCTATTCCTAACCTCAGCCCAAACTACCTCAGATGGCAAGTCCTCATCCATCGTCCTTTCCACCACTGTAATACTATCTTTGACAAGCAATGCCACACCTCCCCCTCTTTTACCCCCACCTCTGACCCTACTAAAACATTTAAATCCAGGAACCTGCAACAGCCAATCCTGTCCCTGTTCTAGCCATGTCTCCGTAATAGCCACAACATCGAAGTCCCAGGTACCAACCCACGCTGCAAGTTCACCTACCTTATTTCGTATACTTCTTGCATTGAAGTATACACACTTCAAGCCACTTTCCTGTTTACAGACACCCTCCTTGGAAATTGATGCCATGTTCCTAACCTCCCTACACTCCAGGCCCTGCACCCTGAAGCTACAATCTGGGTTCCCATGCCCCTGCAGAGTTAGTTTAAACCCCCCCCAAGAGCACTAGCAAACCTCCCCCCAAGGATACTGGTGCCCCTCAGGTTTAGGTGTAGACCATCCTGTTTATAGAGGTCCCACCGTCCCCAGAAAGAACCCCAGTTATCCAAAAACCGGAATCCCTCCCTCCTGCACCATCCCTGTAGCCACGCATTTAAGTGTTCTCTTTCCCTATTCCTCGACTCTCGATCACGTGGCACGGGTAACAAACCAGAGACAACAACTCTGTTCGTTCTAACTATGAGCTTCCAACCTAGCTCCCTGAAAGCCTGTCTAACATCCTCGGCACTCCTCCTACCTATGTCGTTGGTGCCAATATGGACCACGACTTCGGGCTGCTCCCCCTCCCCCTCCAGGACCCGGAAAACACGATCAGAGACATCACATACCCTTGCACCTGGGAGGCAACAAACCAAACGTGAGTCTCTCTCGTTCCCACAAAACCGCCTATCTGTGCCCCTAACTATCGAGTCCCCAATTACTACTGCTCTGCTCTTCTTCACCCTTCCCTTCTGAGTAACGGGGACAGGCTCCGTGCCAGAGACCTGAGCCCCGTTACTTACCCCTGGTAAGTCATCCCCCCCACAAGTATCCAAAACGGTATACTTGTTCTTGAGGGGAACGGCCGCAGGGGGTCCCTGCACTGGCTGCTTCCTCCCAGTCCCCCTCACTGTCACCCATCTATCTGTCATCTTTGGAGTTACTACTTCCCTATAACTCTGATCTATGACCCCCTCTGCCTCCCGAATGATCCGAAGTTCATCCAACTCCAGCTCCAGTTCCCTAACACGGTCTTGGAGGAGCTGGAGATGGGTGCACTTCCTGCAAGTGTAATCGGCAGGGACGTCGATGGCATCCCTCACCTCATACATGTTGCAGGAGGAACATTGCACTGCCTTCACTGCCATCCCTCTAAAGCTAACTTTTATTTAAAAAAAAAACCTGGGTCTAAAGAATACAACAAGCAAAATTCAGCACTTACCTACTTACCACAACAGATGTTATTATTAGGTTAGAGGAGGAGGGCGGGTGGGAGGCACTACCCGTGTAGTGCCTCGGGTTCCTCTCCTTCGCGCTTTTAAAGGGGGAAAAAACCTACCCAGGTAAGCTTACACTACTGCTTCCGGGTCTCGGCTGCCCCTCTGGTCGTCGTCACTTCCCCCTGGTGCTCCCGCTCTTTCTGTGAAGAGAGAGTGAAAGAAAAAAAAACACCGCTGCCCGCTACCGGTAAGCACTTTTAAAACCAAACGGTCTTACCTTCGCTGCTGCTCGCACTGGAAATGACCGACGGCTTCGAAGGGTGAGTATAAATACTCACCGCTTTCCTTCCCGGCTGCCCCTCTGGTCGTCGTCACTTCCCCCTGGTGCTCCCGCTCTTTCTGTGAAGAGAGAGTGAAAGAAAAAAAAACACCGCTGCCCGCTACCGGTAAGCACTTTTAAAACCAAACGGTCTTACCTTCGCTGCTGCTCGCACTGGAAATGACCGACGGCTTCGAAGGGTGAGTATAAATACTCACCGCTTTCCTTCCCGGCTGCCCCTCTGGTCGTCGTCACTTCCCCCTGGTACTCCCGCTCTTTCTGTGAAGAGAGAGTGAAAGAAAAAAAAACACCGCTGCCCGCTACCGGTAAGCACTTTTAAAACCAAACGGTCTTACCTTCGCTGCTGCTCGCACTGGAAATGACCGACGGCTTCGAAGGGTGAGTATAAATACTCACCGCTTTCCTTCCCGGCTGCCCCTCTGGTCGTCGTCACTTCCCCCTGGTACTCCCGCTCTTTCTGTGAAGAGAGAGTGAAAGAAAAAACAAAAAAAAAAAAAAAAAAACCGCTGCCCGCTACCGGTAAGCACTTTTAAAACCAAACGGTCTTACCTTCGCTGCTGCTCGCACTGGAAATGACCGACGGCTTCGAAGGGTGAGTATAAATACTCACCGCTTTCCTTCCCGGCTGCCCCTCTGGTCGTCGTCACTTCCCCCTGGTGCTCCCGCTCTTTCTGTGAAGAGAGAGTGAAAGAAAAAAAAACACCGCTCCAAACTCTAGTTTGGAGAATGGAGATCTCCAAACTCTAGTAGCACAGAGTACTTAAGTGTAATGTAATCAGACGAGCCGTTGTGGCTATATCTTGTGACTGACTGTGGTGTCATTTCACACCATTAAGAACTGCTTTCCTTTAGTTTCACCAAGTGCATGCAGTATATTTCCCATTTGAACAGTTGGCGCATGCTGTAAGTATGACATTGACATAGCACGGTGCTGCACAGTAACACATCCAACCCTTATTTGTATAGATTAACTGCTCAGTACATCCTGCCTGCATCTCACTCGGTGCGAAAAAAAATACCAGCCACAGAGGTGACAGCCTGTAACTGAGTACTAAAGACCATGTGTATGAAGAATCCAATGTAAACCACAGAGGGACTGCAGCCTGACAGTCAATCCTGAAGTCAGTGATTGTGTGCTAAGTAAGCAATAAGAAATGTACGGAGATTGGCAGCCTCCACTAAGTGGTAAAGTAAGTGAATTCTAAGAAAACGAAGTGAGGACCATGAGTTGTACACTGTGCAGATACAGAGATGAATAAGTGCACCTGCATGCTAAGCAACCGAGCAGTAGCATGCAGGTCAAAGATGTCCATGAGCTCCAAGGTATAGTTTTGAAGGGCTGGAGTGGTATCTGAAGTGTTCCCGAGAGCAGGCGTCATGATATTGAGAGGCTGGTGGTTTGCTGATGCCAACTTGCATGGATGAATGGTTGAAGAGAATGGTGGTCAAAGAGCATACAGGAATGTTGTGATAAAGAAGTAGTTGCACAATGGCCAGGACAAGCATTCAGCTAGGTGCAGCTACTGGGCATCTGCTTGATTTAAATATCAAGAATATGTGCTATCTAGTTTGATTTGATTTGATTTATTATTGTCACATGTACAGAGATACAGAGAAAAATATTGTTTTCTGTGCAGTCCAGACAAATTATATCTTACATAAGCATTTCAGGCTAATAGAACAGAATGCTGAATATAGTATTACAGCACAAGAGAAGGTGCAGAGAATTGTTTTATTCATTCATGGGATGTATGCGTCTCTGGCCAACATTTATTACCTGTCCCTAGTTGTCCTTGAGAATGTGGATGAACTGTCTTCTCAAACTGCTGCATTTGATGCAGTTACACCAACAATGCAGTTAGGGAGAGAGGTCCAGGATTTTGAAGGAATGGTGATATATTTCCGAGTCAGGATGCTGTGTGGCTTGGAGGGGAACTTGTCGGTGGTGGTGTTCTCTCATATCTGCTGCCCTTGTCCTTCTAGATGGTTTTGGTCATGGGTTTGGAAGGTCCTGTCTATGTAACCTTGGTGAATTTCTCCAGTGTATCTTGCAAATAACATACACGGCTGCTACCGAGTGTCAGTGGTGGACGGAGTGAATGCATTGAAAAAAGTTAGTCACCACTCATTGGCAACATTCTCAATTCACCATTTATGGCCTGAGAGGAAAGTCGAGAAATTTATTCTTGATCTCCAGGGTCAATTTTTTTCATTCTGTCCAAAATTTCCCAAATTTCTTGCCATTACTCATGCCACACTAGGGAGGGTAATAATCTGCAACGTTTCTGTTAAGGCTGATAACCAGAGTCTGAGAGTGTGTCAATACTGAGTAGTTTAAGTAGTCTGACAATGGATCAGATCCCCAAAATACTAATTTTTTAGATTAGATTAGATTAGATTAGATTACAGTGTGGAAACAGGCCCTTCGGCCCAACAAGTCCACACCAACCCGCCGAAGCGCAACCCACCCATAACCCCTACATTTACCCCTTTAACCTAACACTACGGGCAATTTAGCATGGCCAATTCACCTGACCCGCACATCTTTGTGACTGTGGGAGGAAACCGGAGCACCCGGAGGAAACCCACGCAGACACGGGGAGAATGTGCAAACTCCACACAGTCAGTCATCTGAGTCGGGAATTGAACCCGGGTCTCTGGCGCTGTGAGGCAGCAGTGCTAACCACTGTGCCACCGTACCGCCCACTGATGTTTTTAAACTTCAATTTCAAAAGCTGTTTTTTTTTAAGAAAGGACCGCTCCAGAAAAAGAGTACAGATATAAATTCAGTCACCTTCTGACAAAGTCCTGTATGGAATAGGTAGACTGTTAGGGAAAGTTTAAACTGAAGGAGAAGAGATATTGATGGAGTTGACTGCCTTCCCCCTCTCAGCAGAAAGCCTCCTCTTGCCAGAAATTTTACTTTGCAAAAATATACAAAAGTTAAAAATCAACTGCCACCTTGATCTGCGTGTGCGAGTGAGGAAGGAAATCTGAGAGTGTTACCTGGTTTGGCCCGCACATGACTCCAGATCTCGAGTATTTGACTCCAAACTGTCCTCTGAAATGACAGAATAAGCCTTTCAATTCAAGGTCAATTAGGGATGAGCAATATTGCTGGCCTTCATATCTCAGGAAAGGACAAAGAAAAATATATTCAAAGAAAGGATTAGTTGAAGAGTGTGGAAGAAAATGTTTTTGATTTTGATTTTTTTTGAAATCCTAAGGACTAACAAAACACCTGGAAGGTATAAGTTGGCCTTATACAACTACAAAGATGAACAGTTGTTGGTGAATTCCATTCGGCAGTTGGTGACTGTTTCACAATTAGCTAGTTATCATTGACTTTAACAAATATCATTGACATTAAACTAAGAAGTGTATATGTGTATGCAGGATATACTTAGCATGTTCTTAAAGCAATAAATATAAATGAGGGTTTTATGAAAATATAGTGTACACAAGCCAGTTTTAGCAGGGTTTTCAATTTTGTTTGTTTTCCTTTATTACCCAGGTACAGCCCATTGTGCAGATATGTATCCAGAAAAACAAACTGATATACCGCAACTCACTAAAGCAAGAGAAGAAATTTTTCAACGACTCAGTAACTGGATTAAAGGATGAAGTCTTTCATCTATGTGTGAATGAAACTTTATAAAAGGAATCAGAACTTCAGGAATTAGCTCTATTTTTTCTTGCAACAACTTGATAGTATAAATGTCAAGAACAAATCCTAGTTACATTTTTCCCTCCAAAATTTGTTAATGCAATGCCTTTCTGTATAAACTGTATTATTACTGGTAATGATATTAAAATGCTTTTCACAATATATCTTCTAACCATATTGATTTATGGTTTAGTCAGAAGAATAAGTGTTAACCTATACTTGCAGAATTCTACAAGTAAAGAAACTCAACATTTCAAACTGTAAGCGTGTGCTTGTACTATTGTACATTTTTCACAATTGAAAATATTGGGTTTCAGGAATTCATATTAACCCAGTTAGGATGGTTTCATCAAAGCTCCAGATGGGAGAGATGCTAAAATTATATATAGTCCTGGAGATCATTTGACTTCCTGCCTAATAAGATGAAATCTTTTTTGTGTAGATAACGTGAAATATAATGTGGCTTAATACTCCCACGTGATTAGTACTTAAGTACAGAAAAAAAATTAGTGTTGATGCTTAAGAATCCTTTGGGTACTGGCATTTGGAACGAAAAAAAGAGAAATATTAGGGCTAATACCAATAGATGCTTCCACTGCAACTGAAAAAGTCATCTTCCAATTCTAATTCTGGAGTAATTTGTGGAGCTGGCTCCTGGGTCGAGGAATCAACTGCTTCAACATAGCCAAGAAGATTGAAAAATAAAATCATTTTTACAATTTCCTCTGAGAGATGCTCCAGTATAAATAATTATTGAAATTAACTATTAAAAAACAATTCAGCAACTATGATTTAAGTATGTATATTCATATGAGAGTAACGATTCTGGCATCTTCGGAAACTCACTATTTAAGCAACTAAAACAGGGATTTTCTCTTGCAATCCATATAAAATATCATCTCAAGGTAAGATGCAATTTTTGACTCTGGAAGTACTCATATATTGTAAATGGTGTTTGCTTTCCTATTGTTTAAAAGCTCCTATGGATCTACTGTAAATCACAGCATATAAGTTGAACTAACCGTGCCGGTGGGCGGCACGGTGGAACAGTGGTTAGCACTGCTGCCTCACAGCGCCAGAGACCCGGGTTCAATTCCCGCCTCAGGCGACTGACTGTGTGGAGTTTGCACATTCTCCCCGTGTCTGCGTGGGTTTCCTCCGGGTACTCCGGTTTCCTCCCACAGTCCAAAGATGTGCAGGTTAGGTGAATTGGCCATGCTAAATTGTCCGTAGTGTCAGGTAAGGGGTAAATGTAGGGGCATGGGTGGGTTGCGCTTCGGCGGGTCGGTGTGGACTTGTTGGGCCGAAGGGCCTGTTTCCACACTGTAATGTAATCTAATCTAATCTAAAAAAAAAGACAATTCAAATTTCTGGCAATAAATTTAGATTTTGCATGTGCATTATGAGTCAATGCTATGTTTCAGCCATGACATGTTATGCCTGCATTCATCAGACTTATACAAAATTTAAAATAATGAATTTGTTTAGATCGTCAGTTTCAACCTATCTATGAGTTGTTGAGATAAAAGCTTGTTTTTCAATGACCGAAGAGAAAAGAATTGAAATTCCAACCTATACAATCTGAACACCATCACAGCATGAGACTTCCATGTTTCGAGGCTATGCTGCTGAATGTGAGATTAGTTCCAAATAGTACTTTAAGTTTTGGCTTTGGCAGGATTGTTACATTAAAATATTCTCCTCATGTTGGTGGGAAATTACTTCTGTAGGCCTTATGTGTAAGTGAGCAACAATTATAAAAGGACATACGTTAAAATACATAAGGTGATTGGAGACACACAGACAACCAGAATCATGTTAACAATTCCAAAGGGAAAGATCAAGCTGAAACGCCATATATGGAGCCTATGGTATTATTATTATTTGAAACATTCTGTTCTGAAGTGCAGAAATGATGTATTTCTATATGGTGTTAAGGAGGGAAGGATATAGGTCCATATTGATATTAATAACATAGACAAAGATAGAAGGATGGATTAGATCCTCCAGGCAGGTTTTTGAGAGCTAAGAAAGAAATTAAAAGATAAGAATTCAAAGATAGTAATTATCATTTTACTGCTGGTGCCATATGCTAACAAATTTGAAAGGCAGGATAATGCAGCTGAAAGTATAGCCAGGGAGACAGAGTGCAGAAGATAAGGCTTTGGATTTTAAAGGCATTCAGTTGAGATGCTAAGGCATCTCAGTTGAGATTTTAAATACTATTTGAGGTGAGACATGTACAAATTGGGTGAGTTGCATCTCTACTATGTCCAGATCATCAATTTGTTGTAGGGGACAGTTTAAGCTGGCTTCACAGGAAGGTAGAAACTCGAGCATTAAGTTGCAAGGAAGGGAAGGAAATAGAAGGCTGAAAATTAGTGATATGGATGGCTGAGGAAATAATGATTAGGAAACAGACAAAGGATCTTTAAGTGGTTAGTGGCATTAATTTCATTTCAAAGTGTTAAGTGGATTGACAGCTGAAGACCTACATCCTGAAGACCCATTCCTGATGAAGGGCTTTTGCCCAAAACATCGATTCTCCTGCTCCTCGGATGCTACCTGACCCGTTGTGCTTTTCCAGCACCACTCTAATCTAGACTCTGATCTTCAGCATCTGCAGTCCTCACTTTCACTTAGCTGAAGACCTACAGTCAGTGACAATGGAAGCAGAAATGTGGTGGACCCCAGACCAAAGTTGGGTGGGGGCTGATTGTGGGGCAGCGTTACCAGAAGAGAGGGCTGTTCTCATTGCCGCCCTCTCCTCCCCAATGCCAGGTTCTACAATGTGGGGACAGAGTGCCTGATAATGAGAGACCACTCGCAAACCTGGCAGTCATGGGAAAATTGCACTGTTCCTGTTTGATCACTGAGGCATCACAAAACTGTAGTAAATTAGGGATAACTGGTGTCAATTTGTATATTAATGGGTCTAATTGAAATTTGACTCCTGTTGACTGGAAGTCTATGTCAGCCCCTTCGGCCTCTGACTTAAATAGGGATGGTTTTCTCACTGATGCCAGGCCAATCCACGATGTAATATGACCAATTACATTGTGAAGTGATTTGCATATATCTAAATATAAGCACCTACCTGGTCACTGAGGTCAATGCCTAGCTAAGTGATGGAAATTATTTGTTATTCCTTTGATTCATCATTTGGTGCTATTTTTTGTGGCACTCCAGATGGAAAATCTCATCCTGGTTACATGCCAATATTAAAATAATATGAAAGGCTCCTGTGTTAACCACATGACCGAGTGGAGGCCTGACATTTTCTCCATACAACAGATAGTCGGCATTATGAGAGAAGGAAGCATACAAACAGAATATAAAGATAGAGGTGGAAAGGCAGACAGGGTCAATGGCAACAGTGTAAACAGCATTGTGAAACAAAAGTATAAAAAGCAAATCCAGAATTAAAAAGAAAATCCAGGCAAAACTAGTCAGAAAGACAAAATAAAGAGCCAAACAGAACAAAGGAAAGGGACCAGTTATTGGATCTGCCAAGTTGTTAGAGGCAATATTGTAAAGATTCCTACACTGAAATGAGAAAATATTGATTTTGGTAGCAGTTCCAAGTCTTTATCACCAGGGCCTCTTGTTTCTGCTGTAACTGACTGCACAAAAATATTCCAACTCTGCTTCAATTTTGTTTTGCCTGTTAGGTTGCACCCTTCTGTTGGCAGCCCATTGCAAAATACCTCACAGCAGTGCCAAGGTAGTTATGTGGCTCCCAATTATTTTTTCTGTCTCTACCAAGCTCAGTCCCTATACTCCTGTCATTCACTGTTTGCTAAGTCTTTGTTACTGGAGTTTCCATAATGACAGTGCTGTTTTCACCCCAATCTGTATGCAGAGGTTTCTCTATAATTCCTACAAACATTGTGCAAGACCACTGTTAATTTCTTTCAGGTTACTGCAGTTGACCACATTGGCTGTGTTTAAAATGACAATAAAAGTACATGTTTAAATTCATCAAAGCTGATTCACAGCAAGGCCCTGTCTGCCGAGGATTTAAAAATCAACATCACAAATATAAATTTTTTAAATGGTTAAAAGATTTTAGGAGACATTTGGAAGTAAATTCAAAACTTGTTACCGTAACATATATTTTAACTACTACTTACTTCTTATCTGTATTGAACATAATCTGCCAGTCATTACTATAGATTACAGAATCACAGAACTGTTATGGCATAGGACATTCAGTCCATCATGTCTACACGTGCTCTCAGTATTTTACCTTTATCTAATCTCCTACCTTTTTCCCATAACCTGCATTGTTCTTATTTACCTAATCATCCAATGATCTCTTGGGTCCTTCAATGAATGCCCCTGATGCCTCAAATCCTCCACGATCAACATCTTGGAGGTTACCATTGACTAGAAGCTCAACTGGACATGCCACATTAACACAGTGGCTACAAAAGCAGGTGAGAGGTTAGGAATCCTGTGGCAAGTAACACACCGGCTGAATCCTCAAAGACTGTCCACCATCTAAAAGTCATTAGTCAGAAGTGTCATGGAATACTTCCCATTTGTCCAGATGAGTGCAGTTCCAACAATACTCAAGAAGCCTCCAGGACAGAGTAGCCTGCTTAATTGGCCCCATATCCACAAACATCCATTGCCTCCAGTCAACACTCAGTAGCAGCAGTGTGCACTGCATCAATTCATGAAAGATCATTATTTAGCACCTTCCAAACACACATTCACTTACATCTTGAAGTACAAGGGCAGGAGATACTTGGGAATACCACCAACTGCAAGTTCTCCTCCAAGTCATTCACCATCCTGACTGGAAACATATCGTCATTCCTTCACTGTCGCTGGATCAAAATCTTGGAATTCCCTCCTTAAAGGCATTGCGGGTCTAGCCACTGCACATGGATTGCAGCATTTCAAGGAGGCAGCTCGCTACCACCTTCTCAAGGGCAACTATGGACAGGTAATAAATGCTGACCAGTCAGTAACACCCATTAGTCACAAGTGAATAAAAGAAAAACATGAACCTCCTCCACTTTCTAGGCAGTAGGTTCCACATTCTGTTTGCTGGATGAGAAAGTTCTTTCTCACTTCACATTTGCTACTGTTGCAAAACACTTTAACACTATGCTGCCTGGTTTTTGAACCTCTGACAAGTGGGAACAGTTTCTCTTTCTGCATCATAGCAATTCTGTGATTCTACACGATTAAGATCCATCAAGGTTTTGAAAAAGTCCATCAAATTTCCTTTCTCCATTCCAAGGAATACAGTCCCAACTTCTCCATTACTTAGTCATAACTGAAGTGTCTCATCGCTGGAACCATTCTTGTAAACCTCTTCTGCACTTGTTCTATGGCAGTCACATCCTTCCCAAAGTCTGGTACCCAGACGTTTGCACAATACTACAGCTGAAGTCTACATTGAATATAAATTCATCATTGCTCTTGTACCCTATTCACCTGTTTAGGAAACATAGAATATTGTGTGGCATTAGTAATAGCTCTCACCATCTATTCTGTCACCATTAATGATTAATGTACATATATAACCATGTCACACTGGTCCTGCACATTCTTTATTTTACACTATTTTCCCATGTTCTTTGTACCAAAGTATCACCTTTACCACATTGAATATTCCACCTATCTGGCCTCTCCACTAACTTTTTCATTAAAAGCATGGTGCGTGTATGGAATGAGCTGCCCGAGGAAGTCGGGGAGTCTGGTAAAATGACAACTTTTTAAAAGGCATCTGGATGGGTATATGAATAGGAAGGGTCGAGAGGGATATGGGCCTAGTGCTGGCAAATGGGACTAGATTAATTTAGGATATCTGGTCAGCATGGTCAAGGGGATTGAAGGGTATGTTTCCATGCTGTACATCTTTATGAATCTATAACTAGTCAATGCATTTATGAAATGCTATATTGTTCTCCTGATAGTATTTCATTCTTCCAAGTTTTTTTATTTCCCACAAATTTTGAATTTGTTTTTTTCACACCTGTATTCCCTTTATTTCTTTTTTTTTGTCTGCATAAGCCTCCAAGGTCTGTGCATGGCAGTCAATTCCAGAACCAGAAGTTAATGCTGTGATCAGTGTGCCAATGCCATTTGACATATGAGAAACACAAGTGGCTCTGAGCAGACACAGCCATGCAGCTTAAGGGGAACGTTGCTGCATTCCAAGATCTAGATCATTCATATATATCAGGAAAGGCAAGGGTTTCAATACCAACCCCTCACAAATTCCACTGCAAATCTTCTTTCAGCCCGTAAAATACCCATTAACCATTACTCACTATTTTCGATCTCTCAACCATGCATATTACTACTGTCTTCTTTACTCCATGACTTACAACTTCCCTGACAAGTCTTGTTTCTGATAGTGGATAGACAGCCTTTTGTAAGTCGGCGTACACCACATCAACAAGTCTTCCCCTTACTACCCCTCTCTACTACCACTTCAAAAAAAAAACTCTGGCTAGTTAGTTAGTAACAATTTTCTGTTAACAAATGTATGCTGACTCCTCTGAATCAATCCACATTTTCCATTTGTCTATTCACTGTACCCCAGGTAATTGTTTGTAGCAGTCTCTCCACCACTGTAGTTAAACTGACAGGTCAGTAATTTCTGGGCTGATCTTTACAAGCTTTTTTGAGCAAAGGTGTAATGTTTGCAATTTTCCAATCATCCAGCACCACCCTCCAATTGCAGGGAAGATTGAAAGAATATTGCCAGTGCCTTTGCAATTTCTCCTCTCACTTTGTTCAATGTCTTAGATACATCTCCCTCTGTCCTGGTGCCTTATCAAATTTAGGTACTGACAGTATATCCAATATCTCTGCTTTATCAATTTTAAACATTTCTAGTGACTGACTTACCTTCTCTGTTACCATGGCTTAGGCAGCATCTGCGTTATAGGTAAACAGAGACAAAGGTTTATTTAACACCTCAATCATGTCTCCTGCCTTTTTGTGTAAACCCCTTTTTGGGCCGGTAACCAAACCTACTCCTCCTTTTACAAACTTTTTACACTTGATGTCTTTGTAGAAGATTTTGGGATTTCACTTTATTTTGGTGCCAGTCTTTTTCATAATCCCTCTTTGCTTCACATATTTTCTTTCTCACGTCCTTTCTTAATCTTCTCTATTCAGCTTGGTCCTCAATTGTATTTACTACCTGACACTTATCATAAACTCATCTTCTCTTCTTTAATATAGTTTTTATCTCCTTTTTCATCCAGGGAGCTCTGCATTTGTTTGTCCGACCCATTCCTTTTAAGGGAATGCAACTTGACTATGCCGAAACCACGTCCTCTTTGAAGGGAGCTCATTGTTTAGCTGCCATTCTTCAATTCCAGCCTGTCCAGTACACCATTGTTCTTGCCCCACTAAAGTCTGCTTTCTGCTGGTTGAAGATTCTTACTCTGACATTGACCAATATGATGTTCTGCTGTCATTCTAAATCTTATGATGTAATAGTCACAGTCCCTTAAATCATCCCCCACTGTCATTTGACCTACTTAGCCCACATCTTCCCTAGAACCAGGCACTAATAGTGCCTCCTTTCTTATTGGATTGAACATATATGACATAGAAAATTCTCCTGAACACAATCTAGGAATGCTTCTTGGTTACTGTCTTATCCACTATCAATGGTCTGGTCGATATTCAGTAACTTAAATTCCCCCATTATAACTGCTCTATATGTTAACTCCTCTCTATAATTTCCTTGCAGATTTGTTCTTCTCTTTCTTTTCCGGTGGTCCATATATTACACTGAGCAATCGAATTAGAGTCAAGGAGTCATAGAAATGTACAGTGGGGTAACAGACCCTTCAGTCCAACTCATCCAGGCCAACCAGATATCCCAACCCAATCTAGTCCCACCTGCTAACACCTGGCTCATATCGCTCCAAACCCTTCCTATTCATATACCCATCCAGATGCCTTTTAAATGTTGCAATTGTACTAGCCTCCATCACTTCCTCTGGCAGCTCATTCCATACACGTACCACCCTCTGCATGAAAATGTTGCCCCTTAGGTCTCTTTCATACCTTTCCCCCCTCACCCTAAACTTGTGCCCTTTAGTTCTAGACTCCCCCACCCCAGGGAAAAGACCTTGTCTATTTATCCTATCCATATCCCTCATGATTTTTAAACCACTATAACTTCACCTCTCAGCCTGAGGGAAAACAGCTCCAGCCTATTCAGCCTCTCCTTATAGCTCAAATCCTCCAAACCTGGCAACATCCTGTAACTCTTTTCTGAACCCTTTCAAATTTCACAACATCCTTCCAATAGGAAAGAGACCAGAATTGCATGCAATATTCCAACAGTGGCCTAACCAATGACCTGTACAGCCTCCTAACTCCTGTTCTCAATATTCTGACCATCAAAGGAAAGCATACCAAATGCCTTCTTCACTATGCTATCTACCTATGACTCTACTCTACTTCCAAGGACCTATGGACTTGCATTCCAAGGTTTCTTTGTTCAGCAATACTCCCTAGGACCTTACCATTAAGTGTATAAATCCTGCTATGACTTGCTTTCACAAAATGCAGTACCTTGCATTTATCTGAATTAAACTCCATCTGCCACTTCTCAGCCCATTGGCCCACCTGATCAAGATGCCATTGCAATCTGAGGTAATCTTCTTTGCTGTCCACTGCACCTCCAATTTTGGTGTCATCTGCAAACTTACTAACTATACCTCTTATGCTCACACCCAAATCATTTATACAAATGACAAAAAGTAGTGGATCCAGCACCGATCCTTGTGGCATTCCACTGGTCACAAGCCTCCAGTCTGAAAAACAACCCTCCACCACCGCCCTCTGTCTTCTACCTTTAAGCCAGTTCTGTATCCAAATGGCTAGTTCTCCCTGTATTCCATGAGATCTAACCTTGCTAACCAGTCTCCCATGAGGAACCTGTCGAATGCCTTACTGAAGTCCATATAGATCACGTCGACCGCTCTGCCCTCATCAATCCTCTTTGTTACTACTTCAAAAAACTCAATCAAGTTTGTGAGACAATTTCCCACACATTAAACCATGCTGTCTATTCCTATTCAGTCCTTGCCTATCCAAATATATGTACATCCTGTCCCTCAGGATTCCCTCCAACAACTTGCCCATCACCGGCGTCAGGCTCACTGGTCTTTAGTTCCCTCACTTGTCCTTACCACTTTTCTTAAATAGTGACATCACGATAGCTAACCTCCAGTCTTTCAGCACCTCACCTTCGACTATTGATGATACAAATATCTCAGCAAGGGGTCCAGCAATCACTTCCCTAGCTTCCCACAGAGTTCCAGGGTACACCTGATCAGGTCCTGTGGATTTATCGACTTTTATGCATTTCAAAACATCCGGCACTTCCTCCTCTGCGATATGGACATTTTTTTTCAAGATGTTGCCATCTATTTCCCTACATTCTATATCTTCCATGTCCTTTTCCACAGTAAATACTGATGCAAAATACTCATTCAGTATCTCTCCCATCTCCTGTGGCTTCACACAAAGGCTGCCTTGCTGATCCTTGAGGGGCCCTATTCTCTCCCTAGTTGCCCTTTTGTTCTTAATGTATATGTAAAAACCCTTTGGATTCTCCTTAATTCTATTTCCAAAGCTATCTCTTGTCCCCTTTTTGCCCTCCTGATTTTCCTCTTAAGTATACTCCTACTGCCTTTATACTGTTCTAAGGATTCACTCGATCTATCCTGTCTATACCTGACATATATTTCCTTCTTTTTCTTAACCAAACCCTCAATTTCTTTAGTCATGCAGCATTCCCTTTACCTACCAACCTTTCCTTTCACCCTGACAGGAATATACTGCCTCTGGACTCTCGTTATCTCATTTCTGAAGGTTTCAATTTTCTAGCCATCCCTTTACCTGTGAACATCTGCCCCCAATCAGCTTTTGAAAATTCTTGTCTAAAACCACCAAAATTAGCCTTCCTCCAATTTCAAACTTCAACTTTTAGATCTGGTCTATCCTTTTTCATCACTATTTTGAAACTAATAGAATTATGGTCACTGGCTCCAAAGTGCTCCCCCACTGACACCTCAGTCACCTGCCCTGCCTTATTTCCCAAGAGTAGGTCAAGTTTTGCCCCTTCTCTAGTACGTATATCCACATACTTAATCAGAAAGTTTTCTTGTACGCACTTAACAACTTCCTCTTCATTTAAACCCTTAATGCTATGGCAGTCCCAGTCTATGTTTTGAAAGTTAAAATCCTCTACCATAACCACCCTACTATTCTTACAGATAACTGAGAATTCCTTACAAATTTGTTTCTCAATTTCTCGCTGAATATACAGAGGAACCTCGATTATCCAAATGACAAGGGTGGTGAGTACAGTATTTTGTTCAGATAATCGATTGTTCGGATAATCGAATACTGGGCAACGCAATTTAGCCAAGCATCGGGACCTTGTGATCTTGTCCGGCTAATTTGAAATTTGGATAATCGAATGCTGGAAAATCGCGGTACCTCTGTACACACTTTTTATTCCTCAGCTCTAGCCAAATCAATTCTGTTGGTGAACCTTCTAAAACTTTCTTCAGCACTCACTCCTTAACCAAAAACTCTTTCCCTCTCCTTTTCTTTTTCTCTTTTCTTTAAAGAGACTGGCTATTCTGGTATTCTTGTATTTTGATTTGTGTATTATTTTCAAAATACAAGATATTGACAACAAAATAAAAATGCAAACAAAGCACAAAATTAATAAACCACAGATGCAAAGCGGAAGTAAAGGAAACTATCCATTTTAGAGATAGGAGGAAATCACAATTCATCAGGACTGTGGGGAAAATGACAAATTGAAGGCACGTGATGCAGAAAAAAAACACACTAACCAAAATATATTGTAAGTCTGGTAGATTTTGTTTAAAAAGTAACTCAAAAGATGCTTAAAAAAACAAGATTAGAAAATCCAGAGCAAGGTACTCCATTACAATCTCACTTTGTACATTTGACGAGTTGGGCATGAACAGTTGGTGAATTGATGCTGTTCAGTTTTAGAGTCACGCAAGACACAGTTAATGTTGCAGTGGTGGGTGTGAGTATGGGTGGCACTCACTAAAATGTTATTTGTCATTTGTCCCTAATTGAGCAAGACTGAAGCAACCACATTGCTATTCGGTACAAGTCATATATTGGTCAGCCCACAACTATGTTTATCAAAATGTAGTTCAGTTGTTGGGTTTCTCATGACATGGATACTGTAGTTCATATGTTCAATGAAACAAGAAAAATAGTTCTCCGTTTACTGACTTCTCTATTCATGTTGCCTCCGAGTGTCTCTAATTAACAATACCTCCAGATCTATGGGACACCTCTGTTCAGTGCTGTGAAAGCAGAGCCAGCTTTCAGAAGGACAGCAGTCCAATTGTTCTCAACATTTCCTTAGGGAATCTGGTGACACAAGGGATGCTAACTGAAGAATTTGATTATGTTTAGCTGCTAGTTGGCAATCTCACAAAACAGTTGAAGTTCATGACAGACATAAGCTCTGCATAGCTGCCAATGAAGCTTGAACATGCAATATTTGAAAACTGAAAGGTGCAAATGTCACATCTCTATCTAAACAGATCTGTTAAAATGAGCAATCGAAGGAATAAGGCCTCATTGGCAGAAAAATAGAGATTGCAAAAGGTTGGTCTTGAGCCAAAAGTATATTAAATGTATAATCAATATTAAATACTTGGAGTCTGTGTTTGGAATAGACATAAGTATAAGCAAGTTCGAATGAAAAACAATATATCGAGATTTGTCAATTCTAGTTTCAAAAACTTGCACTTTTTTAAAAATTTGCATATGTTTCACATCAAGCGGTGATTAAATCATCACAAGTTTGGCAAGCTCGCAAATTCTACTGGGCCGCACTGATCTATAATGAATAAAACAGCATATAATGTACCATTTTAGAAATAATCATTTTAAAAATGCTACAGTTGTTCTCATTTGTATGATCAATACAAATGTTTGCAATACTCAAAAGATTCAGTTAACACTTTGTTTTTGAAAACCCTCTAGCTGTTCAGGCTGGAGCACAATCCTACTATGCCATTACAGTGAGTAACATTCATTTTTGCCAAATTGCGTATCTGGAAGATAATGTTGGACATACAGATAAGGACATTGCTCAAGGCTGTTAAGCACGAGGTGGATGCTGGAATTTGAATGAATTAACCATGACCAGAGCCTTAGGATTTATTTTTCTTTCTTCTTTCATGAGATATGGACATTATCAGCAGTCAGCATTTGTTGTTCATCCCCAATTGCCATTGAACTGAATGGCTAATTAGGCTATTTCAGAGTCATAGAGTTACACAGCACACAAACAGAACCTTTGGTCCAACTCGTCTGTGCCAACCAGACATCCCAATCTGACCTAGTCTTACTTGCTGATATTTGGCCCATATCCCTCTTATCTGCTCTTATTCATATACCCATCTACATGCTTTTTAAATATTCCTTAGTTAGACCAGAGGGTATTTAAAAGTCAAACACATTGCTATGAGTCACATATTGAGTCACATTAAATATTTGGAGGCTGTGTTTGGAATGGACAGAGCATAAACAAGTTTGAACGCGAAAGCAATATATAGAGAGTTGTCAACTTTTTTCCTGTTTTGACTATCCTCAAATCTCAATGCTGACAAAGCAGCATCAGGTTATGTTGGGTAAGATGGGTATATGAATAGGAACGGTTTAGAGGGATATGGGCCAAATATCTGCAAATAGGCCAGAGTGGGATGTCTAGTAGGTACAGACAAGTTGGACCAAAGGGTCTGTTTCCATGCTATGACTCTGAAATAGCCTACTTAGCCGTGCGGTTCAATGGCAATTGGATCTTGAGTCACATATTCCTATGGACATCAGTGAACCAGATGGTTTTACAATTGATAATGGAGCAGAATCTTACAGAGATCTGGGTGACATGGGCTATAGTGAGATCTATGGCCAATGGGATGAGAAGTCTGGCAAGACCTATCTCAAAATTAGGAGCACCTTGCTCCAGTTTTTATACAGTACCAAGCAACAAGGCTCTAGGCTGTGGCAAGTGACCAGTTATACGGGATTATAGTTTGTTTAATGCCTTATTCATGCAACTTGCTTCATCAGTATAAAACTTCCTATCTTACCAAACAAGTTAGGAATTGAGAATTCTCAGCATGGAAGTCAGTGCAGGAAGCTGACAACTTCAGCTTGCTGCTTGTTCTGAAGGACCTCTATGTTGGACACCAGGCACCAACATCTCAGATCATGATCCATGGACACTGGCCACACACACTCCACCTCCACAGACACTGGCATTCAACATACATCTTGAAGAACGCTCATAGCGCATGTCCAATCCACCCACAAGATGCTTCTGGTCTTCAATGCTGCACATCCGACTGCACATCTCATGGACTGGACATGGCTGCATCTTCAGGCTCTTCATTCACTATTACAGCACTCTCTCTTTCCCTGAACGTATCTGGATGTTTACAGCATTCTTGCCTTACAAGGCCTGACTTGCCATTTTGCCTCCTCACTAAGATATATTAGGCTCATATTACTGCTGTTTTGTTTTTCTATTTAGTGCAAACTCAAAGCCATGGAAGCTTGTCGTTGTTGTCAGCTTTTTTCAGTCCAGTCAAGGGAGACAGCCTTCAGGAGGTGCTAGTACATTATGTCAGGGGCAATCATCAATAGCAGTAAAGCTTTCCTCAGTCAGGATGCTCTCCTCATGGGGTGTGAAGAGCAGAATGTTGGGCAGCCCACCACCCAACTTGACACTTTCTGAAAGAAAGGCTAATGTTATGGGAGTTAATTTGGTGGTACAGCGGTTACTTTCAATGCAAGTGTCACAAATGTGTGAGGAAGCAGGGCAGAGTTCATGGTGTTGGAGCTTGGAGGAAGGGATAAGAGCAAATAGGGAAGATGCTGCAGACAGTAGTGAGAATGGTAGAGTACAGGCCTTGAGGGGCAGTGGATGCAGCAGCAGAGATAAAATGAGTGTTTGGTATCAGAAGATGATAAAATGATAGCATTCACAATGGCAGAGCTGAAAATGCCATTGACAGGCAATACATGGAAAACATTACTAAGCTTCAGAGAATGCCAATCAGCTACCAACTTCAAAGTGATTGATGTTACATAGTATGTGATCAAAATGAGATTAGATTAGATTCCCTATAGTATAGAAACAGGCCCTTCGGCCCAACAGGTCCACAACCGACCCTCCGAAGAGTAACCCACCCAAATCCATTCTCCTACCCTATATGTACCCCTGCCAAAGCACCTAATACAATGGGCAATTTAGCATAGCCAATTTACCTAATCTGCACATCTTTGGATTGTGGGAAGAAACTGGAGCACCTGGAGGAAACCCTTGTAGACACAGGGAGAATGTGCAAATTCCACACAGACAGTCAACCAAGGTAGGAATCAAACCTGGGTCCCTGGTGCTGTGAGGCAGCAGTGCTAACCACTGAGCCACTGTGCCGCCCCACAAAAAATTGTAAGAGCATTCGGTATATTAGATCATTCATCAAGCATTGAGCTTCTCCTTAAAATCAATATAATGAAGTGAAGCTAATGCATTTAATACATTTGGGAAGTTAATTGGAGATTTGGAAATGTAGAAGAAAATGATGCAATTGGACATCAAGCCCACCTTGATCATCAAATTGTCAAATCTCATTGCAATGAAATGATGTGCTCTGTATATCAATACTGAATTAAATTTGTCCAATATTAGGATCCAACAACATGAGATAGGAACAGCAATAGACAATATGGTCTATCAAGCCTCCTCAGGCATTCAATAAAATCATGGCTGATGCTTCAACACCACCTTCCCACTGTTCCCATATTCTTTGATTCTCTGAGGGACCAAATATTTATTTAGCACACCCTTAAATATAACCAGTGATGGAACATCCACAATCCTGTGAGATAAAGAATTTCAAGGATTCACAACCCTTTGAGTGAAGCAATTTCTCCTTCCTTCAGTCCTAAAGTATCGATTGACCCTTATCCTGAACTATGTCCACTTGTTTTAATTCCCTGACCGGGGAAACAATGTCTCAGTCTCTACCCTGTCAAACGCTTTCAGAGTTTTGTATGTTTCGATGAGGTTTTCTCTTATTTTTCTAACCACCAGAGATTTTATTTAGTCTCTCATCATAGGACAATTAGAGTCATAGAGTCACAAAGCTGTATAGCACAGAAACAGACCCTTCAGTCCAATTTGTCCATGTCAACCAGATATTCCAACCCAATCTAGTCCCATCTGCCAGCACCCGGCCCATATCCCTCCAAACCCTTCCTATTCATATACCCATCCAGGTGCCTTTTAAATGTTGCAATTGTACCAGCCTCAATCACTTCCTCTGGCAGCTCATTCCATACACGTACTACCCTCTCCTTAAAAAAAAAAATGCCCCTTAGGTCTCTTTTTTATTTTTCCACTCTCACCCTAAACCTATGCCGTCTAGTTCTGGACTCCACCACCCCAGGGAAAAGACTTTGTCTATTTATCCTATCCATGCCCCTCATAATTTTACAAACCTCTATAAGGTCACCCCTCAGCCTCTGATGCTCCAGGGAAAACAGCCCCAGCCTGTTCAGCCTCTCCCTATAGCTCAAATCCTCCAACCCTGGCAACATCCTTGTAAATCTTTTCTGAACCATTTCAAGTTTCACAACATCTTTCCATTAGGAAGGAGACCAGAATTCCACGCAATATTTCCAAAGTGGCCTAGCCAATGTCCTGTACAGCCGTAACATGACCTCCCAACTCTCATCCCAGGAATCAGTTTCATGAACTTTCAGTGAACTGCCCCCAAAGAAAGAGTAACCTTCCTTAAAAACGGAGAACTAAACTACATGCAATGCTCTAGATTGGCTCTCACCAATGTCTTGTACAATTGTAGCCCTAACTTCCTCACCTTTGTCTTCCAAACCCCTCTTAATAAAAGCCAACATGTCATGGCACAGGTAAACAATTAAGTTTCACTTATAAATATTTCACATGCTCCAGGGAAAACAGCCCCAGCCTGTTCAGCCTCTCCCTATAGCTCAAATCCTCCAACCCTGGCAACATCCTTGTAAATCTTTTCTGAACCATTTCAAGTTTCACAACATCTTTCCATTAGGAAGGAGACCAGAATTCCACGCAATATTTCCAAAGTGGCCTAGCCAATGTCCTGTACAGCCGTAACATGACCTCCCAACTCTCATCCCAGGAATCAGTTTCATGAACTTTCAGTGAACTGCCCCCAAAGAAAGAGTAACCTTCCTTAAAAACGGAGAACTAAACTACATGCAATGCTCTAGATTGGCTCTCACCAATGTCTTGTACAATTGTAGCCCTAACTTCCTCACCTTTGTCTTCCAAACCCCTCTTAATAAAAGCCAACATGTCATGGCACAGGTAAACAATTAAGTTTCACTTATAAATATTTCACATGACATTGAAACTAATTTAGTCAGAAAACTAAATATAGTCGCATACCTCATGGTTGGTACACCTTGATAGTTACAGGGGAGATAGGGATTGTTGTTTCATAGTGGAAGAAACAATGTTGTGCTTTTTTGTTTAGTCTTTTTTGGATGTTCATACTAGTGTCTAGATTAGAGTGGTGCTGGAAAAGCACAGCAGGTCAGGCAGCATCTGAGGAACAGGAAATTCGATGTTACGGGCAAAAGCCCTTCATCAGGAATGCCCATTCTGCTGATGGTGCCTGACCTGCTGTGATTTTCCAGCACCACTCTAATCTAGACTCTGGTTTCCAGCATCTGCAGTCCTCACTTTTGCCTTGTTCATACTAGTGTCCAGTGTTGCATCTGTGGGGTATGGCTGAGATTGTGGATTCAGTGGCCTTCCATGCATATTAAAGGAGAGGAATCCCAAATGTGATAAATGAAATATTGTGGGTAAACTCAAAGCCTTGGTAGGGTCCTGACAGCCAACACCCTGAGATGGACCAAAATATGGATAGTACTGACACTGCATTTTAGAGCCCTTATTAACTTGGTTGTCTGTTCCCACCACCTCTACCTCTACTTTCCCCCCCCACCCCACCTCAAACACACAGATGTCAGTCCCTTCTCATTTCACTCCTTCCTGCTTCCAGCCAGACTCTCTGCCTCCCTTTGGGACTCTTTCCCCTCACTCTTACCATTTCATAAGCTCCATGCAAGCTGCCATTCTCTTGTTCTTCTCTCTTCTGCCTCTACAACTAAACAAGGAAAACTGCCTTCGCACAACTACACAAAACTGATTAGTGCATGTCACTTTCAAACAATCATGACTCGGGAGCACTAAAATCTCATTAACCTTGATACATGAATTCTCATGATTTTCTCTTGAAGGTAGAATGTAATTTAAAAAGGCTTTATATTAATGAATATTCACAGTATGCCAAGGTATGTGATGAACCTGCCACATTCACATGTGGCACAAAATGTTGCAAATATGCCGCTAAATATGATTTGCCATATTTATTATGGCTAATGCACCCTAGTTTGCATATTATTAGGCTGTGGGAGGAAACCGGAGCACCCAGCAGAAACCCACTCAGCCATAGGGAGAACATGCAAACTCCACACAGACAGTCACCCGAGGCTAGAATTGAACTCCAAGTCCTCGGCATTGTGAGGCAGTAGTGCTAACCACAGAGCCACTATTCTTGCCTCAATAAAATTCAGATTAATGTTTGAGATCAGCGGTGACCCTTTCTCAGAGCTAAAATAAATATGGATGCCAATTTTGATATCAATGAGTTTACCTTTTACGCCTGCATTTGGATAGAATAAGATACCAACGGGAGTTGAGGACTGAATGATGTGATTGTTCTCAGCTTCATTTTCCTCCACCAATAGAATTCATTACAAAACAGGCTGCAAACAAGAGGAAAATATAGGCCTGTGATGCTTTTCCTGTCAGAACATGAGAATTAAAGGAATCATCCATTTGAAACGCACTTGCCTGTAAATCATGAGAACAAACTCTAACCAGTGGATTTAATTGCACTATTTCGATTACAGAACGGAAGGATGGGTGATTCCATTATGCCTCAAAAACCAGTGAAAACCAAAATTAACATCTTGGCTTATACCAAGTGAACTTTAGAAAAAAAAAGAACACTGATGTAATGGTGATTCAGTATTATTAAACCAGACCTTCAAACAGACCGTTTTAGAATGACAGTCATTTCCTCAAAATCACATTAACTAAATTGCATATATTTACTTTATTACTTAGCTCCTCAGTATATTTTACATCAACAGACTGAATGAATGGTTTATGAAAACTGAAAGCCTCTGTGGAACCAAAGAAACCCCTGAAGACCTTGTGCATTGCATTATATATTTCATGTCTCGGACTTTTGGCTGAGTCTGCTGTTTGCTGAAAGGTCAGTAAAGTACATTCATAAAGATCACAATCACCATTTGTATATGTACATTGCAACATGCTAAAGCCATTCAGCCCCTTGAGCCTGTTTTATCATGGCTGATCTGTCCCGAAAACCAATTTAGCAAACTTTTGTTCCAAATCGCTTGAGACTCTACCTAACAAAAGTCTGTATACCTTAGTTTTGAAATTTCAGTTGACCCAATGTCCACAACATTATGGAGAGAGCTCAAAATTTCTAGACTCTTTGTGTGAAGAAGGTTTCTGAATGGCTTTCACTGTATCTATCTTCTCACATCATAATTACAAAGCTCAATTAGTGTCTCAATCTTCTAAGTTGAAAGGAATATAGGGTGAAATTTTCCCCTTTCTGGACTGGAAGGGCAATTGTGAGAAAGTTGGGAAAATATGGCAAAAATCAGATTTTGATTTTGAGAAAATTTAATTCTCTCCTTGCAGTTCAAATGGTGAGTTTTGAATCTTGCTAATGAATTGTAACTTCCTTATTTCCATGCATTTGCATCTCATTAAATGAAGTCTCTATGCAGGTCTCAATTCTCCTCTCTTTCTTCAAGACAGCGTTAATTCCCAATATTTAAGTGAGAGTGGTAAACTGGTGGCAACAGCTTGCTGCCTGTTTCTCATGGCCTTCAACCAACGCTGCCTTCATCGCGAGACCCTACTTGCTCCATGGACACCATCCTTTTCCACTCTTTGTCCAAGCTAGTAGGCATCTGAAAACCAATCAGCTTCACCACTTCACCAGGTCTGCTGAAGGCCCAACTCCCACATTGTTTCAGTCTTTCACGACTTCACTTTGGAGCTTAGGGACACCTGTAGCTTGCATGTTTTTGGCAGTTCATTTTGCATGCAGGGACACACATATATCTCATTACATCTACATAAGATGCATCTTATGGATCTTAACTTACTTTCTTAGCACTCACTGACTTTGTGCTTACTTGAAGCTTGCATTACTTTTTAACTTGTATGATGAGGTGGCAGCTTCTCCTGGTTTGTAGTACTGAACATCTGTGGAGCTGGACATGTTGCCATATAGCACAATGTGACATCAATGTTGCACTTACAACATGTACTAGCAGCTTACATTGCATGTGTTTCAAATGATTTGCCATATTGAATGTCAAAGTTAGCCAGTACTGATTGGGATCAAGGGAAACCACAGTTAGTTAGGCAAACTGCTATGACCAGTCAAGGGGCTCATCCAATTCCAGATTTCCAGTTCAGGGGTTGACAACAGTCAGTAGCAAAGATGAGGTGCAGCCAGTCTGGGAATTACAGCTCCAGCAATTGGGGTCTGGGAGATATCAGTTCCCTGCAATGAAACAAAGGGAGTGACTAAGTATGATGGCACTGGATGGAAGAACAGTTAATTGTGATGCAGGATCAGGAGAGATGATAAGGTGTCCCTTATGAGTCGGGAGCACAGAGGGTGGGAAGGGTCTATAGTTTATATATGAACAATGAGACCTTTCAGAACTTGAGTGGACATGATGCATGTAATAATGAGCATGGGCCAGGCTTTGATGAGATGTGTCTGCAGTGGCAGAGTTAGACCTTGTGAGCATGAGGTAGCAAAGGCATGATGGTAGTTGCTGAGCACAGAGGATCATTAACCTTCCCACTACACTGCTGTACGTTGCATTTCACCTGAGCAACTAAGCTTACCTGTGTTGCTAACTCAGTCCAGGCTGAGACTGGTGGCATTGTTTCCTTTACATGTCAGTAGGAAAAAGCACTGCACTCCTTTCCACCAACCCATCCACTGGCATTTGGCAAACAGGGGTACAAACTTTCCTTTCTGTACTATGTCCTTCATTATAATGGATAAACATAAGAATGTGAAGGGCAACATCAGGAATGGTATGCAGCTGAGGTTTAAAAATGGCACTAGCGGTGTACATAATGCAAAGTCTCAGCAGGGGCATCCACTTTTACTTCTGCTGCCCCACAATTCCAAGAAAAAGACAGCATAGAGGTCAGTTGCACAATTAATGAGGTGAAGGGTAGAAGATTGTGTGAGAAATGAGCAATGACAGACTGGGCACCGTGATTCTCGCTTGAAAAAACATTCCGTCAAAAAAGGGAAAATTAAACCCATAAGCTAAGTTTAAGCAACCCATCCTCGTAATTTAGTTTTACACCTGGGAATCATTCTAGTAAATCTTAGCTATACTCATTTCAAGACCAATATATCTTTCATGAACTGCAGTGCCTGAAATTGAATCCAATATTGCAAAGGAGTTTGACCATGATTCTAAATGAAGTATGATACAGTCATAGAATTAGAGAACATGGAAACAGATCCTTTGATCCAACTAGCCCGTGCCTAACAGATTATCCTAAACTGACCTAGTCCCATTTGTCAGCATTTGACCCATATCCCTCTAAACGCTTCCTTTTCATGTACCCATCCAGATGCCTTTTAAACATTGTAATTGTACCAGCCTCCACTGGTGGCTCATTCCTCACACCCTCTGAATGAAAAGGTTGTCCCTCAGGTCCCTTTTAAATCTTTCCCCTCTCACCTTATACCTATGCCTCTAGTTTTGGACTTCTTTACCCTGAGAAAAGGACCTTGTCTACTCACTCGATCCATGCCCCTCGTGATTTTATAAATCTCTGTAAGGTCATCCCGCAGTCTCCAACTCTCCAGCATATTCAGCCTCTCCCTATAGCTCAATCCTAGCATTGTCTTTGTAAGTCTTTACTGAATCCTTTCAAGTTTAACAACATCCTTCTTTGTAGCACTTACTTCCCTTTGAATTTCAGGCCCCTTCAGAGAAAGGCCAACAGCACACGAACCTCAATGCTCCGCCACAATTCCTAGTTTCTCACCCATTTGGAAGTAACTATAATTTGCATTTCTTCATCCAAGGTTGATGAATTCACCCTTCCCCGCCTCCCCCCCAAAAGAATTACATTTGCCATAGCGTTAGCCATTCACTTACTCCATCCATGTTCAATTGAAACCTTCTACTCCCTTCAGTGTTACTTACTGTGGCTCCCAATGAATAAAAACTTTCATTTAAGCTATTGAACTTATAACGTTGTCCCAGAGTAAGCTACACTTTCTTTCTATTCCCCTGCCTCCTAATCAATTGCCATTCGCGCTGCAAAATTGCCACCCATTCCATGTCGTTAAAAAAGGATGAAAATTAATTGCTACAATCTGTATTGAGAGCTAAGAACGTGTACATACAGCACCATCTTTGAGGTCCCAATTTTTTGCCTCCATTACTCAGTAACACAACAATGGCACTTCCATCTTGTGGTTTGGCAAACTGCAATATCGAAATCAAGTTCTGTAGCACAATCCTGCAGATTTTAAGGTAATAGATGCACAGCTAAAACAAGCGACGTTATAAATATAAACTTCCGAACAATTAATTGTGGAGTACGAATAATTCCCAGTCTCTGTTCCAAAAAAGGGATGCCTCATCGCGAAAGGACGAGACTTTTTTTCTCTCAATCTAAATGGATTCTTTTCCATGAATGTTGGGTTGCTTCCATAGTCGGAATTCGTGCCATTTGCAAAGTCAGTGGTCGGATGTGACTCTGGGCAACGTTTGCAGCATAGACGTGGGATGTTTTAACGGAAGAGCCAAATCAACTAGAACTGTTTGTATTGGCGATTTTCCATTAACGCTCTTTATGTGGGTCACCACACAACAGCTGCACATAAGAGCCCTGTGTGTGTATGTGTATGCCTTACGAGATATTTCCTTCCCATGTTGGATGATGAGACCCGTTCCCCTAGCGCATTGACGATTCCCATTCACTGACCTGTCACTCAAAGCAGCTGTGCACAGCCTTGGCGCTGGACATAGTGGACAGTGTAAAACCCGGATTGGATTCACATTCGGATTCGGATACCGGCTGAAACCACTATCCGGAAGGATTGGGATTTTGAATGAATTCCAGATTTTGTGGAGACTCCGACCGCTGGCTATTCCTACTTGTAAGGAGGGGACAAGAGGCAAGTATATATTAAAGTGTTATTGCAATGTAATGTTGGCTCGTTCGAGTTAACTGATTTTGAGCGAGGGTAGTCTGTGTGTAAGTAAGTGGGTCTTTACCAAAAAGAATTATAATGTAGCTTGGATCTTTGTCTCTAAATAAGCTAATATAATTTTGAACCGTTGGCTGTTGTTCTGGCTACCCACATGGGGGTGGGGATGATTTATACGTATTACTTTTTCAGTTATACTGAGTAGGTAATGCACAGATCTTGGAGTTGTCCCTTTTCTTCAGAATTGAAGAAAAAGAATTGCTGTGAATGGTAATTTCGTTTTTTAAAAAAAAAGTCCTGGAAAACGTAATTTTGCCCTGTTTGCGGGTTTGAAACAGTGCAGATTATTCATCTGCCTTAAATAGTCTGCAAAACACTTGGTACGTTTAGTACCACTTTTGTAATCCCGGTCGTTTATTTGGGTTTTCTACCTAAATTAATGTAGTGGTGTACATCTCGTCATTGCAGTTTGAAAATTATAATTACATTATTTGCAAGTGGTAAACCAAACTAAATTAATGGGTAGTTTTAATAATACATCAATGTAAAGGCCGATACTTTAAAACTAAAACTCTGTAGTTACAAGTAGTGAAAGTTATTACTTTGTGCTATTTGGTCTCCAGTGTATAAAATTCTGAAATGTCGTTGTTTAATGTTATTGTAAACAGTCTTATTTAAGTTTTAGTCATGCTGCTTTGAAGTCCTTTGTGACCTTTCAATAAAGTTTATTGTACAGTTTAACTTTAGCTAAGGAAAGTAATTATTCACTTTAAAGAATTCTTGCATACTTGCTGAGTCTGCATTTTTTTTGTAGAAAATGCAGAACTTTTTGTTCTTCACTGAATTGGAGGAAAATGCTTTAATTTTTAAACTACTTTGTTTGTTTCTGTTCAAGAAGCTGCTTACTCAAGCGCCGAGAAGCCAGTCAGCCTATTACAGTGGGGGGAAATAAAGCCATGGTTAGCAGCAGAATTGAAAACCAAAAGATTGACCTGCATTAGTCAAAGCAAGGATTTAGTGGTTTGATGATCAGTGTTGTATAATCAATGGAAACCAGGGATTTCTCCTCTTAACAGGGCAATCCATGTTGGGGGTGGGAGTTGTTTTTCATAAAAGTTTAACTATTTGCATGTTGAGATCCCACCCTAAAGAGAGTGGGTTTGGTTGGGGGGGTGCAAACTGAGGTATTAAAAGAATCCTAGAAATGAGCTGTTGCAAAATCTTGCATGGATGTGCATTTAAACCATTCTCAAACAAAATCCTCAACAGCCCTCCAGCTATGAATAAACTGGAAACTATTCTGAAGATCTGAAATTCAGTAACTGGTAAAGATCTATTCTTTCTCTTCCAGTCATATGTGTGCTTATTTAAACTGCCTTGTCTGCAGAAAGTTAAATTAAAATTATATTACATTTTTTAAAAGTAACTTGTAAAAGGCTAATCGGTGAAGAACTAATACTATGTACTATTAGAGCAAGGTGCAAAATTTGGTAGTTGTGATGCAGTCTGAATATAGAGATACTGGTATTGTAAGGGGGATGACTGATGTGTTTCAGAATATTTTTTGAAGCAGTATTGTTGTAGACCAATGAAAATAGAGGCACTGCTGAGTGAAGCAGGTGAGTTCATCCTGAACAGTTCCATGATGTGGCACTCTGCTCTACACTTTGTCTAAGAATGTTCCCCCAAGGAGCAAACAGTGGCTGCACCTGGAGGACCATCAACTTGGTGAAAGATGCACTTTGGTCCGCCCAAAACTTTATTGGCCTTTCAGAACAAGGAGTTAACTCTATCTGAATGCTGCAGACTGACCAATCCCAAGGTCCAGGACTGTTGAGGGACACAAGTTTGGGATAGCTACTACCAAGGCATTGTGGAGGAAGACCACTGAGGTCATTCTGCTGAAATGAGGGTCTGTTCAGTTATTGGACCCCCTCATGCCTCAAATGCATACAAAATAGCCTTGCTGAAATAGGATGCCTTGGTTTTTGTTAGATAATCGGTCCAATGATTTTTGTTTCCTTGACCTGCTACTGTACAGAACCTAATTGCATGTGTCTCTCAGATTTTTATGTATAAAGTATATCTTTGAAAAGAAGGCAGGCCAAGTAGGAGGCAAGTGTTTATTGTTCACTTCCTTTCCTTTTCAGCTAATAATTCAAAAAAGAATCCTGTTTTTTCTTAAAGAATTAATTAGCGGAAAGTTAGCTTTGAAGTAAGAACTGATCTAAACTGGAGTCAAAGGTTGGCAGGAAAAGACTTCAGGCACAGTCAGAGGTTTCTCCTTTGAAAAGGCAAACAAATCTGGAACTCCCTGAAAGACTGGTTTTCTGTTTGTGACAGATAGTAAGTAGACAATTCAACTGAACAGTGAGCTGAATATAGAAGGTTCAGAAAAGCAAATACAATTATGGAAAAAAAAAACTAACAATTATTAAATAAACCCCAAAGGCTGGTAAGAGGGGCCCAAACAAAACTCTGCACAGAAGCAGAGGATATAGTTGAGGTTTTTGATTAACCTTATCTTTTTAAGGATCAGAGCACCTTGGTTGTGATAAATGAGGAGATTGGTCTGACATTGAAAATTTTACAATTGATAAGGAGGTGTTATTGGTTGGTTATTGCAAGTTAAAAGTTAATAAGTCATTGGATCCAGATGTGATTCATCCAAGAATACTGGAGAAAGCAAGTCTGCAAATTGCAGAGGCACTAGCCCCATTTTTGTCTTGCTTAGACCTCTAGGTGGTGCTAGAGGGCTGGAGAATTGCAATTCAGTCTCATTCAAAAACTTGAAACAGCAATTTTAAGTCTATCACACTTTAGTCTTGGGGGAGGTTGAGTAATATTTAGCAGCAATTAGTGTGCACCATGGAAAAGTACAGGTTAATTATGAAAAACTTCCATTAATTTCTCTATGGAAAGTTAATGTTCAACTAGATCAGGAGGATATTATTTTTGAAGAGGTTTAGCTGCACCTAGCTTTCAAAAAGGTATTTATTTAATATTGTGCTGTTCAACAGACTTGACGTGGCAATGGTGGAGTGGTAACAGTAGCAGATGAGTAGGCCAGCAGCCCAGGATAGTGTTCTGGAACACAAATTGCTAGAGAGACTCATCAGGTCTGGCAGCATCTGTGTGAAGAGAAAGATTTTTGTCCAGTGAGATTAGATTAGATTCCCTACAGTATGGAAACAGGCCCTTTGGCCCAACCAGTCCACACCGACCCTCCAAGAGTAACCCACCCATTTCCCTCTGACTAATGCACCTAACACTATGGACAAGTGAACTTGGCCAATTCACCTGACCTGCACATCTTTGGACTGAGGGAGGAATCTGGAGCACCTGGAGGAAACCCACGCAGACAGAATGTGCAAACTCCACACAGTCGCCCAAGGTTGGAATCTAACCTGGGACCCTGGTGCTGTGAGGCTGCAGTGCGAACCATTGACTCACTGAGTTTTGGAATGTCTTAGGAACACTGGTTCAGATTCCACTGTGGAATTAAAAATCAATTTTAAGTCTGCAGTTGAAAACTACTGTTGGTAATGGTGACCGCAACCTTTTCTTAAAGGCCAGTTTACTCCTCTCACTCATGGCTGTAAATCTGTATCATACTGGCCACTGTGACTGCAGATCAAGAGTAATGTTAACTGTGTCAGGCTGCTCCTGAAATGCTGAGCAAGCTGCTCTGTTCAAGGGCAATGCTGGCCATGGCAGTGATGGCCATATTCTGTGAAAGAAGGGGAAAAGGCTTTGTATATGAATTTGTGGCTGACAAAACTTAATTGCATTATAGATAGTTTCAAACAGGGGAAGTTAATGAAATAATTTCAACAGGTGACATGAAATTGAATGTTTATAATGTTTTGCCAAAGTTTAGTAAACATTGTGAGAGAATATAAAGTGGGTGCAAGTGTGTGGGGGACCTGCATGTAATAACATAAGCAAGACAGAGGTCATAGATCTTAAGGGTGAACTGAGGAAAAACTCTAGGGTATGGAATGTACAGCCTGGACATGTGGTGTGGGCAGGCTCAATGAGGCATTCAAGGGTGCATTGGATGCATTCGTACTAAAAAATACCCAACATTGTGGGTATAAATCAGCAGAATGGCACACAATAATGCTCAGTTACCAAGCTGGTGCCGTAATGATGGGCTGAACCATGCAAGAGGCAGCCATGAAAATCCCTTCTGTGATTCTAAGTACTTTCTAAATGGTATTTGCTAAACGTGCAATGAGCAGCTTTTTTTCACTCACGTAGTTAAGGTTTAGAAGGCAATGCCTGTAGTATGGTAATGTCAAGCTTCAGTTGAGACACATGAATTAGATTCTTGTTTGACCCTGTAACCCTTCATTACATGCATGAAGACAGGCAAATGACACTAAGTGAATGCTAATTTGTAGAGCTAAGACAGGTATAGTGGGTTGCATGGCTGTCTCCTATGCTGTAAGAATAAAATAGATATTATAACTTTTTTATCTTTTTGGTTTGTTGAAAGTAACAAATGGTGGAACCTGAAAATTGGTTCTAAGCCTATGACATTTTTGGATTTATTGTTAATTTCTTGTGGTGTTTGGTATGATAGATCTTTTCATTTGGCTGCAATGGTTCTGGGAATTTGCCATGTTTTGAGCCGCTGATGTGCTAGTTGACCTTTAGGTGCAGGTCATTGGGTATTTCTCTCCTTTATTCCTATGAAATCCATCTGTTCATCTACACATAGGTGAAAAGAATAGTGTGGTAACAGCAACAGTTCAGTGTAACACTTTAAATGGTGAATGCATGATTTTTAACTCCTTGTTTGTTCATCTATTCTGCTGTGCTGTGTAACAGCTTTGAGACCAGTTGCAAAAAGGAAAGTCCCTCTTTAGAGTTTGTGGTTTGTTTTAAGGAGCATTCCTTGAGTAGTATTGAGAACTAAATGTTTTTGTAACCCCCATACAACTGTATATCAGTTGCCCAAATTTAATTTAATCCCAAATTTCCAGTTAAGTTACAAAACACTAAAATGCAACACTGAAAATGATTTAAGAACAATGACAGTTACCCGCATCAACCTTTGAACTTGTTTCACCAATTATGATTTGGAAAATCATCACAATTAAACCAATTTTAGAAAAATATCTTCAGCATTTGGTGTAGTTTGAATTTCAGAATGGGATATTTGAATTGTAGCTGTTTCACTCGTTATAGTAAAAACATTTTGGATATTCAGATCGTTCAGTTTGTATTGTATTCAAATACCTCATTGTATGCAATTAGTGAAATGTTTTTAATAAATATTGAAATAATATCTACTTTCCTGTGTATCTAACACATGGCTAAACTGATCAAATTTGCAATCAAGGTAGTCTTTGAAGAATGAAGTTCACTTTTGCAATATGGTTTGCAGACTAAATTTTTTTTTTATTTTGCAGATACGTATCAAGATTAATAGTGAATCACAATGGGCAAAGTAGGCATCTTGGTCATCCTCAGTGTGCTTATAGAATCTGTTCACTGTCAGTGGAAGCACACTCAAGTATCAGAATTTGGGTCAGACCTGGGGATGAAGATTTTCAATCACGTCGTTAATTCTAATCCAACAGAAAATACAATAATGTCTCCCCATGGAATCACTTCTGTTCTTGGGATGCTGCAACTAGGTGCTGGTGGAAGAACAAGACAACAATTGAACAATGCTCTGAAATACAACACTTATGGTTTGTTAATATGTAACACTTTATAATTTATCAACTGCCTCTCTCATTCAGCAATTTGAATGAGATTTTTTACATCTTGGGCCATAGTAGCCAAAAAGAAATTGGATTTGCCTTGGGTTCTTTGGGAGGGGTGGAGAAAAAGCTCATTTGATGGCTATTGCTTTTTGATTGTGGTGACCATCAAGAGGCTTCCAATGCTTCAATAGTCCATTCTGTCTTTTGTTAGAACACCCTCTTTCTTTTAGTAGTTAAATGTCTGTTCCAGTTATAAGTGGACATGGTAACTGATTTCAACTTCTGTCATACTGTGCAGGTCAGGTGAATTGGCCATGCTAAATTGCCCATAGTGTTAGGTACATTAGTCAGAGGGAAATGGGACTGGGTGGGTTATTGTTCAGAGGATCATGTGGACTTGTTGGGCCAAAGGGCCTGTTTCCACCCTGTGTAGGGAATCTAACCTATATACACTAGTCTTGGTTAGTATTCTCCAATTTAGTATTGGTTCTTTCTCTCTCCTTGGTCTGTTTTGCTTATGTCATGCCTACATAACTAGTTATCACTGATTTTTATATTCACTACTTATTACATGGCTAATTCAATCCATTTTAATCACTCATGTAATTCCTGAGTTGTGTAAGTTGTCCACAAACACTAATGTTTCAGGCACTGCCTTGAAATGATGGTTTTGGTAGAAGCTTGTAATCATGCCTGTAGTACTTGGAACCTCAGTACCAAAATATGATTGTCATTCCAGATGACATTAGTTTGGTTCAGCAGACACTGTTGCATTTGCACTCTGACAAGTGAGGAACATGCTTTTGAGTTTCATCCAGTAACCAAGTGCTTGAAAATGTAACTGACTTTCTAGGCATATTCTCTCAATAGAAGAAACTAACCTTTCAATTTTAACTTTGAAGTTGCATTTAGTGAATTCACTTCGTACAAAATCATCCCCAATACTAACATCAACTTTACATTTCCTTAATCAGCCATGTTACCAAATAATTAATTAATTTCTCACTTAGTAAAATCAATATAAAATGTTTTGATTCTCTCAGGCAGGTCCTATTTGTGGTGCTGAATAATGCAGTTCAAGTACAGGGTATTACTAAGTAATTGTTAGCACCTATTGATTCTGTAGCAAGATGGATACCATGTACAGTAAATGGTAGTTGGATCACATCAAATATTATTTAAATTGTAGATGTTTCATTGTTATAGTAAAAACACTTAGCATATTTACAGTAGATACTTGGGTTCCCATTGTATTCAAATATCTCAATTGTATGTAGAACAAAAGCATACTGAAGGTACCTTTTTAAAAATATTGATTTTAATTCCTTTCTAGGTATTTACAAAAAAATCAAAAAGATACACAAGTCTTTAACTGAGAGCAGAAATCAGGACATAGTAACTATTGCCAATGGATTATTTGCACCCAGTGACTTTGCAATGGAACAATCCTTTCTTAGAAAGATTCAAGTTTTGTATCAAGCTGCAGTGAGAAATGTGCATTATGAAAATCCTGTGGAAGCCGCATCAGCAATCAACTTGTGGACTATGAATCAAACTAGAGGTACATTGTCCATCTTTAGAGTAGAGAGAACACCAATACAATCTGTTAACATGTCAGGTTTTGTGCAGGGGTTGGAAAGTTTTGGAAATGGTGGGCAATGTGAAAACTTTACCAACCTGCATGTTCTTGATTAAGTTAGTGGTGTGTGTAAATTCATTGAGATTTTAGTGCTGCATTTTAATGAATGAATTATTTGTCTGATTAGTATGAAAATATACTTATCTAGTTTTAATGTTTACTTAATGTAATTATCTTTCATGAATTGCTTTCTAAACTTGTTTGCACTCATTCTTTTTTAGTCACTGTGGGACATAGTTGTCTGTATATAAATATTTTCAAGATTTTTCTTCTAGGTGATAAAATCTCACCTGGTATTTGCACTTTGACCTGTTCAATTTCAGTAATCCATGAGATTTAACTGAAAATTTGAAGCCCAATGATTATATCCAACTACCTGTTTCACTGAAGTATTAACATTCAGTCTGTTTTGTAGGTATGATTACAAATCTAATTTCTCCATCAATGCTCAGTGAAACCACCAGGCTAGTGGTGGTCAATGCACTTTTTTTCAAGGGTTTGTGGAAGTCACGGTTCCTCCCAGAAAATACGCGCAACAGGGATTTTTATGCAGCTGATGGAAGTGTGTATCAAGTTCCAATGATGTCCCAAAAAGCAACCTTCAGTTTTGGTAAGTGTGTGGTATTATGAGAGAGGCTATATGTAGACAGATGTTCTCCAGTTGAATGCTGGATTGGTGAACACACTTGGAAATCATCTAATCTAAACAAGATGTTCAACAAAATGTCAGCAAGATTAGTTCTTTTCTAGATGTATATTAACAAACCAAGTTGTTTGAACACTTGAGGTTTTCTCTATTTTAGAGAGGTGGGGGAAGAAAGCTGGAAGTTACTGTATTGTTCCCTATTGTTTGTATCGAAGATCAGTGGTTTTATGAAATCTGGTTCCTGGCTGAAGTTGAGCCAATATGTAAAAGCTGTAACATTGCATGTTGTAGAACAATAACATTATTTCTCAGTTGGATTTCACCTGACCATTAAAGGAGTTGGCCTTTTACTGACAAGCAATAAAACAATTATCTTTGTTAATCTGTGTGACTCACTAACTTTCATTAAGCTAGCTGTTTGTTTGGTAGAGAACTTGGACATTACTGAAAAATGACATTGTTTTAGTACTCCATATAACTTTAGAATATGAAATTGATGCCTACAATAGGAGGATGGCTTTTTAGTGGATATTTTGGTACAGGCCTTTCAATAAAGGTTATGATTAGCTAAATGACAATTAACCAGGAGATGGTGAGGATTGCAGATGCTGGAGAAGGCAAGATTCTATAAACTGGCATTGGAAAAAGCATAGCAGGTTAGGCAGCATCTGAGGAGCAAGAGTCACTGTTTGGGCTTACCCTGTCCAAACATCCTGACTAAGGGTTAAGCCTGAACCGTCTGAGGAGCCAAGAGTTCATGTTGTTTGACCTGTGCTTTTTCTAGCACCACACTCATCGACAGTAAGTTAACGGTCAAGCTGGTTTTAATTAAAACTAGGTTGCTCTGAGCAAAGACCTGTCCTGAATATGTCAAAGAATGGCTGTTTACTAATTTAGACTTAAAATAGTTCAAGTTTCTCTTTGCAAAGAACCGGATCATGTGTGTTAAAATGCATAACCTCCAGTAGGTGTGCCTGAAGCATCTTAAATTGCTTGTCCACAAAATTATTAGTCCCCATTCTAAATCCAATTGCAGAATCACATTTTAATGTTTGGACACTGGATAATGAGCTTTGCAAGCACAGATTGCTTGGGTACAGTCTAACTCGCTGACTTGTGAACAGCTGAATGGGGCATGTTTGAAGTAATTTGCCACTCTTTGGGATGTATGACCTACATAGCTAGCATTACATTTGCATTGGCACATTAAGCATTTATATTGTAGCAGTGCAAGCCTGAAGCTAAATTTGTGATTTGAACAGGGTTTGAGGTACGAAAAAGCTCCGATTTAAACACTTGCAGGTTAGTGTTCTAGATCTCTAATTAGAACTTAAGTGAGGCAATTTGCTAACTTTCAGGACTTGGGGTTGATGTAAAATAAATGAGATGGCTATTAAAATTGCTAAAGAGGTTCAGGGATTTAAAAATAATTCTCAAGTTTGCCAAGAAAGCTTAAAAGGAAAGAAAGGCCATACCTCTTTTAGAATTAGCACAAGTTAAATTTGGGTTTAACAAAAGACCATAGCTGAAATTGTAAGGGAGTTACTCAACACTGCTGTATGGCAGAAACCAAGTGCAGAAGAGGTAGAAAATCTTAACTCTATCTTTTAATTTACAATTGAAGAAAATAAACAAAGGGAGAACTGCCAAGCTACCAACATATGTAGACTGGCTGCAGAATAGCACTCTTAAAGGTACCTTTACCTCAGAAAATAGCCTGTCATAACAATAGGCATGTTAAAGCAATACAGCAAGAGGAAGGCTACCTGATCAGATCATTTGTTGCTGTATATAATGCAAACTCAGGCTCAAGCCTGCCATTTTGAGTCCTGAAAAGTGCCCAAATGAAGGTAAAGCATCTTTTAAAAATCTGAGCAACAGGTGAAGTTAGCTATTTCATGCTGCTATTCTGTATTGGTGAGCACATTAATGTTGCTACTAAGTGTAGTCAAGTCAAAATTATCTGCCTAATCAGTGATTATGGTATATGGATTTTTGTGGCAGTATGGTGCTGGATATGTAGGCCAGGTGGACTGTATTAAATAGAAGTCCCTTTGGCTATTTGCAAGATACTCACCCTTGCTAAACTTGTAACACAATATCTGTCTGATGTTTAGGTGTGATTCTGAAGATACTAAGAATTATGCTGATTGTGTCCATCAAGATATAAATTTGTTGTATGTGAATTTGATCCATCCTTGTCTCCAAGCTTAAATGTTCACTAAATATAATTGTCATTATCAATTGCTACCTTTTCTCTGATATGACATTTCTAAACTCTTCCATGAACTTCAATGTTATGAAACCTAGCTTTAGTAGATCACAACTGATTGGTTTTTAAAATAGTTCATTTGTGTTTAACTCTATATTTTAAAATAGAATTTAATGGTTGATTTGAATTTTACTTGTATGGTTTTGATTAACAGACTGTATGCATGTAGCTTTTAGTCAGCCAGGTTTTGCATGTTGGAATTTCTTGAACAAGAGACCTGGCATATTCAATGCTTAAGAGACTTTTTGTCTGCAGGTATGGCCATCTCGCCAACTAATGTGAAATATTATATCCTTGAACTGCCATACCATGGAGGTACTATCAGTATGTTTGTTGTTGTTCCTGAGGAGTATAATACCCCACTCTCTACAATAACTCCTCACCTTGATATACAATCTATACATGGCTGGAAGCGAATCATGAGAGAAAAGAAACTTGATATTGCTTTACCCAAGTAAGTATGAAGTCTGTGTTTAAGCATGTAGAGTAAAAAGTGAATGGTCTCGTTCTAGATTTTAATGTGCTTGTTTGAAGCTGGCTATCTGTTTGGAATATAACTCTTAAAATTAAAACAAAGTATTTGCACACTAAGACTGGGTATCTGGCTAAAATTATTCATTCTAGCTGTCCCATTCACTTTCAAGAATATGACTTGCTGTAAACAAGCTAATGTACTAGCAAATGTTTCTGTACACATTGTAGGTTCACTGCTGAGGCAGAGATAGACCTGGAGAGACCCCTTTCAGCTCTTGGAATCACTGATATGTTTGATAGAACTAAAGCAAATTTTGGAAAGATTTGCAGTAAGTACTTTTTCTGTCAACTTTTTTCCAACTGTATTTTATGTACTTTTTTAAAAAAAACTACCTCTTTTTTGACAAATGTTGCAGGATCTGGTGAACTGTATGTTTCACAGGTACTCCAAAAGGCTAAGATTGAAGTGAATGAAGATGGAACTAAAGCTTCAGCAGCAACAGGCAAGTCTCTCGGCATTTCGTTTTTTTTTAAATCATTAGAGGACCATTTTTTTCCTTCCAAAGAAGTATACTTGTCATTCTACAAATATGGTAGAACTGAAAATTGTTCAATTAGTGAGCTTGACGTGATAAATTCTTTCCTGGGAAAGATGAGCAAACATGCAGTAACAGTTGTGACTGCCAGCATGGCTTGTTGCCTGAACAAACTGAAGAATTTCTGCTTCAGTATATTTAGTTTCCATGCACAAGTTGAAACAAAAATGGACTAATGAAAAGTGAATTTTTTTCAATCTCCAATTTCCACTCTAGTGAGTTCAAAAGTTGCCATGAAAGTACAGTTGGTCAATGGTTTCAGTTTGTTTTTAAAATTGTGCTTTTATTAGAACTAGTGTTTATTTGAACTTAGCTGAGTGCATTCCTCCAAGCTTTAATCCAGCTCCATTTGATGGTTTGTACTATGGTTTAATTGATGTTGTGCTCATCTGAATCCAAGTTTCTAACTCAAGTCAAGGCTGGCACTCTCAGGTACAATATTTAAATAGTGAAATTGTGATGAGTCACATTTTGGATACTTTAATTTGCTGAAATAGTTAGCCATTCCTGTTTTAAGAACAATGTAAAAAGGGTTTTTTATTTTCCTGTACTTTCACTTATGAACTGAAATGAGAAAAGAATTGCTTAAAAACAAAGGACTGGTCGGAGTTTTCAAGCGAGTAACTGGCATTTATTATAAGCGGCATTTATACAGCTCTTTATTCCATAATGGAAGTCTAGTTTGCAGATGAGCTGGAGCCAAGGTGAGAGTATAAATGTTGTTTTTGACTACAACAAGTAGCCGGTCTATGGCATATGGATTAGTATCCAGTTACCAATGACCAAGGTCTTCAGACAGGCAGTTAATATAATCAGCTGCTTTGTTGGCAGAAAAATTCATTGGACCTCCTGGAGAGGAAGCTATTTTTGCTCTCCAGTTAAAGAACTTCAAGCCTGAAAAGTAGGTTATCCCTTACACTTGTTGCAAGCTGTGACTGATTTTCTTACCCCCTTGTTAAGTGGGGATCAGTTGCCCTGTGCCTCCTGCAATCATGTGAAAATATCTGGCAAAAGTAGCATCCTGAGCAGCTCTCTCTCCCTCTGCTTGTAACACCTAATGTTTTTCTGTTTCGAGGGGTAGTTTAAAGAAATTGAGTTAGTGCTGATTAAGTTTTTAACTTTAAAATATGGCAGACCTCATACAGAAATAGCTAAGCTCTGTCAACTTGTGTCAAAAAAGGTAAATTCTGGGAATTGTGTAAAATAAGGATGGCTCAGTGACTAGCACTACTGCCCACACATTACCAGGAACTCTGGTTCGATTCCAGCCTTGGGTGACTGTCCATGTGGAGTTTGCACATTCTCCCAGTGTCTGTGTGGCTTTCCTCCGGGTACTCTGATTTCCTCCCACAATCCAAAGATGTGCGAGTCAGGTGAATTGGCCATGCTAAACTGCCCATAGTGTTAGGTGCATTAGTCAGGGGAAATGGGTCTGGGTGGGTTACTCTTTAGAGTCAGTAGGGACTTGTTATGCCAAAGGGCCTGTTTCTACACCGGAATCAATCTAAAATTAAGCTTCACTAAATTTTAGGCTTTCCAGAAATTCGAGTTGGATTTCCAGTGTGCTACCCCAGTGGGATGTAACAGTAGCAAATTCAATAGAAATGAGAGCCTTGATTTTTGGTCTAATTCCAAGTTCACCAAACTGGTGAAAGGTTGTCATTTGATTGTGCCAATCAAATTGTGTAGTTAGGGTGTGCTGGTACTTGATCTGAGCTCTGGGAGTTCACCAAACTTGTGCTGAACTGGACAGTGCTAGTCAATATGATAAATGAGTTTGAGGCAATTGGAAATTATTTGTGTAACTGTACCATGAGAGATTGGACCATGAATGCGCAGTTGTATATCCAGCAGGCTATGTAGTCTGCATGAAGTTTTTGATGTAAATCTGCACCATTCATAACTGCTGAGAATTTTTCCTTTTTTATTTTGGCTGCTTGCACTAAGGTGCAGAGGTCAAAATGAGCTAGGCTTAAGTTAAGGACGTGCACACAGCAGAGTACTGACATGAGCAGCATCTAATTTGTCAGAAATAGACAGCATGTGTATCATGGAAAATTACATAGCACTTTCCACCTAATAAAAAAACTTTCTGTAGAAATAGTCAGGTTTCAATTCATGGCCTCAGCAACAGTTTTACTTTTGAGTTAGTGAATCATATGAGCATCTGACTTCTGATGGTGGCTTTAAGAGAAAATTTTGCATGTCAAATGGCAAATTTAGTTGCAAGTTATTTTAACAATTTGTATAGATTTTTGAATTCAATAAAATGGGAAGAACAATTTAGAATAAATGCTAGATGGCTGGAGTTGATATGCTTTGTAATACAATGTTTAATTAATATCTAATGCTATGGTTCAGCTCAGTTTGTCATTTTATAGCTGCAGTTATGATGGTCAAATCTTTGAGGATTATTCCTTCATTTGTGGTGAACAAACCATTCATCTATATTATACGGCACAATCCTTCAGGTAGGTAACTTTAAGTGATATTACGATTTTGATATTAGCAATGTTTTTAAGTTGTTTACAGCCATTTTATCAATTGGTTGAAAAATTAAGTTTAAGGTTAATGTTTGCAGAGAATTCCAATGGTCCATCATACTTAGTTGAATTTAAATGTAGGTTTTGTCACTTACTTTGATAAACTTTAGTGTTTTTTCAATAATTTCTTCATCAGAATGTTTCCACTGTAGTAACCTTAATGCCCTTAAGTTCTTTAACAAAGGCAGCCCCAAGCTTGCACAGAATATCAAGCTTCTTTTGCCCTTTACTGGTCGTTTTTTAGTGGTATTATGAACAGTGGCTTGAGTCTTGACTTCCTTCTCTCGACTGTATGGCACTTAAACAAGAGACCTTTCAGAATCTCTTGTCTCATTGCTGTAAAAAAAAAAATGTACATGGGATTATATTGTGAAATGCCAAAAATCTGGCCCTTGGAGTTTTCCAGTATGAGCTTAACCATATCCAGACCTTCAATTGTCTGCAAACGTGTCTCAAAATAAACACCACCATGTCTAACTCTTCAAGCACCATTTAATGGGATAATGTCTTCTGTACAACGTTTGTAATTCTATCATATTATTTAACGATATCAGAACTGGAAAATGTAATTGGCTGGAGTTGAAGAATTTTTACTGTTGTCTAAAAATACAATGAGCAATCCCATCTCTACACTACACTAAAAACAAAACCCAGGATGTTGTATTTGAGATGAATTAGGACGTTACAACATCCAAAACTGATCATTAGCTCCATTTTTTTTTTAATTGAGGCAATTTTATTCACTTAGTATGTGGGTTTCACTGGCAGGGCCAGCACTTGTGTTGAGCCATGTTGTCCTTAAAGACTAAGCTGCCTTCCTAAACTACTGCAATCCACTTGATGTAAATAAATCATGTTCTTGTAGTCAGTATTCACTTGCTTAGTTTAGATACCTGTTCAATGGTATTATTCCAGATTGACAATGGGAGATTTGCTCGTGGTAGTATGATTTGAATGTGAAGGGGCAATGGTTAGATTCTCTTTGGAGTCTGTCACCCCACATTAATCCAAATCTGGGTATTGTCTGGTTTTACTGAATTTGGACACCAACTGTTTCATTATCTGTGGAGTCAGCAAATAGTATGACTAGCAATGTGCATCCTCGCTTCAGACCTTTTTTATGATGGGAAGGTTGTTGAAGCAGCTGCAGATGTATGACCGAGACGACGCTCCTGAGGAGCTCCAGCTGAGGATTTCTTGGTGCTGAAATGACTGACCTCCAATACAACCTTGGATGGTTTTTTTTTGTTTTTTCTTAACTCAACCTGAGATTTTTCCCTGATTTCCCATTTGATTCCAGTTTTGTTAGGGCTCCTTGATGCAACATTAGGTCAACTTTGTCAAGGATATCACCCCATTCTGGAATTCAGTTCTGTTCACCAATGGGTGAACCAAGACTGTACAGAGATGAGAGCTTGAATTTCTGCGATGGAGCCCAACTGTGTTGTGAGCAATTTGTTATGAAAGTATTGCTTTTCACTCCTTCCATCACCTTTTTTAAAACTGGTGATCATGTAAACTGGGACAGTAATTGGCCAGATTGGATTTTCTTTGAATAAGACATACCTGAAATTTTGAGGTTCATGCCAGTGTTTAGCCACGCTGGGACAGCTTGGCTAGGGCTCTAGCAAGTTCTGGAACAAGTCAGTAATTGCTGGTATATTTTCAGGGTCTGCAGCCTTTTTAGCATTAGGGCCTCAAGACATTTGACATTAAGTATGAAGTGAGCTGAGTAGGCAAAGACAACTCTGGTCCTAGGGATCTCAAGGTGGCAAGATGGATCATCCGTTTTGCATTTCTGCTTGAAGATCAAGGCACTTGCAACAATGGTGATCTGGGCTTCCCCATATTGGATATTTTTGGAGCTGCACTCCCTAATGAGTTTTAGTTGCCCACCACCATTCATGACTGTATATGGTAGGACAGCAGAACTTAAATCTGATCCAGTGGTTATGGAATTGCTTAGCTCAATCAATGACTGCTTCTGTTTTGGCATGTAAGTAGTCCTAGTTAAAGTTTAACCAGTTGACAACTTTTTTACATGTTTCTGCTGCTGTTCCTGGCATGCCCTCTGAACTTTTGTCAACCAGGATTGATTTCATGGTTTGTTATTTTGGAGTGGGATATATGCCAGCCTGAAGGCACTTTTTTTTTTTGCTAATGCCCACCTAATGTTAATGAGAGTTCATGTGTTGTGCTAAAAGGACATTGTTGCATAACATGCAGTATATTCTGCAGAGGCAGGACTTTGTCTCCCAGAACTCTCCCTGTCACTGCTTATGTCATCCGTAGATGTATATGTAGCAGGCACTTGGACATCAAGTCAAATGAATAAGTTAATTCTGAGTCGGTCAAGCCCCACTGCAGTGTTAAAGACTCAGGCACTTCCACTGGATCTGCCCTACTGATGGGACAGAACACACTGAATAGTGGTGATTGTTGTCTTGGCCACTGTCTCTCTAAAGTACAGCCTGAGCGATGACTGTCAGGCTGTTCTTGACTACATTGAAACCGCTCTCCCAAATTTGCAACAGGCTGCCAGGCTTTAGTCGAGGCTCTACAGTGTCAACAAGTTGAGTTTTTGCCCTGTTGGTTCTAATGTCTGAACTAATCCCAGAAGATCTGCTTGGCTTTTATTTTAAGGATTTGATGCAATTGAATAGCTTGAGGGTAAGAGTCGACCATACTACTGTGGATTGTGTAGGCCAGATTACAAGATTAAGAATTTGCTCATCTTACCACTTTGTCATCAATTTGTTCCATGCTGTTGTCACAGGTTAACCAATGGAAATAAATATCTCACTAGGATTGTCTGTGGTTCTCATTTCATGGAGAAATGAGTACAACTTGCCCTCTTACAAAACTCCTGTTCTCTGCTCTGTATGCCAATCACTATTACTATTCCATGCAATGCCTGATATAAGCAGCATTCAAGGATTTTAAGAGGAGATAGTTCAAAAGAAACTTTGGTTTATGATCAAATAATATAGCCGTATAGTTTACTCTGTGCAGAACACTACCTACATTTACTATTTAAGAAAGGTAACCTTGCCTCTTGACCTAATTGTATGGAATAATGTGATGTCCTCATGAGGACAAGTGAGGGAGGTTAAAATATGCTTCAAAGGACCACTGAAAGGAGTAAGTGTATATGCATGCTTGTAATAAGACTGAGCCATTCAAATGTATGCTGTCGCTAATATGCAAAATGCTGTTAAGTTGTATTTGTGATTGCCACAACTTTTTCCAATAATTGTTTACATTGTTTTGAGTCCTAGTGTGGCTATTTAAAAGCTAACCAGACATTAATTTGATTACTGTCAACAATTTTACCTTTTTCCCCCCCAAGTTCCTCCCTTTGGTTTTTACATCAAAATAATTCAAACATTCATTTTATTGCCTTTCTATATTAAACTGTAAATAATATTGCCCTTAAGTGCATGTTTTTAGCATGCGCTTGGAATTTAACTTTTTTGCCTTTCTACACTTTTTGTGCATCAGTTCTCCCACCCCAATCATTTTTGGGATCTCACTTCATTAGCACTAAATCAGCACAGTTGATTTATGTCAATCTGAATTTGGAAAATCTGGCTACTTTACAATGCTGAACCAGGCAACCATGAGCCTGGGGAGTGGGTGGTAATTGTAAGATTCTGCTGCTTCTGGTCCCACAGAATGAAAGGAGATAACTTTTGTAAAGTGGGCAACAGCAGCAGACCCTCAAGTGGACTGGTTTAGGCAGCTCCAGGTAAGGAACCAATAGGTGAGGGATCATCCTCAACATGATGAAATTCTACAAGAGGTATTTAAACAGAAGTTATAGATTCTTGGTCATTTTTAAAAATGACTTTAGATTCTATTGGGAAAACAATTTTAGCACTAAGATGTACAGACTTGCATTCCAGATATTGGTACTAGTTTGTGGGAATATTAAGGTTTTTAAAGCAATTGTTAAATACAGTGCAATGCTTAATCAAGTATTTGTGGTGTGGATTAACTGAAGTGATAACTTTGTATGAATTACAAAATAACTGCTTTTCTTTTTCTGACTTGCTTATACAGGGACCGTCCTCTTTATTGGACAAGTTTCAAAACCTTAAGCCAATTTCAATAGGACACGTTTCAAATGGTTTTCTACTATAAATGCAGGAAATGTCAAATTGCTGCCTTCCAAGTGGCTTGGTGAAATGCAGTGCTAATATTTACAACATTGACTTTAAGAAAGGAACCATGGTGTATACTTTTTTTTGCTGTGCATCGAATGTTTAATTGTAGTTTTTAAAGTTGTCTGTATTCAGTGTCCTTTTATACAAATGCAGTATTGCACCTGAGGGACACTAAGCATTTGAGTGTTTTTTTGACCTAGTATTGGTAGAAAAACAAAACAATTTTTGAAATGTTACATGAAAATGTTGAATTTTGTTTGTTTGGGATATGATCAAATTGCCTGAGTGAGAAACTAAATGCTTGCTTAAAGATAAAACCAGTTTTTTCAAAAGAAATCTGAAGTGTGTTTTTTCCACAATTTTTTGGATGTACATCAGTTGTGTAGAACAAGCATTTTTTGATTTTTGTGTTGGAAAATTACCCACCATCCCCATTCATGGAGATTCTAAAGTTATTTCAATTGCATGTGGGGAAAAGTTTAGCAAACATCTAGAGTTGTACAGTAATTCATACTCTTCTCCAGGCTAAACTTTAACCAGTTTGGTAAATACTTCGGGGTATAAAGTCTAGAATTTGACAACTATGATGTGCAAGTTGCTTCCCATCTGTCTTTTCAATAGTAAATATTTCTAATTCCTGGAAGCAATTCAAATTATCTGACTAAATGCTGGAGTAATAGTATATTAATTCCAACGCAAGGAGTTAAATGTGGTTTGCTGAATGTTTGTAGCAAGGCCTTGCTATTTTAAATATGTTATGCAATTTGATTGTTAAGAATGAATTTATGCTAAAATAGTTGTTCATGACCAATAACTTCCCTTTAACTGCTAATACAATTGCCCTACCTGGATGTTGCTGCCTCACTGCTCATTTGTGGAAGTGCATAAACATACTTTGTATTCTCCTACATGTATGGTATGAAGATATTTTAAATGTTCTTAAGACTTTTGATTATAAATGGGAGCTCTGTTTCAAGATGCAGGTTTTTGTGCTGACCTAATTTTGAATAGAACACTGTTTCCATTCATTTTAAAAGTTTTTAATAAAATGAATTTAGTATTGTATCTATTTAACTACCATTTGTCAACCAAATTCTTTTTAAGAAAAGCACTTTGAAATTATTAATACAGATTTTAGTGAGTTTTCTTGGGGTTGCAAAATTAACATTCAGCTAGAGTTCAGTATCCAATGAATAGTTTTCAAATTTCAACCTCCTTCTCTGGGCACTGCTCCATAAGTCTGGAGTACAAAATCTATACAGGATAAACTACATTTATGAAAATATAACTTTTTCCAGGGTGGCATATTTAAATTTTTGTTTGAAATAACTTGACAAAGATCTATATAATATTGTAGATGTTAATGGTGCATATGATTGCAAGTTAACTGTCTTAATGCCAACTCCCATCTTCTGGCAGTTGGTCAATGTGTTGTAAATGCTTTGGCAATGTTTTGAAGGATATGACTTGAGACCTGTTAAAATGGCTTCTAGATCTCCATTGTGTAAAGTTTCTCATTCCTATAACTTTAGATCAATATTTGACAGTAGTTTGAGTATGGTTTTAAAATTCAAAAGCCTCCCTGCCTTGAAACTAAGCAGAAGTTGTGGGTTCTAAACTTCACAACCCCTGAATCCATGTGGGGATGACTTATAGACACTAACCTTGCATAACGTCATGTGTGAATCGTGCAACAGTTGCCTGCTCAGTTGGTTGGACAGCTTGTTTGTGATGTGGTGTTGTCAACAGCATGGATTCCATTACCACATGCAGTGACCTTGAAGGACTCTGTCCTTTCCAGCCTTTCACCTTTTTTCCTGAGGCATGGTGCCCCTTTTGTTAAGCCATCACCAGTCATCTCCAGGAGCAGTCCTATGGTCTGTTGTGGGACAATGGCAATTTTACTTTTATCACTGAATACTAAAAATTAACTTTTTGGCTGGATTGTTAGTGGCTAATGCAGTTACCTGCATTTTTTTAAAAATGATTTTACAACCAGAAAATGGAAATTGTAAGTCTTTGTCTATGGAAATTATTTCTGATCCATTACCTTTTTCAACAGAACTCACTTGCTATTCAAGCACAAATGCTGCTTGAGGTACTGCACTAACATGATTGACTGCCTTTAAAAATAAAAGCCACCAAAAGAGAATTCGATGGCATCCGCATGCATTGTTGTCTAGTGTAGGTTGTATTAGTCAGTGGTAGGTGGTGTAGTTTTGGTGAATGGGAAAATTTGGAATTGCAGTTACTGGAGGTTTTCAATGGCAGCCTGGCCAAAATGTCTGTTACAACAACCAGAGGAAGTGGCAACTTTTGCTTGTAGTGGCAAAGACTGTCCTGGTGATAGGATTTGACAGCAAGCAGTGGACTACCAGATGTTTTGACAGTTAGGCAAGGCTCCTCACACTTTTTTAGACAGTGGAAGCATTGGCACAATAAAACAATCCCTGTGCTCCTCAATTTTTTTTTTATTGTGGCAGTATGGCTTTCATGGAAACAGATTTTTGACACTGGATTCACCAGGTATGTGGGCAGCCCTAACCCAGTAGTCCCCTTTGTACCATCTACATAGCCAGATTGTTATCATGCCCTTCTTCCAAGCTGCGAGGAAATTTTTGAATAACTGCATGATTTGCTGCCATCAGTCTCAATTAAGCTTCAAAGGAATAGGATACTTATTCCAGTACATGAGTGTCCATGACACAGGAATCTGCTGCCACTCTCCAGGAAGACAGTGAAGCATTTGTTTTTGCTGAAACACTGCTTTTCCCTCCACCCTGCAATAGTGAATGGTAAGCTGTTAGGTCCATGATCCAGCCAGGCAGGAGTCAAATTCATTTTGTACTAAATGTACTGATAATGTCATTCAACCTCATGAAGGTTGCAGCTGCTGCAGTTCTTTCCTTTCTCACACCCACTCCGTTAAGCAAAATTAAACAGCAAATGAAAACAATCATGTCCAAGTCAACTACGGAGGACAACTTTTTTGTTGCTGGTTAGCAATCCCTATAATTAGTGAAAGGATGGGACAGGATACAGTGGCTTGGCAGCATCTAGAGGGGCTAGGAAAGCAAGAATATCAGTAGCAACTGAAAACAGCAGGGATTGGGAAAGGCTTCAAGCAAGGGAGAATCCAGAAACACACCCCCTGAACTGAGAGCAGATGAGGCACAGAATGTGTGGAGGAAGAGTTGGTAGTGGCTGTAAGCCTCCTTGAAGGGATGCTATTCAAAAAAAGCAGTGGTCAGGTCATGCTCACCTATAACCGCATGAAATAATTTTGAAGCCATCTGTGGTTGTATGTGTATACAAGTGTAAATCAATATTTAAGTATTCAGATATTCACCTGTGTTCCCATATCCTCCAGGGATTTGGGCCAAAAGTTGGAAAACCAGTTTAGTCAAATATTTTGACCAGCACGCACATGATGGGGCCATAAGGCCACCACATACACTGCATTGTACTATCTAATAGACAGGGTATCTCAGACTGCATTGAGAAGCAAGTGTTTGTTCTCTTACAGAAAACAAATTATTCTGAACAATGCAAGAGGATAGTGATGAGCCCTCCGGGTTTGTCTGCTTGGATTTTGGCAGTCACACGTCATGGTGACCAAAGGAGTAGCTGGCCTCAAGTAGTCTATTATATCCGTCCTCTGTTTTGTTTAGAACCAGTTATCAGATACTGGAAATGGGAACAAAAGCAGAAATTGCTGTTTAAAAACTCTAGCTACATCTGGAGGGGAAAAAATGTTTCTGGTCCAGTGATCTTTCCTCAGAACTCTATCTACTGCATTGAGATTGGTGCTGTCACTGCTAATCTACAGTGGATTGTAATTTCCTCGATTTCCTGATAGTCATTCATACTGTACCTCTGCTATTTTTCAAGCAAATAAGACTGAAGGCATTTTCAGCTCCTTGTACACTGAGCTGCATTGGCTTCTGCATGCCTGCCACAAGGGCACAGTCATCAGTTTCCATTTGATAAGCTCTCTAGTATGAATGTAAGCCAGTAGTCAATACAAGTTTAGGAGATTCCCTGTTTGGAAAAGGGAGTCTATATTTTGTCTTTTTTTAAATTAAACTGACAAACCAGTATGTGTCAGAACACTCACTACTTTGATACCATTGGATAAAGACCGTGTGAAGCCTCCGTTCTACTTTGAAATTTCCTGACTTTTGATCCATTTGACAGAACGGAGAGCACTCCACTAGATATATCCTCAAGGCTGTCTGCCTCTGAATGCCTGGTGACACCCACAAGATTAGAATCCAGATCAATGTTTTGTTCCCTGCATTCTTGGGCATGTACTTTTTGAACTGCTGCTAGAACAAGTCGAAGGAGCAGTAGGCCCAAGATTTTACCTGCAATGGAAAGTGAGATGATCCCTCATGAACAGTCAATTATTTTTCTCTGTAAAGTGAGACAATTAAGCAATCTAGGAGACAGTTCCTTTCTCTCAGCATGCCTAAAGACCTGCAAGCCTATTGAGGATCCCATCTCCTCCCTGTTTACAGAATTTGATTGGAATCCCATCTATTTCTAAGACTCGTGTGTGTGTGTGTGTGTCCTGCATTAAAGGGGTCTCCACCAACTTTTGACCATTGATGCAAGAATTAGAGCAAGACTATGCTCTCAAAATTGTGTGCCTACACTACGCATGGTAGAAAAGTCCATATACAGATCATAAGATTTTGTAAAAGAATATTTATAACTCCTAAATGTTTGCAGTTATAGTCTGTCTAATTGTTCTTTTTGGCTGGCTTAAGTTGGTTTCTGGATTAGTGGTGCTGAAAGAGCACAGCAGTTCAGGCAGCATCCAAGGAGCTTCGAAATCGCCGTTTCAGGCAAAAGCCCTTCATCAGGAATCCTGATGAAGGGCTTTTGCCCAAAACGTTGATTTCGAAGCTCCTTGGATGCTGCCTGAACTGCTGTGCTCTTCCAGCACCACTAATCCAGAATCTGGTTTCTAGCAACTGCAATCATTGTTTTTACCTCGTTGAAAGTTGGTTTGAAGAGTACTCCAGTACCTCCCCATAAATGTATAATTTGTAGCTTCGTCTTTAGAACATGCAAGCAATATATTGTTGTAGGAATGACTCTTGGAGAAAGTAATGTCATCAATGACCAGAAAATTATTAGTATTGCAATCAACATATTTGGAAATATATTAACTTCATGTTGATACATTCTTAGTTATATGGCAAGTTTTTGAGAAAATGTAAAATAAAATGCTGCAAAGTATTCAAACATGCTTTCAACTGCTTTATGATGCCATCCTTAGCATGCACCCTATCACCACCAATACCCTCGCACTTGTTTCCACATCTAGCCTCCAGCCCTCTTTTCCCCACCCCATGGCCCCCTCCCACACCAAACAAGTTACTGATTTCACAACTTAGTGGATGCTAATGTGGTGACATTAGGTTGAAATTAATTGATCTATTGTCCAAAAATTAAAATTGACATTGGAAACGATTTAAGTACTTCCTTCACACCAATGTTGTTTTTATGCCTTCAGGATGCTTCAAGTATCTTAACAATAATGGATTATTTTTGCTGTTTATACAGTACTGCACTTTTAATAGTCCTGTGACTTTTACGAGAAGACCAGATCTAGGACAGTTGTTCAATGTTACTTAACTGTATTTTGAGAAAGGGTTTGCTGTTTCATCAGGAGCTGCTTGGCCCAGCAAATCAAACCATATTGACTACGTTGCTTTTACTGCCTAATTAGCATGTGTTTTTTTTTTTGCCTTGCCCATCTACGTTTGACAAAATAAACCACCTTCCTGTTTCATGGGGAGGAGGAGGGGGAAGAGACAATCTGTCAAACCATCTAGTCTTGTATAGCAACAAAGCGATTCATCTTGTAGCACAGCTAAATTGGTGTGACAAGAATTGAAGAGAATCTAACATTAAAGTTAGATTTGGCAGTAAGTTTGACTCTAAGATCGTTTACAGCGGGCAACTGTGAATCAACAGTCTCTGATATCATCCTAATGTTTCTTTCATTTGACATACAATGCCTTGTCACAGTGGGTGGCATGGTGGCTCAGTGGTTAGCACGGTTGCCTCACAGCACTAGGGACCTGGGTTCGATTCCAGCCTCAGGTGACTGTGCAAACTCCACACAGACAGATATTCTCCCTGTCTGCATGGGTTTCCTCTGGGTGCTCTGGTTTCCTCCCACAATCGAAAGATGTGCAAGTCAGGTGCATTGGCTATGCTAAATTGCCCATAGTATTAGGTGCATTAGTCAGAGAAGTGGGGCTGGATGGGTTACTCTTTGAACTTGTTAGGCCAAAGGGGCTGTTTCCACACTGTAGGGAATTGAATCTAATTTATGTTGTGATGCTGATGTTTAGAGTTTTTGTACCCTGCAAACATTATTTTTCATCTAATTAGAAATTTTAAAAACAACTTCAGTCCGATACATGAAATATATTTTGTAAATGGAGATAGGAGTCGGGAGGTCATATTGCACCTGTGCAAGGCATTAGTTAGGCCATTTTTGGAATACTGCATTCAGTTCTGGTCTCCTGGCTACAGGAAAGATGTGAAACTTGAGAGGGTGCAAAGAGTTACAAAGGTGTTGTCAGGGTGGGAGGGTTTGAGCCAAAGGGACCGGTAGAATAGACGGGGGTTGTTTTCCCTGGAGTATCGGAGGCAGAGGGGTGACCTCAGAGGTTTATAAAATCATGAGGGTCGTGGAAAGGGTGAACAGCTGAAGTCTTTTTCCCCCCAGGGTGGTGGAGTCCAAAACTAGAGGGCATGGGTTTAAGGCCAGAGGGGAAAGAGTTAAAAGGGACTTGAGCAACTTTTTCTTGCAGAGGGTGATGTGTATATAGAATGAGCTGCCAGAGGAAGTAGAAGAGGCTGGTACAATTACAACATTTAATAGGTATTTGATGGGTATGAGCTAAATGTTGACAAATGGGATTAGATTAATTTGGGTTTTCTGGTCGGTGTGAATAAGTTGGACTGAAGGGTCTGTTTCCATGCTGTACATCTCTGATTCTAAATTACTTTATTTATTAAAGTATAATTAGGGACAGCTTCAGACAAGTGGATGAGGGAACTAGCCTGTTAGAATAAACCATTAGTTGAACTTTGTACCAATAAATAAATTTACCATTTTTGTGGCGATCAAGTACTAATATGATGTTTGTGCATCCTGCATTCAACTACATTAATAGAAACTGTTCCTACAACAATATGTAAAATGAGGTTTTAACATATGTAAAGCCCAAAAATCATGACGCAGGTATTCTTTATTTCACTGGATTCAATCAGTAAAAACAGGAAGGAAAATTGAGGATAAACAAGGAATACAATGCATATCGAACAAAGTTGTTGCTTACATTGGGCTGAGGATTCCTTTTGCCCGCTCTGCCTTTCCATAGACCTCCTTCCATTAAAGATGACATTTTCCAGTCTGACTGCTCAGTGCCCATTGCTACCTTTGGATGTCCCAACATACACTTCCCTACTTGAAACATGCCATCCCAGCAACTGCACACTGATTATGTACTAAGCAGTTGCATAATTGACAGGTTCAACTACACCATGATGACTAGAATGTTTGTGTCTACTTACTGGCAGAATTCTCTTGCCTTGCTGATCTGTACAAACTGAATAGGTTGGGTGATATTCGGCATTTGCTGGAGAAGATCTACTTAGCCTCTCTGCTTTGGCGGCTTCCAAGGTTTCCAGCTTTGTGGAGGACTATCCATGTTGGGAAGGGGTAGGTCAACCAACCCCTTCCCAACATGGATTTATATGATTGGTGGCACTTGTTGCTTCAGTTTCTGCATCTTGGTAGCTCCTCCCTGCCCCATTTTCCTGGTGGGCATGGACTTGCCTGCACTGAGTGTAAATTGAATTCATAACACACAGGTCATTGCAAGATTTTATTCACTATCTGCTTCCACATCAGCCTTCACAAGGCAACGTTTCAAGCTCCACAATACTATTGGGTGAACTCCTTCCCTTCATAAGATCTAACAGACTGCTAGCCTCAAGCAACTCCACTCTGTGAACCAATTCCTGAGGCTGCTCTCCAGCTGTTGGTTCAACAACAGAGGGTATACCTTCCTCTGTCCCACTGCTCAACGACCGTCTGGGGTTCAGCGACCCACATAACCTGTATCTTGCCCTTGCTATTCTGACTTAGAAATACCCATGCAGTGATTGGAAAGTCAGTCCTGTCCTGTCATCTTTACCAATAGTCAATGTATTTCTTGGCATTTCTCTCTCTCGTTCTGCTGGACACCATCTTGAATAGTCTTGCATGCTGCTCATTATCCATATATTGAGCTGGCTATCTCTATCAGATGGGTGTTGTGAGCCCAAGTAGGTAGCCCATAGGAAGCTCTGGAACTTGACCAGAAAAGAGAGTGAAGAGGAATAGTCTGTAAATGAGTGTGAGGTGATTTTATACGCTTAAACCAGTTCTGGAAGGTACATGGGGTACTTGCATTTGTTCTCAGATAACAGATAGTCATGCAGAATGCAGTCAAATATTTCACATTTCCATTATCCTTTCAATGGTAGAGAATGAGGTGGTTCTTGGCCATGCCATAGACTTTGCATAGATTCCTGCAGGATCTTTCTCTCCAAGGTGCATTCCCGCTCCCTCACCCAAATCACTGAGAATCTGACATGGAATACTGGAATAGAAAAGCTAATCATCTCTGAGAAAGTGAGCACTGCAGGTGCTGGCGATCAGAGTCGAAGAGTATGGTGCTGGAAAAGCACAGCCAGTTAGGCAGCATCCGAGGAGCAGGAGAATTGCCGTTTTGAGCATAAGCCCTTCAGGAATGAGGAGGAGGCCCAAGGGGCCGGGGGGGAAGGTAGCTGGTAAATGAAGGTGGGGGAGAAGGTGATAGGTCAGAGTGGAGACCTAATCATCCACTTCGGTTATATTTGAGACCTTTTGGTCATGGGTGAGAATGGATTGCATGAACTTGGTGCAGACATCTGTGAGTACGAGAACATGCTCAGACTTGTTTTCCCTCGGATCAACATCTTAAAATCCATTGTAAGTACCTCTAGAGGTCTTTTGGTGACCAGGCATCCTGTGCTGCAAAGTCCCTCCCCTATTTTAACCAAAGCATACCTTTCATAATTGCGACAGTAATCATCAATATCAGCAGTCACCCTGGGTCAGTAACAGTGCTCTCTAGTCAGGGCAGTTATGTTTTCTGTCACTTGGTGTCCAGTTTGATCATGAACAGTTACCAACACTTAACAATTGAGACTGTCGAAAAGAAAGTGTTACTTCCCCTCTCCTTGTCAAGAATCAGTTGACAGAGAATTCCAACCCCTCCAACTCCCTGATCCTCTTCCAATACCTCAACAGTTTCAGTCTACACATCTACATCTATAGGTGGATGCTGTCTGAGGTGCACTTCTAAGATAGATGGTAACAATGAAACCATCTGGCTCTATCTTGACCTAATTTGAATCTCACTTAAGTGCATCAGTGACACTCTGCTGGATCTCAGACTGAACTCAGTCATAAGGAATTGGGGATAAGAATGCTTGCTATCTTTTACTTGGGCATGGCCATGATGTTAGCCACAAAGCCCCTCCACGTAGGGTAGGTTCCCTCCTGTGGTCAGTCTTCTGACCAATGGCTTCAGCATTTGCATTACTCCTACCTGCTCTGTATTGGACCTGGAATCAAAACTGTGTGATTCAGCAGCTCTTTGGGTTTCAGATGCTCCAATAGGCAGACATTTGAAAGGAGCTGAGAAACACTTCAAACTCTGCACTGTTCAGAAAGCCACTGAACTTCTGTGAACTAGCCCCCCTCAAAGCTAGCGGTTCAAGTTTAATACTGGAGTAAGTCTTCGTATTTCTCTCATTCAGCTTCAGACTCTGACTAGTCGAAGGAATAAACAATTTTTCTGCCCTTGAACCTACACTGCTACCCCAGTGTGTAGGTAATGAAATGCCCCAGGTATCATACTTCTGCCTGGAAATGTTAGCATTTCTTTAGTTGTATTCCAAGTTTAACTGTGATGTGCAGTTAAGATGATGTCTAATCTTGCAAGTCTTGTTGAGTCCAAGTTGAATATGTCACAAGGAATGATTAGAAATTAAGGTCACTAAAAGCTTTATCTATCATACACATGAAGATGACAAGGGCATTGCAGGACACAAAATGCATTTTTGTGCACTCATAAAGTCTGTTCAGAATGGTGTCATTGCAAAGCATTGTTTAGCAATGTGTAGCTGGTTATAGCTGTTGGCCAAATTGAGACTACAGAAATACTTTGCAGCTTTGGGAACTTACAATGCTAACTCAATCCTCCTAGAGGGTAAGCATCATTATGGGCCTTTGCATTGTGAGATGCCCAGTAATCAACACAGAACCATTCTTTCTTCCTCATGAGGACTATAACAGATGCTTATGGACCTAATAACTTATACATTTTCCAATGCTTCCTCCTACCAAGGAGATGGGATTCTGCAGTAAGCTACCTTTATTAAATTGTTCTTTTGTTCCAATACTGTGTCTCTCAAGGTCGCAATATCCATGTCATCATTATCATCTTTACAGAAAGTCATCCTGATTTTGGAAAGAATAGAAGCAAGCCACCTTCTTTGGGTCTCCTCTAACTGGTCAACATCCATCCTTGAAATGAGGTTAGAGATATGTCATCCAGTTAGTTTACTGTGCACAGTAGTGACAAGTTTAAGGAAACCTACAGGCATTCTTGTATGGAGATCTTTGTCACTGAAATTGACAATATTCATGGCTACCTTCCAATGACAAGGACGTCTCCTAGACTTCCATCAAGTTGGCATTCTGCTACATGTGATAAATGATGCTCTAGCAAGGCTTGATGTTGACCAGTTGGAGACAGCTGTCATGAGCCTTCAAGAACAGTGCTGGTGCAGGCAAATGAAAGAACAGCCCAATTCCCTGCTCCTCCTACAGTTGGAGGGTCCGGTACGTGTTGATTCACCCTGAGCATGTGAAACAACGTTCAAAGACTCCTATGCCTGGTCTGCCAACTTTGTAAGGCATTGCTCAAAGCAGTCACCATACACATTTTCCAAAGATACCTGGCTATCTCTTAACAAGTATGAGCCTAACACCATGGGTATTTGCAAGTTTATTACTTCCATTGGTGTATCGGTCGGATTATGAACCATCAGACACCAGATAATGAAAAGTGTGATGGACAGCAGTTCAGGAGAGCTTGGTGTAGCCATGATAGGGGATGTCTGTCCTCCGTGAAGTAGAGACCTGCCTGAGGGAAGAGGTATCAAACAGCTCAAACTCCTCAGTAAGGTTATTAGTGAGTAACGGTTGACACCTCCACTACTGTGTCAGTTTGTCACAATCTGCCTTGCCAAGTTTCAGGCTCACTGTAGGGCAAGTTTCTATTGCTCTACATTAGACAGAGCCTCCTGAAGAACTGTCGCCACCTCAGCTTTTTCCTCATCCCACCCAGCTCTCAGGATGTCCAACTAGTTTACGTCTATAGAGAACGGAGGGCTGTTGCACTGGATGTGCCTTCAGTGCCTGATGGTAGCGCCTTGCAAATATTTCCGAGTCATGGAGTCATAGAGATGTCCAACACGGAAACAGACCCCTTGGTCCAACTTGTCCATGCCGACCAGATATCCTAACCTAATCTATTTCCCAGCACTTGCCCATATCCCTCTAAACCTTCCTACTCAAATCCCCATCCAGGGGCCTTTTAAATGCTATTATTGTAGCAGCCTCCACTACTTCCTCTGACAGCTCATTCCATATACGTACAATCCTCTATGTGAAAAAGTTGCCCCTTAGATCCCTTTTATATCTTTTCCCTCTCATCCTAAACCTAGGCCCTCTAGTTCTGGACACCCTCACCCTAGGGAAAAGACTTTGTCTATATATCCTATCCATGACTCTCATGATTTTATAAACCTCTATAAGGTCACCCCTCAGCCTCCAACGCTCCAGGATTAACAGCCCCAGCCTATTCAGCCTCTCCCAATAGCTCAAACCCTCCAACCCTGGCTACATCCTTGTAAATCTTTTGTGAACCCTTTCAAGTTTTACAACATCTTTCCGATAGGAAGGTCAGAATTTCATGCAATATTCCAAAAGTGGCCTAAACAACATCCTGTACGGCTGCAACGTAAATCCCAATATACTCAATACTCTGACCAATAAAGGAATGCATACCAAACACCTTCTTCATTATCCAGGAAATGGTGAGTAAAGTAGGAAAATACGACAAAAATTGCAAATTAGATTCTTGAAATTGAGAAAAGGCAAGATGAGAATCATGTTATTGGCCAGTGAGAAGTTTACTTGAATACATTTACATTTCATTACTGTCAAATTTTACCTCATTGATATGCTGTTTCTGTTCTCCCATGTACCAGATAAAAATGAGATGGCAACAATTTCTGACATTGAAGTCAGGTTATGTTCCAAGGGCAGTGACCACCCACATCCCTGTCCACAGAGGTTGGCATAGGACATGTACCAGCCTCACTGCACCTTCATGCGCATCTTTGATCCACTTACAATGCATTTCTTCATTTCAATGTTGTACTTTGGAGTGGACAGTGACGCCTTTCAGCAATTACTTAGGAGCGCTAACAAAAGATTATGTTTTATTGTGAAGGGATATGAACACTAGAATCGGGAGGTTATACTTCAGTTATAGGGGGCATTGTTAAGAATGCATCTGGATTACTTTATGCAGCACTGGTCACCGAGCTAATGGAAAGATGTTAGTGAATTGGCAGCAGTTCAGACAGAGTTCAATAGACTATTACTTGGAATGAGTGAATTACCTTACCAGGACAGGCTGGACAGGCTAGGCTTATATCCTCTGGAGCTTAGAAGAGTCAGAGGTGATTTGATTAATTGGTGTAAGATCCTAGGGGACTTTACTATGGATGTTGGAAGAATGTTCCGCTGATGGGAAATTGTAGAACTAGGGACCTAGATTAATTTAAAAATAATTGGTTCCACATCTAAGAAAAAAATGAGGAAATATATTTTTTCTCATGGGGTTGTGAGTTTTTGGAATTACCTTCTTCATTGCACCTGCTCCATAGCTCAGGGGTTGGAGCACTGGTGTTGTAAACCAGAGGTTGTGAGTTCAAATCTTGCTGGGGTTTGTTCTGGAAATCTGTTTTGCGGCGGGACAGTGACTCAGTGGTTCAGACTGCTGCCTCACAGCACCAGGGTCCCTGGTTCGATTCCAGCCTCGGGTGAATGCCTGTCTGGAGTTTGCACATTGTCCCCGTGTCTGCGTGGGTTTCCTCCCAACAATCCAAATCCAAAGATGTGCAGGTCAGGTGAATTGGCCAAGCTAAATTGCCCATAGTGTTAGATGCATTAGTCAGAGGGAAATGGGACTGGGTGGGTTACTCTTCATAGTGACGGTGTGGACTGGTTGGGCCAAAAGGCCTGTTTCTACACTGTAGGGAACCTAATCTAATCTAAAAAGACAGTGGATGCTGAATCTTTAAATATTTTTAAGGCAGAGGTATTCCCGATTACTAAGGGAATGAAAGACTATTGGGGAAATGCAGGGATGTAGAGTTGAGATTGAAATCAGATCAGCCATGATCTTGTTGAATTATGGAGCAGGCAGAAAGGGCTGTGTGGACTTTTCTTGTTCCTTTTGCATATGTTCATATATTCACTGTAAAGCTGCTGCAAGACACTTTGCACGTAGGACAGGTGCCTATCTCAAGCATTGCAAGAGTGCATCTCTGGTTGTTACTTGCTCTCATAGTGCTCACTCACTTTGTACCTTCTTGGATGCTCATAGTATCTCTAACTTGCCTTGCTTTATTTTGGCCATAGTCACCTCAAAGTACTTCTGTCTTGCCTTGCTGTTTAGCGTTGATACAAAGTTACGCAGATATCATGATTGTCAACAATGATCAATCAATAGGGTGGACATGTTGACATATAGAACCATGGTATGTCAAAATCATACCCTCACCATGTGCGAACAGCTTATGTGCAAATGCTGAAACCAATGGGCATGACCCAAATTCTAAGTCTTTGATCAGCAAAGACACCCTTCAGTCAGGTGGTACCAGCACATTTAGTCAATGGTAGTTTCCAGGGATTAGGACATGGTCAGTAGGCCACTTGGAGCAACCCGGGTCTGGGCTTTGTACCTCTACCAGTGCAGAAATTGGGCAATCCAAGTTCTCCGGTTCAACCAGTCAGGGGATTTGTAATAAGTCAGTCAGAGGGCTACAGAGAGATCAATCAGGGGTCTGCCCACGGATCAGTTGAGGTGTCTCTCCAAGTTGATCAGGGAATGGGCACAGTCTGTTTTGTCTGCTGAAAGTCAAGAGGGTTGTCAAGCACCAGTGCTGGTGGAGAGTGGAGGCAGCATTATGGGATGCAGAATAGATAACAATTGTGAAAGAGGAAGGGGCAACTTAACAAATATGGATGGGAGACAAAAGAGTATTGGAAGGGCAAGTAGTATTCTGATAGGGGTATCAACCACACGTACTCGCATCCTGGCTTTGAATGGGGGAGTAAGGAACAATGAAAATTATTATGTTTGATATTTATTGCAAGGTGAATTAATTATATAAGTAAGGAAGTTTTGTCATAATAAAAACAGAGTGCTGGAGAAACACAGCAAGCCTGGTAGGAATTCCAAAGAGTGCCGAAGTAAATTCATATGCGACTCAAATTATTAACTCCATTTAATTCTCTATGGATGCTGCCAGATCTGCTGAATTTCTCCGGCACTTAATGTTTTTATTTAAGATTTCTGACATCCACAATACCTTGCTCTTATTTGAGGTTTTGCTATGGTCGTATTAATTGTTGGTGAGACCATACCTTGAGTTCTAAGTACAGTGCTTAACATTGAAATATAGCATATAGGAGTAATAGGTCATTTGGCACTTCAAGCCTGCTCCACCATTCAATATGATCATGGCTGATCATCTAACTCTTCACCCTGTACCGGCTTTCTCCCCATACCCTTTGATCCCTTTAGTCCTAAGGACTATATCTACATCTGCTTAATCAAGAATATAATTGCACTAGCAGTAGTTCTAAGAAGGAGAAAGTTTCCTGATGAAGGGCTTTTGCCCAAAACATCGATTCTCCTGCTTTTTGGATGCTGCCTGACCTGCTGTGTTTTTCCAGCACCCCACTCTCAACGTAGTTCTAAGAAGGTTCACTCAATTGATTCCTGTGATGAAAGAATGATCTCGAGGAAAGTTTGGATTGGATGGTCCAGTATTCAGTGGAATTTAGAGGAATGAGAGGTGAGCTTCTCAAGTAACTGCAATCCTGAGGGGACAACAGGCTGGATGTGAAAAGGATGTTTCCCCTGATGCATGATCCAGAAAAGAGGGTGGCTTTATTGAAAGAGATCTCTGCTTAAGATGGAGAATAAATGTTTTATCTAAGAAAGGCATTAGTCAGTAGAATTTACTTTCACACAGAGCACTGGAGAAGATATCATTAAATATATTTAAGACTGAATTGATAGGTTATTGATGCCTTTGTTCATCAATGGTATTAGAGGAAGGTAGGAAAGTAGAGTTGGGGCCACCATCAGATCAGCCTGATCTTATAAGATGTTGCAAAAGGCTCAAATGACCAAAAAGCCTTATCCTGCTCCTAATTCATATGTGTGTACATACATTTTTCTAAAAACCAGAGCATGCTTTGTTCCTTGCAGGTATTCAGGTAAAATTACAGAGTCATACAGTCATAGAGCACGGAAACAGACCTTCAGTTCAACCAGTCCATGCTGAACATAACCACAAACTAAACTAGTCCCGCCTTCCTGCTCCTGGCCCACATCCCTCTAAACCTTTCCTATTCACATACTTATCCAATTGTCTTTTAAACATTGTAATTGTACCCACATCCACCACTTTCTCAGGAAGTACATTCCACATACAAATCACTCTCTGTGTAAAATAATTGCCCCTTCTGTTCTTTTTAAATCTCTGTTCTCTCACCTTAAGAATGTACCCCTAATTTTGAAATTCACCATCCTAGGGAAAAGGTAAATACCATTAACCCTGTCTATACTCCTCATTATTTTATGAACTTCTGCAAAGTTGTCTTTCAATTCCCTGTGCTCCAGTGAAAAATGTCCCAGCTTATTCAATCTTTCTTTATCAGTCAAACCTTCCATGCCCAGCAACTTCCTGGTAATTCTCTTCTGAACCCTCTCCAGTGTAATATCTTTCCTATGACTGGACACAGTATTCCAGAAGAGAGCTCACCAACATCGGGCCCAACCTCAACATGAATTCCCAACTCCTATACTCAATGAAGACAAGCGTGCCAAATGCCTTGTTAATCATCCTGTCCATATGTGTGGCAAACTTCAAAGAATTATGTTCCTGAATCTCCAGGTCTCTCTGTTCTACACCACTACCGAAGGCCATATCATTAATTGCATAAGCCCTACCCTTGTTTATTGTACCAAAATGCAATACATCAACTTATTTGTGGATAGGGGTTGTGCTGTGAAATACCATTGAATTGAACATGACGTCTGCATCAAGATTTTCTCATAAGATTTATTTACAATACTCTCCACAGATCATGAAGCTTTGGAATTCCCTGCCCTCGGGGGGCTCTGAGTCCTTGAGAACCTCAGAATAGATATTGATAGATTTTTGATTATCAAATGAACTGAGGAATATGAGCATAATGCAGAAAGAGATCAGTTAAGATTATAATGAATGCCAGACCAAAAGGCTTAATGCCTGCTCCTACATCTTATATGGGAAGGAGAAATATCCCATGTCCTCAAGAAGTTAGGAGGCCCTCAGAGCATAATGTTCAGGGAGTAGTGTGAAGAGGTGATGGCAGAAGTCATTGCCTCAAGCATAACTTTCAAAACAAACATACACTGCTTGAAGATGTTTACTAATTTAACACAAGTTGTTCATGTGGACAAGGTTAATCTCCAGTTCATTAATTTCTCTATCAGTCTTACTCATTGTAGAAGTTCACTGCTCCACCATACATGCATCAACTTTTGCTATAAATTAGTATTCAACCTTCAGGGCATATGGTTTATGTTATCCTCACACTCATTGTCTCAAACATGGCATGTGCAACTTGCAGCTCACATATAAGGGTGGCAAGGTGGTTCAGCCGTTAGGACTGCAGCCTCACAGCACCAGGGACCTGGATTTGGTTCCGACCTCGGCCAACTGTCTGTATGGAGTTTGCACATTCTCCCCATGTCTGCATTGGTTTCCTCTAGGTCCTTTGGTTCCCTCCCACAATCCAAAGATGTGCACATTAGGTGGACTGGCCATGCTAAATTGTCCAAAGTATTATGTGCATTAGCGAGAGGGTCTGGTGGGTTGCTCCTTGGAGGGTTGGTGTGACCTTGTTGGGCCAAAGTGCCTATTTCCACACGGTATGGAATCTAATCACATATTGGCTGTTGTTTAATAGTGACAGCCATATCACCCAAACACTTTACAGGATACTCACTGACATGTCTCTGTTAGAGGAAAAACTGGTGCATAACGGGATGCAATAGTAAAGATCTGGTACACTGCTGCACATTTTAACCTCCAGGAGAAATGATCAGGATATCAGGATACTTAATTGCCTTTCTGTCTCCCCGCTTCTCCATCATCCCACAGTGTCTTTTGACTCAAATTGCAGATAGTCTAAATGTGTACTTCTTAAATTGTGGCTGAAGACAGAAAAGAATAAGCAAATTGTTCAAACAATGAATACCAATAGGAAAGAACCAGTAAGAAACTGTAGATAATTTTGCAAAGAAAATAGAAAATATTTTGGAACATATCGTAGGAACAAAAATGTGAATACCAATAAAATAATTGTTTGGGCATTATGTATATGGATTTTGAAATTTAACTTGATGAGGTGAGGTGTAAACGTTTATTCATATGTGCTAAGTTAAAGAACTTTAAAGGCATAAATGGAAGCATGGTTACAAGATGGGTAAAAGACAAACAGACAGAAAGTAATGGTTTGGACATAATTTGTGGCTGATCCTGCTTTCAATACAGGAAATCCTTCCTTTTTCCATTTGTGTCTGTTTTTTATACCCTCAATAAAAATCTGAAATTGATCAGTCATTGTTGGACTAAATTTAACACCATATCTGTATCTTATTCAGGAAAGAAACATGGACTTTAACCTCCGTGAGCACAAGAGGAAACTGGATAAAAGCTGTTACTCATTAGCTGACATAGCACAGAAAGAATAAGTAAACGTTGTGGCTTGTTCTGTAGAAATGAAAGTATTTTGGGACATATTATCTTTACAGAAAGCCAATATTTGATGTAAGTAGAGTGAATTGTCAATTCCAAGACTTCACTAATTAGGAAGGATAAGAAAAATAAATTAAAACCCTTTCCATGATAATACTAAAAGAAATGTCTGAATGATATAATCCATGGATGTCTTAATCAATCTCTGGAAATATGAAATCCTGGCAAAGTAAAGGTCACGTTGGCTCATGAGCAGGCTGCCTGTAAAGCCATATTTAGGAACAGAAAAGAGAAAGACATGCCTGTAAATAAAGAAATACATCAGGATGTGTATATGTATAAATAGGATACGATAAGCTTTTATATGAACCAGAAGGAAACAGCGCAACTATACTTAACGTGAGAATTTCACACAGAAACTTTCCTGTGCAATAATAGGAAAGGACAAAAGGCCATTGCGAATAATAATTCACAACTGAAAATAACGTTTTGTGCAGTTCACAATGTACGTGCACCAGCAAACAGAAAGCAATATAATTCTACATGAAATATAAGCATTCTAACCAGATGACAAAAGAAGGGTCCTTTAATTATATGTTCTGGAAAAATAATCCCAAAAACAATGCCTCATGCATCAAGCAAAGCTGCTTATAATTTGCAGGTAAACATGTCAGAATGGAGTTCAACCTCAAATTTTGTAGACAAAATGTGAAGCACTACAAGTGGAACATTATTATTTCTTATTGATACTTCTCTTATACAATGCTGAATGTAAATAGATATTAAGGAGCACTTACTTTGTGATTGCCTAGAAATATGTGTAATATTTATTAAATACTTACATTGATATCTTGCACCTACTGATGTACCTGCAAGTTGTCAGACCTAGATGTTTATGTTGATATATATGGTTCCAAATATGTGTAAGTATATCTAAATGTTTCTTAATAACATAAGAATCTGGCAAAAAGGAGTAGAAATAGGCCATATATTCCCATGGTCTGATTTCCCATCTAATATCAGCATCTGGGGTGGCACGGTGGCTCAGTGGTTAGCACTGCTGCCTCACAGCACCAGGGTCTGAGGTTCAATTCCAGCCTCGGACGACTGTCTGTGTGAAGTTTCCACATTCTCCCCGTGTCTGCGTGGGTTTCCTCCGGGTGCTCTGGTTTCCTCCCACAATCCAAAGACGTGCAGGTCAGGTGAATTGGCCATGCTAAATTGCCCGTAGTGTCAGGTGCATTAGTCAGAGGGAACTGGGTCTGGGTGGGTTACTCTTCGGAGGGTCGGTGTGGACTGGTTGGGCCAAAGAGCCTGTTTCCACACTGTAGGGAATCTAATGTAATCTGCTGCAACTCCAGTTTTCTGTTTGAGCCCCATGTTTCTCAAATTGATTTCTGCCTTGAGTGTACTCAATGACTATAGCAAAACTGCTCCACTTCCAAGGCTTTCTATGTTTCTGTGTACACTGATCAGAACAATGCATCGTAATCCAAATCCTCTACAATTTCAGCAAGACTTTCTTTGCCTTGTACTCCCAACTACTATTCCCAGGAAAAGCCAACACATGTTTTGTCTTCCTAATTGATTTCTATGCTAACATCTTCCACAAACAAGGACAGACAAATCTCTCTGTACTCCAACACATAATATTATTCACCATTTACAAATATTATGCTTTTTCATTCTTCCGACCAAGGTGGAGAGCTCCACATTCCACCCATTATATTTTGTCACTATTTTGCACAATCACATAGCCTGTCCACAGCCCTTTGTAGATTCTTCATCCTCCTTACAAGTTACTTTCCCACCACACTTTGTAGCATTGGCAAACTTGATATATTAACTTTGTTCATTCATTTAATTCAATAATATAGGGTGTAAATAGCGGAGGTCGGTACTCTTAGGTCTACGTTACCCTCTTCTTTTCCATTTTGTCTGGAGTAGTTAGTTTTCAACCTTAGTCATCAGCAACCAAATCTCTCAATTCTATTAAATAAAATCCGTTAACTCAATTTGTTACTTGTTCATCAATCTTGTTACAAATGGTTCATTCATTTCGATACATTCCCTTTATTATTTTTACCTCCTTGATTGATCTTATTTACTATGCACTAATGCTGCTAAACTTACTGATCAAATACATTTATTTACATAACAGCCTTACAGATTAATATTGATTTCCTGGGGCCACACAGCACGCAGTTTACTATCTTCATGACCTGTACAGCTTTCATCATGGATCCTGTTGAAGATAGCCCTGTGCTGCCTGGGTGCTGGCTTCAGCCCTACCTGCCTCCTCAGTCTCCTCTACTTCTCTCACATCCTTGGAATTGACTTATGACTGCATAAGCATCATTAACTGCATGAATTTTTTTTCCTCTTCTGCCTCTACTTGTCTGAAACAAAATTGCTGCACTGTTTTATTGCCTTGGATTTTCTTTGAAGACGCATCATGGTCAAACAGGTTTGAGTATCAATTTGTAACTTGTAACACATTCCAATGGCAGGCAGTAAAAGTGGGAGAGATTCCTAGTTTCCTAGAAAGAAATTCCTCTACCTTTCAGAGCTCGGGCATGCATATAACAAGGGTATGTTGCCACGGTACCTCTGATTCCTGATGGGTGGGGGTGAGTGCTACCCGGCTGGATGGATTATCTGGACAGATTGTTGCTAACAGCACTGGATTCAATTCTCAATCTAATCGGGATGATTTTGAGATATTCTTCCTTGCTTTACATATTGTGGAGATTGTTCTGCTGTGAGTTAGTCTTGCCTTCAAGTAGAAAACTAAAGGAGATGGGAGAATACACAGACATCTTTAAGTGCATTTTATTTTGTAGTGGTATTCACTTTTCATGTGGAAATTGAGAGCACAATTTGTTTTCTATGAGAGGTCTAGAGATACTTGATCCAGAAAATGTGTTTTTTTTGCTTTTAAAATACATTTTTCAGCATTTTATGATTCTGAATTTGAAGAAACAACTAATTTTTAAAATCACATTAAATGAAAATAATTGAAATGATGAACAACTAAAACTTGATAGCGTCTTTCGTACAGCATTAAAAATATTAAAACCTTCAATAATAGAACACTTTGTTACAACAGAACTTAAATTGTATTTCTGTAATCCTATATTTCATATCACATATCACATTGCTCGTTAAATTGAGGGGCAGAAAGTGATTATGATAACATTCTCAACAATTATATGAGCCAATCCTGCTCCATTTAAGCACTTAATACATCATTGTACTTCTCTGTGTGGGTGTATCTCTACTTTCACATCATTTTCTCTGTTCTTTGTTAAAAATGCTGATATGCATTTTCCTTCAGATCTCTCAGATTAGAAACTTTCCTTTATCTGTCCTCTCCAAAGCTGCTGAATCGTCCGATATTTTCTAACGCTTCCTGTTTTGGTTCTAAATCTTCATCAAAATGCCAAAGTTCATGCAACTGGCAGCATTTGGCTCCATATCATTACATAAAGCAAATTTTTGCTTTTTTTGGTTAGTGCAGGTATAACACGACGTGACACCACGCTGAAACATGTCAACATGTATGAAAGAGATGTAATGGTGTCGCACAGTTATTTTATCATTCTGACAGATGAGCACTGGCCTAACGAAGCAATTCTGAATCAGAACGAGTTTGCACATTCAGTAAGTGCAAGAATGGGTTGTTGTTGCCGCTGGGAATGCAGTAACTATGATTCCTAAATTGTCAAGAGTTCCGTCCTGATTTTGTTTTTGGAACATTACCTTTGAAACATAATTACACGTAAATGATTTCAAACACTTTTATGGAGGGGGCGGGTAGCTTTTATCCAGGAAGGAGAAAATGGATGAATGGAAAATGGAAAGATGGTCGGGAAAGTGACTCCACGATAGTTAAGATGTGATGAAGTTAAACTTATCGACAACTTTTAGAGTCAATGCTTGTTTCGCAAGGAACCCATCTGTTACTCGAAGCAAGCCGTCAATCGTCTTCTGAGCACGTCCCCTTGCAAGTGCCGTGTACCCACCGCCTCTACTTCAGTGAATACGGTAAACCCAGAGTAAAACGGAGCCTGTCAGCTGATTGCTTTCCAAAAAAGCTGAAAGATGGCGGCAGAAATCCACTCCAGGATGCAAACCAGCCGCCCGGTCCTTCTCAACAAAATCGAAGGGCACCAGGACACGGTGAACGCGGCGGTGCTTATCCCCAAGGAAGATGGGGTGATCACAGTCAGCGAGGACAGGTACAGAGGAACCCAGTGTTACTCCTGTCTCCTCCCCGGGGAATCTGTAACCCTCTTCCCGTATGCGACTGGGTTGGACAATGTTCCTTTGTGTGGCAAATGTTGGAACCTGCTCCTCTTTGTTAGAGAATTGGATGTGGGTTTGTGTGTGTTTCACTAGCGGGGCCATTTCTTGCTGGTAAACGCCTCGGTCCCTGTAGGGTCTTCGCTACTTGCGGGCGGGAGCCTTTGGGTTTGTTTACATGTCGGTTCTCCTCCCCTGGGTCGGTGTCACAACTCATGATTTAAAAGCCAGAGTCTTGTGAGCAAGTGTGGATGGGGCGGTTTTTGTTGGAAACCGAATTGTAGGGCACACAAACAAAATATTCGCCTTCCATATTCCTCCCATCAATTGACGTGGGTTTCCATGGCCCCCGAGCCCAGAACAGATACCAAAGTTTGATTAGCGAGGTGAGCCAGCAAGGGTTACAGAAAGAAGTCGCCTCAGAGTCCCAGCCGTAATTTTGCAAACAACACCACATTTCGCAAAAAAAAACCCACTCACTGTTCCCCTGAAAGGAGAAGTTATTTGAAGAGAACCGCATCAAGAGTTCCTTTTCAGTCTTTTAAGAAAATCTTTTAAAGTCTTGAGGATTAAAACCGCATGGAGTCTGGTGGGTTGGAATTTTAATTTTAAAAAAATCAAATTTTATATTAATTTTTGGAATGATCTTTTATTTTGGTAGTTACTCTGGCGCACACAGTTCTCTTTCACAATCCTCTTTCAGATTGTTTAAATCATCCTTTTGAAATGTTTGAGGGGCCAAGTAGAAATAATGAGAACACTGTCCTCTTGACCTTCGCAAACTCTTCAGTACAGTAAGAACTGTTCAAATGTTCACAACATTTCATTACTTTACCAAATTGACTGGGTTATGTTATGTATGTGAAATGTATAAATGTCCCAAGTTGAAATGTTAGTTTCCATTTAATCTGACACATTCTGCCACACTAACATTTGTTTTGACTCTTCTGCTCTCTCTCAATTATCAGATTGCTAATGAGATTCAGTATTTGAGAAACAAAAAAATCTACAAATGAATATTTGGAAGGCCAAATTCACTTTCTTTAGTCTCAGCTGAAAACTCTACTTATACAAAAAGTCAGTTTGGTTCTGACTTTTTCCCTAGCAGCTGTCTCGAGCTGAAACAGAATATTCACAACCTTGATTTGACCCTGAATTTCACTTTTAACCACTTACACCTGCTTCAGTAAAGTTACCGAACTCCATCCCACCTCAGCTCCTCTGCTGCTGAAAATCTAACCCAATCTTTTGTTGCCTCTTGGATTGACTATTCTGGTGCACATATATCCTAATGCTCAACAAGTACTGTTCAACCATCACTCCTGAGCTTACTGACTTGCATTGCTTCATGGTACATACAAACATATGAGTCAGCAGCAGGGTTGGCCCCCATGAGCCTGTTCAGCTGTTGGACCCAAAATGTTAATTCTGATTTATTTGTCTCCACAGATGTTGCAGACCTACTGAGCTTTTCCAGCAATTTCTGTTTCTGATTTCTGGCATGCATAGTTCTTTTGGTTTTTACTTAGTATTTGACCTAATTGTAACCTCAACTCCACATTTCTGCCTGCCCCGATAAACTTTCACCCTTCACTTACCAAGACCCTATCCAACTCTGCTTTATAAATATCCAAAGATACTGCTTCCACTTTTTTTTTGAGGGAGGAAGTTTCAAAGACTAGTGATCCTTCTGAGGGAAAAAAACATTGCTTTAAATACGTGTTCACTTATTTTTAAACCCTACTTCTATGAGTCCAACAAGAGAAACATCTTCTTCAAATCCACCTTGTCAAAAACCTTCTGAATGAGTCAATCAATTCATCTTTTAGTTTTCTTAATGCCAGGGAATATAAGCTTCCCCTTTCCAATCTTTGCTTGTAAGACATTTCATATGTTCCACATAATAATCTAGTAAAATTAGAAGTATTGTGAATGATAGTGTAATAAACCATCTCTGAACTACTTGCAATGCATTTACCTCCTTATGTAAGATGACAGGTCTTTCCAGGGCCCAGTATAATTGATGCATAGCTTCCCTACTTTTAGATTAAACTCCCCTCTCAATAAGTAATAACATTCTGTTAGCTTTCCTAGTTACTTGCACCAACATAGTACATTTTTGCAATTGAGGCATTAGGGCACCCATCTCAGAGCTCATACTTAATTACGTACAATTTCACGTTTCCCATTGTATTCTATTTATCAGATATTTCTCCACTCCCATTACTTGTCTATGTGCCTTTGTCCTCTTCACAACTTCGTTTCCTATCTTTGTGTCATCCATGAATTTAGCAACTGTGGTTTCAGTCCTTTCAAGTCATAACTTAAATTGTAAAAGGTAAGGTCTCCGTACTAATGCCTGTACCATATTACTTGTTGCATCCTGCCCACCAGAAGAAGTCCCAGTTATGCCTACTACTACTTCATGTTTAGCTAACCAATCTTCCATCCATGACTGAGGTGTCAGTGGGGGAGCACTTTGGAGCCAGCGACCATAATTCTATTAGTTTTAAAAGAGTAATGGAAAAGGATAGACCAGATATATAAGTTGAAGTTCTAAATTGGAGAAAGGTCAATTTTGACGGTATTAGGCAAGAACTTTCAAAAGCTGATTGGGGGCAAACGTTCTCAGGTAAAGGGATGGCTGAAAAATGGGAAGGTTTCAGAAATAAGATAACGAGAGTCCAGAGACAGTATATTCCTGTTAGGGTGAAAGGAAAGGCTGGTAGGTATGGGGAATGCTGGATGACTAAAGAAATTGAGGGTTTGGTTAAGAAGAAGGAAGTATATGTCAGGTATAGACAGGATAGATCGAGTGAATCCTTAGAGTATAAAGGCAGTAGGAGTATACTTAAGAGGGAAATCAGGAGGGCAAAAAGGGACATGAGAGAGTTTTGGCAAATAGAGTTAAGGCGAATCGAAAGGGTTTTTACAAATACATTAAGGACAAAAGGGTAACTAGGGAGAGAATAGGCCCCTCAAAGAATGGCAAAGCAGCCTTTGTGTGGAGCTGCAGAAAATGGGAGAGATACTAAACGAGTATTTTGCATGAGTATTTACTGTGAAGAAGGATATGGAAGATATAGAATGTAGGAAAATAGATGGTGACATCTTGAAAAATGTCCATATTACAGAGGAGGAAGTGCTGGATGTCTTCAAATGCATAAAAGCAGATAATTCCCCAGGACCTGATCAGGTGTACCTGAGAAATCTGGGAAGCTCGGGAAGTGATTGCTGGGCCCATTGCTGAAATATTTGTATCATCAGTAGTCACAGGTGAGGTTCTGGAAGACTGCAGGTTGCCTAACGTGGTGCCCTTGTTTAAGAAGAGTGGTAAGGACAAGCCAGGGAGCTTTGGAGTGTTGGAAGCTGAGGGGTGACCATATAGAGGTTTATAAAATCATGAGGTTCTTTTCCTGTGGTGGGGGAGTCCAGAACCTGAGGGCATAGGTTTAGGGTGAGAGGGGAAAGATATTAAAGGGACCTAAGTGACAATTTTTTCATGTAGGGTGTGGTACGTGTAAGGAATGAGCTGCTAGAGGAAGTGGTGGAGGCTAGTACAATTGCAACATTTAAAAGGCATTTGGATGGGTGTATGGATAGGAATGGTTTGGAGGGATATGGTCCTGGTGCTGGCAGGTGAGACTAGATTGGGTTGGGATATCTGATCAGCATGGACTGAAGGGTATATCTCTGAATCTATGACTTTAATATGTTACTCCCTCCACCACAAACTTTTACTTTCTGCAAAGATCTTTTAATGTGGGAACTTAACAATTATTTTCTGAAAATCTAAATGCTGGAGATCCACTGGTTCCTGTTTATCCACAGAGCACATGACTTCTTCAAAGAACTTAAATAAATTAGTTAAATATGATTTCCCTTTCACAAAACTGTTGACTTTGCCTGACACCCTTGAAGTTTTCTAAGTTCCTGCCATATAATATTTAATGATAGCTTCAAAAAGATTTTCCCTAAAACAGATGTTAAGCTAACTGTTTCTTGTTTTCTGTTTTTCCCCCTCCCAATTTATAGCTTGTTTTCAAATCCTCTCATGGCTTTGCTCCTACTAATCTTTGTGATCTTCATCAGTCCTACAACCCTCTGAGCTAGCTGGACTTCTGAATAACCATGGTTTTAATCACTCCAGCAATCGCAGCTGTACTTTTAGGTTTAAGCTCAGGAATACCCTCCCACAAGATCTGAGTTTCTACTTCACTGCTGGTCAGATGGCTTTTAAAATTTTTCTATGACCAAGTTTTTGGTTTTTAGCTTTAATATCTCTTTTTGAGGGTAAGTATTGCATTAGGTTTTATAATCTTCCTGTGATGTTTCTTGGCCATTTTATTATATTCAAGACAGAATGTAAATACAAGTGTATTTTTTAAAACCCTGTGGAGTTGCATGTGATTGATTGAAATGATACATGAATACCTTCTCCAGTTTGAATGCATCTGAGACATTCTGAAAAACTGTTACTTGAGGCCTGCACTGTCTAATATTACAGATTCTAGTATGTTATCTTGTGTCTGTTATATAATATCTCAATATGCGATCAAAACTTATTTACAACTGGATATTGTGATATTAAATATTGTGCTTTTAACTTCTTTTTTCCCCCAAAAAGATTTCTTGGTCACAAAGCAGCTATTTCTGAATAGGTTAGAAAATGTTTTATTCTCTATTTGTAATGTCTCATTAAAGGATTGTTAGACATCTAGCTAATCTCATTGATTTGGCTATTTGGAGGGTGGGGAGCACCATATAGGCTTGTGCTGTGGGTTTGTTCACTAATTTAGAAAATATGCATTTCTTTTTTCAGCTTAAAGTAGCAGAGTCATAGAGATGTACAGCATGGAAACAGACCCTTCAGTCAAGTTTTTGTAATAAGTCTGAATGTAACAGAAATTACTGAGGTTTTTATTCTAGAATTATTTGTTTTTCAGTTAAGTAGTAAGGTTATGTTGTGAAAAGTGTTCATTGAGGTGAATTTGTTTTAAAAAAAAGAATGTTTTAATTAGCCAAAGTGACCTCTGGTTTCATAGGTCGGTGCAACAATCTGAAGCCCATCTAACCTACACTATTCCATTTTCATCCAAATGTCTATCCAATGACCATTTACATGCCCTTTAAAGTTGGCAAGTCTACTACTGCTGCAGGCAGTGCATTCCATGCCCCTACTACTGAGTAAAGAAACTACCTCTGACATCTGTCCTATACCTATCACCCCTCAATTTAAAGCTATGCCCCCTCATGCTAGCCATCACTATCCGAAGAAAAAGGCTCTCACTGTCCACCCTATGTAACCCTCTGATTAACTTATATGTATCAATTAAGTCACGTCTCAACCTTCTTCTCTTAACGAAAACAGCCTCAAGTCCCTCAGCCTTTCTTCGTAAGACCTTCCCTCCTTTGAAGGGAATTTGACTTTGAAGAAAAATACTGCTTATGTTTAATTATAAATACATTAAGTTGACTTATTTCCTTTTTACTTTTACAGTCCTTTTATGGTAGCCTCACTTAAACTGCTAAACTGGTGGTAGTAATTTGTCTAGCCCATTTGGTTTTTAAAATCTCTTAATTATGCATCACTCTCCTAACCTGTCCACATCCTTCTGCAGCCTCCTCACTGCCTCAGTGCTACCTGTCCCTCTACCTATCTTTGTCTTTTCTGCAAACTTAGCCAAAATGCCCTCAGTTTCTTTATCATTAATCTATAAAGTGAAAAGTTGTGGTCCCGACACTGCGCCTTAGAAATCTCATAGAGATCTCATGGAATACAGGGAGAATTCACCATTTGGATACAGAACTGGCTTGAAGATGGAAGATGGAGGGCGATGGTGAGGGTTGCTTTTTAGACTGGCGGCCTGTGACTGACTAGTGGTGTGCCACAAGGATTGGTGCTGGGTCCACTGCTTTTCATCATTTCATATAAATGATTTGGATGTGAACATAGGAGGTATAGTTAATAAGTTTGTAGATGACACCAAAATTGGAGATGTATTGGAAAATGAAGAAGGTTACCTCAGAGTACAATGGGATCTTGATCAGATGGGCCAATGGGTTAAGGAGTGGCAGATGCAGTTTAATTTAGATAAATGTGAGATGCTGCATTTTGGAAAGGCAAATCAGAGCAGGACTGAAACGCTTAATGGTTAGGTTGTGGGGTGTGCTGCTGAACAAAGACCTTGGAGTGCAGGTTCATAGCTCCTTGAAAATGGAGTCTCCAGTAGATAGGATGGTGAAGAAGGTGTTTGGTATGCTTTCTTTCATTGGACAGAGCATTGAGTATAGGAGTTGGCAGGTCATGTCACAGCTGTACATGACATTGGTTAGGCTACGTTTGGAATATTGTGTTCATTTCCGGTCTCCCTCCTATCGGAGGGATGTTGTGAAACTTGAAAGGGTTCAGAAAAGATTTACAAGGATGTTGCTAAGGTTGGAGAATTTGAGTTGCAGGGAGAGGCTGAATAGGCTAGGGCTGTTTTCCCTTGAGTGTTGGAGACTGAGTTGACCTTATAGAGGTTTATAAAATCCTGAGGGGCATGGATAGGGAAAATAGACAAGGTCTTTTCCCTTGGGTGGGGGAGTCCAGAATTAGAGGGCATAGGTTTAGGGTCAGGGGAAAAATTTAAAAGGGTCCCACACTGAAGGTGGTGCATGTATAGAATGAGCTGCCAGTGGAAGTGGTGCAATTACGACTAAAAGGTATCTGGATGGGTACATGAATAGGAAGGGTTTAGAGGGATATGGACCAAATGCTGGCAGGTGAGTCCAGACTAGATTTGGTCAGCATGGACAAGTGGACCGAATGGTCTGTTTCCGTGCTGTACATCACTATGACTCTAAATACTTGCTTAAAACAGGAAAACAATCTGTGTGAGCTTTTTTACTCCCTTTATTCTGCTCAAACTGAGCATCTTTGAAATCTTCTGCATTTGTGGTGCTGTTCCTTTGGTTGGGTTTCATTTATTGTCTCATTTACTTATATTCTCTGCAAGTCTGGGAGTATAGATATGGTGAAAGGCAGGTGCCTTTTTTCCTGTGGTGGGGATTTCAAGACTATGGGGCTTTTTTTTTGAGGGGAGAGGAGAAAGACTTAAGAAAAAGACATAAGGGAGCAACTTTTTTATACAGTGATTTGTGTATGAAATGAACTTCCAGAGAAAGTATTGAGTGCAGGTACAGTTACAATGTTTAAAAGACATTTAGATAAGTACATGAATAAGAAATGTTTGGAGGAGTGTGGGCCAAGTGCAGGCAGGTGAGACTAGTTTAGTTTGGGATGATGGTCTGCATGGACTGGTTGGACCGAAGAGTTGGACAGCATGAAAACAGGACCTTTAACTCTTAAGACTCTGAGTCATGTCATCATGCAATTGTTATGAATTTTCAGTTTAGTGGCCACATTTTCCTGTAACAAATTAAGCACATTGCTGTTAAAATATAGTGCAATGATTAATGTAGAATAAATAGATGTCTTGTGCAAATAAGCTAACATAGCTATGTGCCAGACCATAAGCATGAAATTCCCATCTTAATAACCTGACACCCCTGTCCCAGTTAGAAATTCTAATGTGTTCAGAAATAAAGGGAAAACCTTATTAAAAATGTTTTTAGGTAAAAGGTCTGTCCACTCTTTCAAATCATGACACCCAGCCCGCCAAAACATAATAGGGAAAATGTGAACTAACTGAAGCAGAGTTGTAATCACTACAAATTGAATCGCATAATTTTGAAAAAAGGATTATGAATCCATATTGCAATCTGCTGGAAATGTACATGTTTGTGAGAATTTCCGATTTAGTAATCTACTTGGCTCTTTCAACAGAACAATACGTGTATGGTTGAAACGAGACAGTGGTCAGTATTGGCCAACCATCTTTCACACAGTATCAGGTGAGTAAAAGATCCAAGTTAATGGATTTAGTGGTTTCAATGTCGTATTCACTGATATGACCTCCTTTCTGAATTTGAGGTTGATTCCAAGAAGTAATTTTTGCAAAGTATTATAGGATTGAGAGGTTATATGAGGGAATGGTTTTATATTAGGACCAACCTCCTTTTGTCTAGTCAGTGCATAGAGGAAGTAGCAATGGTACTGATTCTTTATGGACTAATCTTTCTCATCATTTTGGATTGAAGTCTTAATGATTTAAATAATTCTAGAAAATTAAGCCATCAGATATATGTGTGAAACTTAAAATATAAAGATCCCTGAACACTCTGGGCAATTTAGCATGGTCAATTCACCTAACCTGCACATCTTTGGATTGTTGGAGGAAACCCATGCAGACACTGGGAGAATGTACAAACTTCAACAGACAGACGCCCGAGGCCGGAATTGAACCTGGGTACCTGGTGCTGTGAGGCAGTGGTGCTAACTAAGCCACTGTGCTGCCTTACAATACACTTATACACCTCCTTAAATATGGAGACCAACATTCTACACAGTACATCGGGTGTGGTCTTGCAAAGTCCCTGTACAATTGTATCAACATTTCCCTACTATTATATTCCATTGTTCTTGCAATGAAGGCCAATGTTGCTTTCTAAATCATTTGCTCTACCTGTATAACTAACTAGTGTTTTGTGTTTTATTTACCAGGACACACAATCCTTCTCTACCACAGATTTCTGAATCACACGACATTCATATTCTGTTCTTCCTGCCAAAACAGAGAAGCTCACATTTTTTTTCACATTTTATTCCATTTGTGAAATTTTTGCCCACTCTGAACTAATTTATCTACCTTTGCAAACCTTTTGCACCCTCTTCACATCTTTATTCCCCACCTATTGGTGTATGATCATCAAATTTGACAAGCACATATTCAGTCCCTTCATTAAAATCCATTGGTGTAGTTTGTAATGGATTCTAGTACTGATCTCTGTGGCAATCCACTAATTATTTCTAGCTAACCCTAAAATGACTCATTTCTTTCATTCACTGCCTCCCATGAACCAAGTTTCTTTTCATGCAATTTGTTAATTCTCCCACCCACACTGACCTCTTAATTGTGAGGTCATTATATGGCATTTATCAAATACCTTTTTGAAAATCCAAATACACCATGTCTGTTGGTTTCCCCACATCGACTCTCCTTGTTACCTCATCAAAGAACTCTAATAAATTAGTCAAATATCATTTTCCTTTTCAAAACCATGTTGACTGTTTTATGATTCCCTAAATTTCTTGCTTTAACTCCTTAATTGTGATTTCAAGTATTTTGTTTTCAGATATTAGGCTAACTGGCCTATATTTTTCTATTTAATGTTGAAATCCTCTCTCTGCAATAGCAAGACATCTATTGCTGTTAAGAAGCTTTTATTTTCCAACTCAGAATGAAAGTAACATTGCCGATGTGAGTGGATGACCTGAATTTGCATGAACCCTTGGATTACAAATTTGCAACATTGGGCTTTGTGGAGAATGAGGCAGCCTTGACTTAATTTTGTTTCGATTTAAGTAGAAATGCTTGCTCTCATTAAAGGCTTCACGATTGGTTTTTTTAAACAAATAATTGATTATTTTAAGGTTGGGGTTATGATGTACTATCCTGTGATAGAAGTGCATGAGACAACCATTTACTTCAGACAGCTTGAATATTGCTACTTTGCTTTTTCAAAAAAAAAGTCATTTCAATGTTGCAACTATAATCACTTAAGTGCCCCTTCTTATCCCCTCAACTGAAATCTTGCTTTCAGAAGCATATTCTGGGAAAATTGCAGCATTTGGTCAGCAATCCAAGTCCAGCGATTTGTCTTTGGGGACATTATTAGTGATTTATTGAAGCATCTGTTGGTTGAAGCAAAATACTAATTATTTTGAAATGATGTTGCACAATTTGCACAAGTGATGCAGTGAAACCACCTTGTGGTTGGTGCTATTTGCTAACCACTTGCAGGTACTGTGACCTGGAATGGAGTGTTTTTCTTGCTCAAATAACCACCTAATCTGGGCAGTGGTAAAACAAATAATATAAAGATTGTGTAATTTTTAAGAGTTTATAATTTGTAGGCATAACCTACAAAAGTTTATGGGTGGCACGGTGGCTCAGTGGTTAGCATTGCTGCCTCACAGCACCAGGGTCCCAGGTTCGACTGTCTGTGTGGAGTTTGCACATGCTCCCAGTGTCTGCATGGGTTTCCTCTGGGTGCTCCGGTTTCCTCCCACCGTCCAAAGATGTGCAGGTCAGGTGAATAGGCCATGCTAAATTGCCCATAGTGTTAGGTGCATTAGTCAGAGGGGAAATAGGTCTGGGTGGGTTACTCTTCGGAGGGTCGGTGTGGACTGGTTGGGCCGAAGGGCCTGTTTCCACACTGTAGGGAATCTAATCTAATCTAATCTAATCATAACCTCTTCATGCTCCAATATCTACAATCTTTATGTTGCTGGCACAAAGGTCCAATCACCCAAAGCAGTTCTTGTATTAGGAATATTAGAAATGTGAAACAGTATCCCTTTGAAGTTACTGAATGGTGAAACATAGTATGGTAGGTCAGAACAATATTAAAGTGAGGTGTTGTTTGAATTCTCCGTTCGACAAAGAGTAAATCAGAGTCAGGGTGCTGAGCCCAGCTTACCAAACTTTAACTTCATATCTGCTGGTGTATTTTCAAGGAAATGGCGAAGTTGAAATGCAAATATAGATCTGGGAAGGTGGAACAGCCATTGCTGCTTTCTTTTTTAAAGAAAAGACATTAAAAGGAGAAATGTGCATCAACTTTATCTTTATAAAAAGTTTGCAAATGTTCATTAAACTGTTCTTTAAAGGAATATGCCTGATGTTTTCTGATGTGAGCAGCTAACGTTAATGCTTGACTTTTATTTTTAAAGCACCCTGCTCTGCCATTTCCTACAATCATGACAGTAAACGCATTTTTATGGGGCAGGATAATGGAGCGATTGTGGTATGTATGCCTGCATCACGTCCTGTCTCTCCACTACTCATTAGGATTAGGGTCACTGTTCTTGTTTCTTGCAGAAACAAAATCAGGGATAATATGTATATTTTTTAAAAAATCTGGTCATTTATGTTCAGCTTTGACGTGATCACCGTTCTCAGGTCTCATCGACACCCAAAGTGCATTAGTTTGTATTTTGTTTTGCTGAATGATTTATGTTTTACCACTTTAGTGGTATGTCTGCTTCCGCCCCCGCTCCCCTCCAATGCTCTATAGTTCTGTTCCCTTCTGAGACAATGACCTACTTCAATGGATTGTCAATGTTCCACTTGAACCAATTGTTTCCTTTCAAAAATGTTCTTTGTTAATTTTCTCCAGAGGGAGAAATATTTTGTGTGTTCGCTTTTAGTTTCCTACGGTATTTCATTCGGAGCTTGAATCCTTCAGGTGATGATGGACTTAGCTGCATATTCCCTCATTTTGGGGCAGGGTTTTGAGGCACTATGCACCCCGAATGACACACTGATTGATTGTTTTAAAGCAGCAAGTGTACACAATCGGAGTTGAGGCTTTCAAATGAAGTAGTTTATTTCTTGAGTTCATGAAGATCAGAATCATCTCAGCCCCAGGAGTTCCTCAGGGTAGTGTCCTAGGCTCGATGTCGATGATTTTTCCTCTAACATACAAGCAGAAATGTTCAATTTCATTCACAGTTCCTCAGAGACTGACGTGGGCTGTGCTCACACAAAACAAGACGAGAAAACAATCAGGCTATGGCTGATAAATGGTAACATTCACACCATGCAGTTGCCGGTTAATGACCTATCTTCAGTAAGAGAGAATCTAACAAACTGCCCTTGACATTCAATCATATTTCTATCACTAAATCTATATATATAATATATGCGAAAACCACCAACTGCATTTATCCCACTTCAAGTTGCACACTATCCTGATATCAAACTATATTCCTTTGCTTTTAGTGGGTCAGACATCTGAAGCTCACTTGTTACATCACATGGACTGCAGTCATTCTAGAAAGTGACTCACTGCCATTTGTTCAATGGCTGTCAGGGATGCGTAATAAATGCTGACCTTGCTAATGATGATTCATGTGAAGGATGCAACATTCATCCATATCAGTGATAAATCCAAAGTTAATTACTTTCTCCAGAATTAAATGCAGTGTTGAAGTACTGCCTGTTTACTTTATTTGCTGAAGTGCTCCCGTTTAATTTGACCTTCTAATCTCCTTCTCAATTCCATGCTGCTGCTATTCAAGGACATGAGTCTGCAACATGGACATTAAAAAACTGAAGGGGAAACTCTCTTGATTGCAATAAGAATATAGGACATCAGGCGCATGAGTGAACTGAACAGTTCCTGTAGGCTGTTCTGTCATTCTGTATAAATGTAGCTGATTATTCTGTCTGAGTTCCACTATCCCACCTGCTCTCTCTATCCTTTGTTTCCTGGAGAGAAGCGTTGCTGATCTGGCCTTACAATGAAGTCTCCACAGCCCTGAGGTAGAGAATTCGAGTCCAAAACAATCTGACAGCATTTCTCCTCATTTCAGTCCTAAACAGTATATCCTTTTTAATGATAAATAAAATGAACCTATAATTACTATATAAAGGAACACTCACATCGAGGGAGAGCTTTGGCCTTTATCAACCTCTGAGTTCCCTGAGAGGATGCCATTCTTTGCAAAGCTCCTCAAATACAAATCTGTATTACACTTTTGATGATGAAATGTGTTGTGCCTTTATATTCAGAACATTAGATGCATCAGTGCTAACCATACTTTGTAGAGTTTTTTTTACCCTGCTCTGTACTGAAGGCAAATGAATATTATGTGGCTGATGAGGAAAGCTGTGAACAGCTGTGGGAAGGCATGTTTGCGAGCAAGCTATAAGAACACATGCTTGAAAGTCTAGAGCTTGGAGTAATTAATGTTACATTTTGGTGAGATGAGTGACTGCCCCACCCTTCTGGCTACTAGAATTACCCCTCAATAAGGCATCCATGTGACCAAGATTATTCTTTAGTCAAACCTACCATTCTGGTAAATCTGAGAGAGGGCTTCGTTTTTAAAAAAAACTATAGAAAATCAAACCTTTTCAAAATGCAGAGAACATTTTCACTGAAAATACTTTATAATTGGTTGATCTACTGAAAAGATAGTTTTTTTTTAAATTTAAAATTTAAAAGGTGTCAGATCCATCCACTCTCCCTCTATATAGGAGTGGTCACCCCACATGTTGAATACAAAGATGCTTGTAAACCTTTCCACTACCTCTGTGAAAAGATTGCGCAGATATAAAAACAAAAAAGTTGCATTGTGGTATTCCTAGCTTTCTAAAACTGCATGTTCTGCAAGTAATAGAGATCTGTTGTGGTGCTTCAAAAGATCTAGTTGTGTTAATTACAGTGTAAGCATTTCTACTTACTCCTTTTAGGAGTTCATCATGGCTGAAGATTTCAACAAGATGACTTATGTAAAGACTTATCCAGGTATGTTACTTGAAGTATTATGCTCATACTTTTATTTTTGTGTTCACCATTTGGGACAAATGGCAGCAGTACTGAGCAATTCATTGTTTAAAAATAAAATCAGAAGTGATGAACAGTGCAGCAAATGAGTATTGTGGTTAGTGCTAGATTTTAGCTGATTATGGAAAGATGGATTATGATCTTGCTTGCTCGGGGAAAGTCTTGCCACTATTTATTTTACAGAGATGACATTTGTATGGGGAATTTATTCATTAAAAATTACTCTCTTGGGAGATTTCTAATTTCCTTTCTCCTTGGATCTTATTGGTGGAATCACCTATGCAATTCTGGTCTCCCTGCTATAGAAACGATGTTGTGAAATTTGAAAGGGTTCAGAAAAGATTTATGAGGATGTTGCCAGAGTTGAACGGGTTGAGCTATAGGGAGAGGCTGAATAGCCTAGGGCTATTTTCTTTGGAGCATTGGAGGCTGAGGGGTGACCTTATAGAGGTTTATAAAATCGTGAGTTAAAGTCTTTTCCCTGGGGTAGAGGAGTCTGAACTAGAGGGCAGAGGTTTAAGATGAGAGGAGAAAGATTTAAATGGGACCTAAAGGGCAACTTTTTCCACATAGAGTGGTGCGTGTATGGGAAGAGCTGCCAGAGGAAGTGGTGGAGGCTGGTACAATTACAACATTTAAAAGGCATCTGGATGGATATATGAATAGGTAGGGTTTGGAGGGAAATGGACTTGATGCTGGTAAGTGGGACTAGATTAAGTTGGGATATCTAGTCGGCGTGGACGAGATGGATCAAAGGGTCTGTTTCCGTGCCATATATCTGAATAACTGACTGTGTGACAATATAGGAGGAGAAAGTGAGGACTGCAGCTGCTGGAGATCAGAGCTGAAAATGTGTTGCTGGAAAAGCGTGTGTGACAATATACACTAGGCTTCAGATGGTGGTTTAAATAGGTGACCAACTCCAAAGCTGCTTTGCAAAGAACTGCAAAGTAGTCACTGTTGGTTATCATGCCACTGGGGATTTATTGTCTTGTATTTGGAATGAGAAAATGCCTTTTGATCAAACGACTTTGCTGAACTCATTCCAACGTACTTAACTTTTAACTTCCCACACTCGCCCACACAACCTTGAAGGAGCTTTATTAAAAAATAACAAGGTACCTCTGTCGTATTGAACATTCTCATCTGCCCTTGCAACTCAAAAATGATCAGGCCAGCCCCAGTTAGTTTTTTTTTGAAAGTTTGCCTTCATTCTGCTCTGAGCATGTTTTGGAAACCCAGCTGTTGACTATAAATCCTACAAATCATTTATTGCCACACTCATGAAAACATTTAAATTGTCAGCCTACCTCCTTGCAGCAAGTTGGCTGATTACTCCTTGTCTGTCTCCACAGTAATCAGGGGTTCAGCTTGTTACATTGGTTTTTTGCCCCAAATTCAATCCACCTATTTTCATGGCTAAAATTGAGGCTAATGTTTTCAGTCGATGATGTTCATCAGGACTGGAGGATGTTGGAGCTGAACAGCTTTTTAATCCATTGCAAGGCTATGGCGAAGGTAGTGGGATCCGTGCCGGGGAAGAGCAATATCTCTGACTGGGTTGAGAGCAGGAGTGATGAAAAAGCAAAAGTGCAAATGGTACAAAGCATAAGGGAGGTGGCAGTCAATCCTTTTTTTTTCCCTGAGGAATTTATGTGGCGGCTTTTTTGTGCACTTGACATATTTGTTCTCATACAGAGGCAACTGAGATACAACCTAATTATTTTAAAGTGAAATTATCTTAAGTTTACATAAGTTATGGTCTTATAAAGTTCACTGGATATCAATTTCAGACTTTTAATGTAATCTTAAAGCAACAGTGCTTCAGTATAGGATGATAAATAAATCTTTGAATAAGTACTTTTCAATTTACTTCTGTAAGCACTGGGACGAACAAGCAATAAATACTTTCTGATTTTACCAACCTTTGCTTGTTTTTTAGTGTTTGCAATAGAAAGTTATGCAGTAATGTAATAGTACAGAATATGTCTGCACCTGCCTTTCATAGTGTTCTTCTACACCACCTTCATTATTGGATTGGTGCACACTGTGTCAATGCTAGTGTGAATTCTGCATGGCCATTCTTCTAATTACTGAATGTATCATCTTCCCTTAGAGATGAATAATGATGTTCCAGGTTGTTAAATCACTGATATTTTGGGAGTATTTTCAGAATCTTAAATGGTGGCTGTATGGCATACATTTGAAAAGCACACTTACCCTCTGAATAATGTTGACTGAGGTGAATTGAAGCTGTGACTGTTGTCTTTGGAACAAAAATACATAATAAACATCGCAATTTTTCTACAAATGCCCCAAATTCCCAACTAACTAGAATAAACTCCCAATAAATGTGCAATTCGTCTGTTCTGATATAATGCGATAGGTCCACTCCCGTGTTATAAGAAAATCGTGTAATAGCAGCACTGTTTAAAACCAATGAAACCAGAATCTGGTTATAGCCAATATAAATAAGGAAAGTTCACGTTCTGCAAATAAAGGTCTAAATTCTTGAGTCACATTATAGCCAATTCACGTTGAAGAAACGTGTGTTACAGCAGAACCGACTGTACCTGAAAATCTATCAAGTTGTATTCCTTTACCTTTGGTGTGGTTATGCCTGAATGATCACCTTGAGTGTCATTTTAGTGCTTTTATGTTACCAATCCATCTGAAAATATCATTGGGAAAGTACTCCAGTTTTCCTTCTGCAGGTTTTCCCTCTCTCAGGGTGGTGCTCTGGCCATTATCCCCACTTTCTCAACATCTGTCAAAATACAAAATGAAAGCCAGGGTGAAACTGGCCCAGAACTCTTGTGCAGGAACACCGCCAGAACCCTTTGCACAAAAACTGTGGCAAAACTGTGTACTGCTACAGAATCCTGCAGAGTCTGGTGGTCCTGAACCCCACCTACACAAAGATTATGGACATACTGTCCTCATGGTGACCTAGAACTGTATCAAGGATGCTTTAACTCCACAACAGTGAAGTGACTTCCAGTGTTGTCTGACATTGCCCTGCTTCTATTCACATTGATGTTAATTGTGCTGCATGAAATGGAATAAAATAAATAAATGATACCAACTTTCCCATTCATCAAAACTTGAAGCAAGGTCCGATCAAACTTATATAGCAAGTATCAAATATCTGTCAAGACACGTGCATCCCAGAATTATTTTTTTTAAAAAAAAAAGGATTTTGCTGATGTGACAGCATAGGTCGCAAACTTCAGTTATCTTTACAGTGTACAAATGAATCTGCATAGGGCTTGGAAGATGCAGCCAGCAGCTTCATAAGCAGAAGATAAAGGATGACCCAAATTACAATTGTGACCATGAGTCCCGGACATGGAACACATAAGACATAGGAGCAGAAGTTAGGCCATTCAGCCCATTGAGTCTGCTCTGCCATTCAATCATGGCTAATAAGTTTCTCAACCCCATTCTCCTGCCTTCTCCTTGTAACCCTTGATCTCTTGACAATCAAGAACCTATTTATCTCTGGCTTACGTAAACACAATGGCCTGGCCTCTACAGCCTTCTGTGGCAGTGAATTCCATAGATTTGCCACTCTTTGCTGAATAAGTTAATCCTTATCTTCATTCTAAAAGGTCTTCCCCTTACTCTAAGGCTGTGCCCTAGTCTCTCCTATCAATGGAAACATCATCTCAACATTCACTCTGTCCAGGCTATTCACTTCAAGCTGCCCTTTAAGACCTGTTGTAGGAAGCACCTAATGTCTCCAATCAACATGTCAATAGGCCGTTGAATGAGAAACCATAATTTTTCATTACATGCTAGTTGTCCCGAATGAAAGTATTAATAATTTTGATAGCATTTGCTTTTCAAAACATGAGCATTCATTTATGGTGAGACTTTGTTGAAATGTTTTAATCGTCACAATGATTTTTTTTTTCATTTTCACCCTGGGTATCATGACTGCTGAGTAACCGAGAACAGGCTGCAAAACAAGATTACACAGATTTACAAGAGCTAGGAATGGAATGGAATGGAAGATTCGAATATGTATTCGAAGTGACAATTTTCACAAAAGATCAGCAGGTCTAGTTGCTAAAGAAACAGAAGACATTTAGATTCCCATTTTAAATCAATTTGCAGTTCTAAGTTGCATTTATGATGTACTTCACCTAGATCGAGATGGGTTGACTTGAGGTGATTGATTCTGATCAAGATGTTACATGCAGTAAAACCTCTATACAAGAAGCAACCAGTTGTGCTCAGATTTAACATAGCATCAATCAAGTGGAAATAGTCATTGGAACAGGTAAAAGAATAAGTTTAGAAAGGCTATCCCAGTTTGGTCATGCTGAATGTGGAACAAATCAAGTTTAGAATTGTTTAGTGCAAGGCAATTCATGAAAGCTAAATTTAAGAGAATGGAGTCAATTTAGGATTAGATTACTTAGTGTGGAAACAGGCCCTTCGGCCCAACAAGTCCACACCGACCAGCCTCAGCGAAATCCACCCACACCCATTCCCCTACATTTACCCCTTCACCTAACACTACAGGCAATTTAGCTTGGCCAATTCACCTAACCTGCACATTTTTTGGACTGTGGGAGGAAACTGGAGCACCCGGAGGAAACCCACGCAGACACTGGGAGAATGTGCAAACTCCTGAGGTGGGAATTGAACCCGGGTCTCTGGCGCTGTGAGGCAGCAGTACGAACCACTGTGCTACTGTGCTGCCCACAAACTGTAGTAAAAATGACTAATGCTAATGTGGTATCACTCAATTTTCTACCTAATTTCATGAGTTTCTCACCAAGCAAGCTAATGTTTTGAATCTAGATGACTCCTCTTCAGAGTTGAGGTGAAGCATGGACAGGGCAGCATTATGATATGTTGGCAGGTGGGGGGTTGGTGTGGTGGTGAGTGTACAATAATGGAGAAAAGATGTTGGTAGTTCAGGTTGATCAGAATGTGAGAATGGCAGAACAATGGTCGCCTAACTGCCAGACTCAAAAGTGCAGACGATCTCCCTGGGGTGTGGTGGGGGCGGGGAGGCGGAGAGGGGCGTGAGGACATGGTGACAGAGACTGTAACAGGAAACGCTTAAAAGTAAGGGAAGAAATGGGAACTGGTTCACAATTTAAAGGAGCTGAAATCAATATTAAGTCCAGGAGGCCATAAATTGCCCAGTCTCAAAATGAGGTGTTCTTCCTCCGGTTTGCACAGTGATTACTGGAACATTGCAGCGTGCTAAGGACAGACAAGTGGGCAAGTGAGCAGGATACTGTGACTCTCCTCTTGTCTGTTTTAAATAAAGTCAACAAGAGGTTTGAATATAACAACACAAAGGACTGCGGATGCTAGAGATCTGAAACAAACACAAGTAGATGTTGCTGGAAAGCCTCAGCAGATCTGGCAGTGTTTGTGGGTAAAACCATTAATGTTTTGAGTCCGGTGACCCTTCTGAAGAGATTTGAGTAGGCTGCTTTTGAAGAATTAGTTTGTTGTGGGATCATGTTCAAATAATGATCGAAATCAGTGAATGGTGAAAATAGCCTCTTTCGTTCAGCAACTGCAAGAGCACAAGTTCAAGGTGGCAATAGAGTCCTGAAATACATTTCTTACAAGAGCCCCTTTTATACACAGGTATCATAGTCATATAGCATGGAAACAGATCCTTCAATCCAACCAGTCCATGCCAAACATAATCTCAAATTAAATTAGTCCCACCTGCTTGCTTCTGGCCCCTGTCCCTCAAACCTTTCCTATCCTGTATGCATCCAAATATCTTAAAATTCCAATACTATGCTATTAGATTGTTTTATCTATAGTACGCAAAGTTTTGAGAGGCTTCTATCCTGGGAGACAGGAGATGGGTTAAAACATGTGCTAAATGCTGGTTGTTACTTCTGATGGGATTAAGAGTGTCAATTTGGTCTGCTTCCATAATTAAGAGGTGTTAGTCCTCCTGTCTTTTAAGTTAGTAAATGTTAGTAAAAATACTAGGCCTGTATGCTCTAAATAAGTTAGAAATTGTGCCTGTTCTTAATAAAAAGAATAAACTGCTTGCCACAGCTGGGTTGTGAGATTTTACCAAAAGAGGAAATGCTGGAAAATCTCAGCAGGTCTGGCAGCATCTGTAAGGAGAGAAAAGAGCGATGTTTTGAGTCTAACTGACCCTTTGTCAAATCTATAAAAAAGGGAGAAATTGGGAGGTATTTATACTAGGCTGAGAGAAGGTGAGTCATGGCTCCAGAAGTAAGGGTAGCAACAAGGAGGTGATAATGACCGTGCACAGAGAGATTATAGGGAGATTAGGAGCTGTGAATGACCAAGGCTGAAGCCAGTGCTATGTGACAAAATATGTGGGGAAGGGTGAAGCAGAGGCAAAATGGAAAACAGGGGAGAAGGGTAGCAAAGGGGGAAGAGGAGAGGAAAAAAGTGATGAGTGGGGAGCGACAGAAAGAGAGACAATCAAGAAATAAGAGGTACAGAATAGTGAAAAAAATAGGTAAATAGGTAAATGAAATAAAATTACGGCGCAGAATGAAAACAGAGGGGTCGAAATGGGATAATCATCTGAAGTTGTTGAATTCCGTGTTGAGACCAGCAGGCTGTAACGGGCCTAGTCGGAAGATGAGATGCTGTTCCTCCAGTTTGTGTTGAGCTTCACTGGAACATTGCAGCAGGCCAAGGACAGACATGTGGGCATGGGAGCAGGATTGTGTGTTGAAGTGGCAAGCCACGGGAAGGTCCAGGACCTGATTGCGTACAGACCGAAGGCGCTCAGCAAAGCGATCACCCAGTTGTCGTTTTGTCTCTCCGATATAGAGGAGACCACATTGGGAGCAACGAATGCAATAGAACAAATTGAAAGAGGTACAAGTGAAACGCTGCTTAATCTGAAATGTGTGTTTGGGGCCTTGGATGGTGAGCATGGAAGAGATAAAGGGGCAGGTGTTGCACCTTCTGCGATTGCATGGGAAGGTGCTGTATGTGATGGGAGAGGTGTTAGGTGTGATGGAGGAGTGGACTAGGTTGTTCCAGAGGGAACAATCTCTGCGGAATGCAGACAGGGGGAGGGAAGGGAAAATGTGTTTCGTGGTGGCGTGTTGGAGTTGGCGAAAATGGCGGAGGATTATTCTTTGCACGTGAAGGCAAAGTTTTGAGAGGCTTCTATCCTGGGTGGGAACAAGAGGGACCCTATCCTTGTTCTGGGAGGGGGTGAGGGTCATGGCGCGGGAGATGGACCGCACGCTGTCAAGAGCCCTGTCAACAACTATAGGTGGGAAGGCACGGTTGGAGTAGAAGGAGCACATATTAAGAGCACCAATTTGGAAAGTGGCCTCATCGGAACAAATGCAGTGGAGGTGAAGGAGCTGAGAGAAAGGTAAATAACAGGATAGTAAAGGGGTATGTTTGAATGCAGAGGAACCTGTTATTAATGAATACTGCTAGTTGGTGAGTGAGTTAATAAAAATAACCTATAACACTATCTCACACCATCAAAGGATAGCTGTATACAGTAGATTGAGGTTTTGGATTCCATACAGAATTTGTGCAGACAGTGGAAACTTGTTTCAGAATTTGGAGCTGTGTTTGAAAATCTTCCATGTCTCCCTGTTTTCCAACTTCTGTCTTTAGAACTGAAGAATAAGATGTGGAAATTTTTTCTTCATAAATGTTCCATGATGTACCTAGGTCCTGTTGTATATGTTTACATGTATCCTCTGACACCGACAAACCTTTTTTTATTTTACTTCTCTAACTTTAATTGTTTTGTTGAAAGGAAGCAGAAATCTAGAAGTGCAAGTTGTGGGCGGCACAGTGACTCAGTGGTTAGCACTACAGCCTCACAGTACCAGGGACCCAGGTTCGATTCCAGCCTCTGACAACTGTCAGTGTGGAGTTTGCACATTCTCCCAGTGTCTGCATGGATTTCTTCCCACAGTCCAAAGATGTGCAGGTTAGGTGGATTGACTATAGTGTTTGGTGCATTAGTCAGAGGGAAGTAGGTCTAGGTGGGTTACTCTTCAGAGGGTCAGTGTGGACTTGTTTCCACAAAAGGCCTGTTTCCACACTGTAGGGAATCTAATCTACTCTTGGTGTTAATTTTTAAAATCTTGTTTACTGCTGAATAATTTGATACTTGTGATTCATCCTGGTTAACCCATTTCTAACTTAATGCTGCTGTTATGCATAAATGAGCATTGCAGCGTCTGGCTTGAAGCCTGTTCATGGTGATGTATTCAGTTACCGTTCTTCTGCAATTGTAGTAGATCCTTCTGTTGATACAGGATATTTACCATTTTAACTTGGTTAATTCCCCAACATAAATAGCCAGAAGGAAATGACCATCCAGCTGTTTGAGCAATGATTCCGGTTCATTGACCTTACCTCCAGCCTTTTCTGCATCATCTGACATTTCTGTTGGTGTTTTCCTTCCTTTAGCTTTATTCTTATCTTTCTGGGCTGAGTTTGTCAGTAAGAAGTCAGAAAAAGAACTGCGAAAATACTTTTATCTTAAGAGCCTCTTTGTTTGAGATGGGTAGGATCATTATTTCAAATGTAATCATGCTGCAAGCTTTAGGCTTTAATAATGTTGTGATGAGAGTGAGGAATGGTTTGTTTTATATGGTTAAAAATCACACAATACCAGGTTATAGTCCAACAGGTTTATTTGAAAGTACAAGCTTTTGGAGCGCTGCTCCTTCATCAGGTAGCTAGTGGGACAGGATCATAAGACACAGAGTTTATAGCAAAAGATCGCAGTGTCATGCAATTAAAATGATTATATTGAACAAACCTAGATTGCTGTTATGTTTTTCATTTGGAATGGGTTGCAGGTTTTACTTCATTAATACACAACTCCCAGAGCTACTTTTAAGTCACATTCCCGAAATAACTTAAGGTTTTATAAATAAAAGGTGACATCTTAGCTCAGACAATGCATTAAAGGTGTGAGGTTAGAGTCTCTGCATTCCAACCTTGAGTCAGAATGGTTCTGTTTCCAAAGTAGGAATTTTAAAAATGTCAGTGGATTGACTGCCTGCAGATTGTGTGCTTTTTGAGCAAAATAGAATGTATCTGCAAATACAATTAGAGTCATAGAGATGTACAGCATGGAAACAGACCCTTCGGTCCAACCCGTCCATTCCAACCAGATATCCCAACCCAATCTAGTCCCACCTGCCAGCACCGGCCCATATCCCTCCAAACCGTTCCTATTCATATACCCATCCAAATGCCTCTTAAATGTCGCAATTGTACCAGCCTCCACCACATTCTCTGGCAGCTCATTCCATACACGCACCACCCTCTGTGTGAAAAAGTTGCCGCTTAGGTTTCTTTTATATCTTTCCCCTCTCACCCTAAACTATGCCCTCTAGTTATGGACTCCCCCACCCCAGGGAAAAGACTTTGTCTATTTATTCTATCCGTGCCCCTCATAATTTTGTAAACCTCTATAAGGTCACTCCTCAGCCTCCGATGCTCCAGGGAAAACAGCCCCAGTCTGTTCAGCCTCTCCCTGTAGCTCAGATCCTCCAACCCTGGCAACATCCTTGTAAATCTTTTCTGAACCCTTTCAAGTTTCACAACATCTTTCCGATAGGAAGGAGACCGGAATTGCACGCAATATTCCTACAGTGGCCTAACCAATGACCTGTACAGCTGCAACATGACCTCCCAACTCCTGTACTCCATACTCTGACCAATAAAGGAAAGCATACCAAATGCCGCCTTCACTGTCCTATTTATCTGCGACTCCACTTTCAAGGAGCTATGAACATGCACTCCAAGGTCTCTTTGTTCAACAACACTCCCTAGGACCTTACCATTAAGTGTATAAGTCCTGCTAAGATTTTCTTTCCCAAAATGCAGCACCTCTCATTTAGCTGAATTAAACTCCATCTGCCACTTCTCAGCCCATTGGCCCTTCTGGTCCAGATCCTGTTGAAATCTGAGGTAACCTTCTTTGCTGTCCACTACACCTCCAATTTTGGTGTCATCTGCAAACTTACTAACTGTATCTCTTATGCTCGCATCCAAATCATTTATGTAAATGACAAAAAGTAGAGGGCCCAGCACCCATCGTTGTGGCACTCCACTGGTCATAGGCCTCCAGTCTGAAAAACAACCCTACACCTCTGCAAATCGTGTTTTATATGGAGCATAACTTAACTTTTCATTGGCTTAGTGCTAGTCATAACATTTGTACATGAAAATGTTAAGCTGTGAAAGAGCTGAATCAGAGTTTTTAACAGTGTGGAAAGAGGGCCTTTGGCCCTTCATATGGTAGACATTTGTAACTTTCTTCCACAAATGGCAGTTGAAACTAAATAAGTTGTTAATTTTAAATCTGAGAAATTTTTGTTAAGCTTAGATGTTTAAAGGATATGGGCCAACAGCAGGTATGTGGAGTTAGGCCACAGATCAGTGAGTATCTTATTAAATGGCAGAACAGGTTGGAGGGACTGTACGGCCTACTCCTGTTCCTAAGTGAACAATCTCCATCTATTCTAGTCCCACTTTCCAACACATGGCCTGTAGCCTTCCACTCTCTTTTAGACAGCGAGTTCCAGATACCCACAACCTTCAGGGTGAATTTTCTTTCCCCACATCTCTACTCCCAACCCCCCACCCAACCTTCAGTTCATTACATTATATACAGAGAATACTAAGGGTATGGAATGCTTTGCCTGCAACGGTAGTAAATTCACCAAATTTAAGTACATTTAAGTCGTCATTGGACAAGCATATGGATGTACATGGAATAGTGTAGGCTAGATGGGCTTCAGATTGGTATGGAAATGTGTTGCTGGAAAAGCGCAGCAGGTCAGGCAGCATCTAGGGAACAGGAGAATCGATGTTTCGGGCATTAGCCCTTCTTCAGGGCTAATGCCCGAAACGTCGATTCTCCTGTTCCCTAGATTCTGCCTGACCTGCTGCGCTTTTCCAGCAACACATTTCCATCTCTGATCTCCAGCATCTGCAGACCTCACTTTCTCCTTCAGATTGGTATGACAGGTCAGCGCAACATCGAGGGCCGAAGGGCCTATACTGCGCTGTAATGTTCTATGTTCTATTAAAAATGCGTCCGCTTATTCTTGACCCCTCTACTAAGGAGGCAAGGTTCTTCCTGTCTACTGTGTCTGTGTCCCTCAGAAATTTATACCTGTCAATTTTTTTTTTTTTACGAATTCAACAAGAATGAGTACTAAAATAATAAACAGCTGCTGATGTGGAGTTCTGAAGCAAACAGAATCCCAAACTGTTGGAGAAACTCAACAAGTCTGACAGCATCTGTGACAACAGTTGACCTTTTGAGTCTTCAGAAGCATGTTCACTGGACTCAAGATTAACTTTGTTTTCTCTTCAAAATGAGAACTAAATGCATTGACGTTTTAAACCTGATGTAATGTTGCTCAATCAACATCTATAATTAAGAAAATTACATTTGAAACAGCTCTTCCCAAATGTTAATTGCATAAAAATTGCTGTATGATTAGTATTCTGCTGCTTGTAGCTACTTCTGTCTGGAAATTTGCTGACAAGGTGTGCCTCGCTTGTCTGTTTGCATGATCCTTTCTCACTGTAACTCTTCTCTAACTACTCTGAGCCATCTATTATTCAAGTACAGCTACATCAATGCTTCATCCTGGTGCTGTCCACTTTGCCTTCTAGAAGACCTCTCTGTACCTTTTTCAGCTCTGATCATCTTTCAGATATATGTTTTTGAAACTGAGAGCAAAAAAACTTCAAGTGCAAGTTCATTTGTTTTATGGTCTCTATGGAATTTTTAGCATACTTCTTAGCATCTACATTTGGTAGGCCTTTTCTTCCAAGCATCTTTACTTGTCGTAAGTCATAAGGATTCAGAAAAATGAATAGGGTGTAGCATCTTGCTTTTTTTTAGTCCTTGTTACAAGCTTGAGTTTTGTTATTAACATATCCTTTGGTATCACAACATTACTTTTGGCTATATCTTTCCTTTCTCTAACATTGGCATCATATTATTTGTTGCCTGTTATTATTTTTCCCTAAAATTGAGAAATTGATCTACTTTTTTAAGTATGACTCTATGCACTTCATTTTAATTTCATCTAATGTATTATGTTAATGCACAATGTAATTCTGTGATGACCAATGGAGTGCCATAAGGATCTGTGCTGGGTCCACTACTTTTCATCATTTATATAAATGATTTGGATGTAAACATAAGAGGTAAAGTTAGTATGTTTGTATATGACACCAAAATCAGAGGTGTAGTGGACAGTGAATAAGGTCACCTCTGATTACAACGGGATCTTGATCAGATGAGGCTGAGGAGATAACTGCAAGGTGTTGCATTGTGGGAAAGCCAATCTTAGCAGGACTTATAAACTTAATGGTAAGGTCCTAGGGAGTGTTCCTGAACAAAGAGACCTTGGAGTGTAGGTTCATAGCTCCTTGAAAGTCGAGTTGCAGGTAGATAGGATAGTGAAGAAGGCATTTGGTATGCTTTCCTTTATTGGTTAGAGTATTGAGTCCAGGAATTGGGAGGTCATGTTGCAGCTGTAAAGGATGTACGTTAGGCCACTGTTGGAACATTGTGTCCAATTCTAGTCTTTGTACTCTAAGAATGTTTTTGAAACTTAAGAAAAGGATGTTGTCAGGGTTGGAAGATTTGAGGTATAGGGAGAGGCTGAACAGGCTGGGGCTGTTTTCTCTGGAGCGTCGGATGCTGAGATTTGACCTTATAGAAGTTTATAAGATCATGAGAGGCATGGATAGGATAAATTTACAGTCTTTTTCTTGGGTGGGAGAGTCCAGAACCAACAGGCATAGGTTTACGGTGAGAGGGGAAAGATAGAAAAGAGTCCTAAGGGGCAATTGTTTCATGCAGAGGGTGGTGCATGTGTGGAATGAGCTGCCAGAGGAAGTGGTGGAGGCTGGTACAATTGCAATATTAAAAGGCATTTGGATGGGTATATGAATAGGAAGGATTTAGAGGGATATGGGCCAAGTGCTGGCAAGTGGGACTAGATTGGGTTGGGATATCTGGTTGGCATGGTTGAGTTGGACCAAAGGATTTGTTTCCATGCTGTACATCTGTGACTCTACAAAATATTTAAGCATTTAGTCAAATGTTTCAAAGGGTAAATGACTTTATTTTTGGAAATAACTATTTTTCTCATTGTTATTGCAGACTGATACAATTATCATTTCCTTGGCTTAGTGGTGGTTTCTTAGGCTACCTCTATAATTGGTTAATTGGCTCTTACCCTGCTGCAGGACTTGGGCATGTAATCCATGAAACTATCATTCTTGACAATCAAAGAAATGCTGTAAGACATTAACTCAGACGTTTGTTCACGTGGTTGTAAAATGTTTCATGGCACTTGTGGTAGCATTACTTTTTGTTGAACTACTGTAATCCAGAGATCTGGAAACATGAGTTCAAATTTCATCACAACAGCTGGGAGATGTAAACTCCAACAATAAAATCTGGAACCTAAAGCCAATATCTGTAATAGCAGCAATAAAACTAGTAGATTATCATTAAAAACTCATCTGGTCCACTAATGAAGGAAACCTACAGTTCCTGCCTGTTCTGGGCAATGTAACTTCAGACTTACAGGAATGTGGTTGCCTCTTCACTGCTCCCTGAAGTGGTTTAACAAGTTACTCATTTGTACCAAGCCAATGCAACAAAAAGGTTCTTTTTTAAAAAAACTGTATTGACCATTTGGCATTGGACATGACAAAGACACTGTAAGCTTTGACAATACTACAAAATCTTTGAGTGATGCACCATAATTGTTACTGTGCCATCTACAAATATCTCAATTTCCAAAGGGTTCTTTGGCAGCATCATCCAAACTTGCAAGCTGTCTGCCCAGAAGGGCAGCAAATGTGTGGGAACACCATTACCTGAAAGTTCCTCTCCAAATGACACACCAGCATGACTTGGAAATGTATCACTTCATTGCTGGATCAAAACATTGGAACTCACCACCTGATAGCACTGTGGGTGAACCGCCTTCACATGGATTTCAGCATGAAGGCAGCACACCACCACCTACTCAAAGGCAGTTAGAGGTAAACAACATTTGTTGACCATGGTGCAGAAGTCTACGTCTCCCGAACGAATGAAGAATCTCATTAGGTTTCTTTGGAAGAAAAGTAAGCAATTAGAACATAAGAAACAGAGTAGGTCATATGACATCTTGAGCCTCCTTCACCACTGAGTGATGCATAATTAATCTAAATTCCACTTCTCTCCCAGTATCTGCTCACCTTCTTGTAGTCGAAGATTCTGCCTTTCTCAGCCTCGAACATGAGACAGTGGTTTTCTGGAGTAGAGCTCCAAAGATTCTTGAAAAAATGTCCTGTAATTCTGGATTCACATACTTCCAGCATCTGTCCTGTGAAGTCTTCTCAGCGGTTTTGATAAGGTCACCTCTCATCCTTTTGAACACCAATGAGTTTAAATGCAACCTGCTCAATCTTTCTTAGGACAGCCCCTGCATCTTGGAAGCTAATCTTATGAAATCTCTGTGAACAGTTAGAACAGCCTGGCCAACATTTTGTCTCAACCAACAGCAGTGAAGCTAATTATTCATCTCCTTAAGTATTTGAGACCTTGCTGTACACAATTGTTTGCTGTTTCCTGAGAAATGCATAATTGCACTTCAAAAATATTTAATTTATTTTGTATTGGTTTAAATGTCCTTGGAGTGCCCAAGCCTGTCTTATGCATTGAAACACAACATCAACTCATAGAAGCTAACTAGCCATTGTTGTAATAATACTTTCTATGAACTTTTGAAGGATTACGGAAAATGGATTTATTTCAAGTTTTGTGAACGTACTGTGGTTTCATTTATAAGAAGTAATTGGAAGCTCCTGTAGACAGTGGAAATTTTTAAACACGGCTTCCTGGAAGTGACACGACTGGTGATAACTGCTTGCTGTGCTATAAACCCCTGCTGGGCCTGTTTTTTGAACAGTAACTAGCTTGGGGATAGTGGTTGGACCATGTGCCAGAATATCACCGCAACGGTCTCTGGAACATTCTCTGCTTAGTCCATTTGCCTTCAAGAGTAACCCACTGACCCCAGAAAGCAAATCTTTGTAGAGCAATCTTAATTTCTGTCTCCCTAAATTATCTTTATTCAATAAGCTTTGTTTGGATAATAAACCATAATTTTGCTTATTAAGAGATGTCTTTTTTATTTAAAAACCTGTGATTAATTGGTTATCTTGACAACTGACAAATATTTGTATTTTATGTTGTAACTTGTGCAGTAATGGGATTAGAGTAACAGTGAACTCAACCAGCTTTGGTCATAATTCTAATTCACTGAATTCACTTTAGAATATGATTTTTCTCCATTTGTCAGTGTTGGCTAAAATGATATCAAGATTAATGTTTATGTTTTCTCCAGCCACTTGATTCATTGCTGTACAGCAAAGTGGTTTTCATAAGGCCCACATCTGAACTAACACTTGAAAATTTAATCCACAGTGTGAATGAACCATTTTACCACCGAACTAATTGTGTGCTTTTCAAATTGCAGACTAAAATAATACAGGGTGATCAAGCTATACCTCCACTCTTCATTCATATATTACTTTTTGACCCCTGGCCATTGCTGTTTTATGTCTTAATTTTCTAAACTATTTGCTTATGTGTTATATAATTAAAACCCGAAAGTTCCATAAATAGAGCCTTTCATGCTGATTTTTATTTGAAGGAATTACTTAGGCACAGCCTTATCATTTAAAAATTCGTTCTGCTTGATCCATGCCTTTTGAGTTCTGTAATGTTAAGTAATAGAATCTGATAGTTGTTCAACAATTGAAGTTAGACTAATTGGTGTGTGACTTCATGTCCTATCTCTTTCCACTTTTTTGAAAAGACAATGACTGTTACCTTCTATGTTGGTTACACCAAAACATCGACTCCTGCACCTCCTGATGCTGACTGGCTTGCTGTGTTCTTCCAGCCTCCTGCCTGCCTGCCTGTCTATCTTTCTGTTCATTGGCATAATTTTAATTTCTTAAAGCTATGACAGAAATATTATAAATGTGAGCTTGGCTAAGTGGTGGAACATGTGACTCTAGTTCACCAGCTCATAGGTTCAAGTCCAACTGCAGGACTTGAACACATTATGTAGGGCAGTAGTTACTTTGGTGCTGAGGGACATGGTATTGGTGGTCCTGTTTTCAGGTGAGATGTAAATCTGAGGCCTTATCTGCCTGTCCAGGTCGGTGCATAAGTTCCCAAGTTACTGTTTAAGGTTAAGCAGAGTAATTCTGAGCTGCTTTGGCACACCCTCAGGATGTGAAAATTCAAATTAATGTAATTTTGTTTTCATCCCTTATGGTCAGCAAGAAAGGTTTGTTTTATTTTTGAATTTAAAATGGACAGCTCATTTTATCACTTCCTTGATGTTTTCATCAACATGAGTACATGGAGGTAAAAGTGTTCGTCTGTGCGGTGTATAGTGTAAAGGCTCACAAATATGGAATCCACAGGTTTGCCTCACAACTATTAACGTTTTATAAGGCTGGCTTTTTCTTTCTCTCTCCAGCACATCAGAATCGTGTTTCAGCAATCGTATTTTCTCCAGAAACTGAATGGGTTATAAGCACAGGACATGACAAGTACCTCAGCTGGATGTGTACCAGGAGTGGATGTCTACAGGGAAGGCATTGCTTCACTGCCTGGGCTTCCTGCTTACAGTATCCTTAACTTTTGACCTGATTCCTCTGCCAGACATTTAAGCAACTAATCAGTCATAGGTTGGTAAACAAGAGTTTCTGTGTGGTAGGATTGAACTAATTGCGAAGATGTCACAAAGATAACTTGTCTTAATGTTATAACCAATATTCGGTGTGCTTCCCATTATTATTTCATCTGCTGATCTGCAAAGTTTAAACTGCAAAATAGGTTTATAATTGCAGGACAAAATTAATCTTTGCAGCAAATATGTTTTGAGGCTAACAACCTATTCGATTGAAACTAATACCGCTAGAAACAAGGGTGAAGTTATAGCATGTAACCAGATCCTGCTTTTTTTTATATAGAAAAGAAGCTACTAGAGCTTTTTAAGGCATCATTCTGAATAACAAACAAGTCTGTTCAAATTAGAAAATTCAAATAACCATTCAAAAAGAAAAGGCATTAGAACACAAGCCTCTATTGAGAATATCTGTTTGCAGTTTTTAAAAACAATTTAGATTTTGTTTATCTAGCAGCATTTTGGCCCTGCCTAAATGGAAGGCTTCCCCAAATGATCAATTATTCTAGAATTCCAACTCTCTGCATTCTTTCCTGTACTCCTATTACCCCTTGTACTGCCCTGAAAACAGATTTTCTACTGTTTCATTATATGTTGATATTTATTTTATCAATCAGCAGAATCAAAGTATTTCTTATGTGCCGAACCAAAATGACTAGTTGCTCTTGTTTCCATAACTAGTTGATGCTGGAAGGAGAGAGAGCATTCATTTCCAAGTAGACTGCATTACATTGGAATCTATATTGTTGCCTATAAAACAAGTTGTTGATTTAATAGCTACAGACTGATAATCCATTGAATTTGGAAAAGGAACATTGCTATCCAGAATTTAATTTGTGTTGCAGTTGGTTCTGAAATCAGTTAAAGATACTTAACCACAAGTTTTAAGGTGGGTAATGAGAACAGAACCTCTTTGGCTTCATATGTTTCTAAGTAGTGTTTCTTACTTTTTTTCTTCTTCTTAAGTGCGAGTTCAGAAATTGAGGAAGCTGTATCTGAAAGGATTGTTTTTGTATTCATTCTTGTTTTGATGGTCTGTTTGCCAGTGGTGCAATACTGTCGGTTATTACCTAATAGTAAAGGAATACAGCTCTGCCTTTGTCAATGCTGAAAACATAATCTCAGATCCAAGACTTATTGGTAGATTCAATTTTGCAAAAACATACTTTGATATAAATTGCCATTGGGTATTAATGCAATAACAAAGCTTCAGTCATCTTGCCTAATTTTTGGTTCTGTTGAAAATCACACCTCTGGTGGGTCTTCTGTTAAGAGGAGAATGTCATCAACCTTTATTTTATTTAACTCACAATTTCTTCAGATATGATATGGAGACGTGTCATGCATTTGTTGGTGATTACTCTGGGCAGATCACATTATTAAAGCTTGAACAGAATTCTTGCAGCATCATTTCAACATTGAAAGGACATGAAGGTAATGTGTACATTCTTGATGCACCTGTTTGACAATACTTGACTATCCTTAGATTACATTACAGTATGGAAACAGGCCCAACAAGTCCACTTCAAACCTGTCTGTTCGTCAGTCAGTGATGAGAGCTAACCATCCTCCCTTGAATCAATCATATTTCAGAAGGCATCACATGTTCAAGTAAAAGTAAGGTTCCAATTGATCACACACCTCTCTTCCCCACCCCAAACAAAAGGCTAGTGCTCCCAAGTAAACCTGTTGGGATATTACCCTGTGTTGTGTGACCTTTATACTTCTTCAAAAATGTTGACTTCTCCACCTCCTGATGCTGCCTGGCTTGCTTTGTTCTTCCAGTCTCCTGTTTGTCTACTTTGGATTCCAGTATCAGTAGTTTCTTTTGTATCTAAGTTTTCAATTGCACATCTAAGTGTCTGGCTAAACAATAATCATTTCATGTTAGTAGACTGTGGGTCTCGGGGTTCCCTGGCAGTTGAACACATTTAAATAGCTTCGTTTTTCACTTTGGTGTGAGAGTTTAGGATTTTAGAATAACTGCCACCACTGTGGATGAAGCTCAAGTCAATGTGTTTTTCAGATTTAAAGTCACACTGTCACCCCTTCCTCCAGCCCTGTGGCTTAAGTACAGAATTTTGTATTAAACATCAAGTTTCTCTAAACTTCATCTTTTCCTCTTTAGAAACAAACATTTTAGATAATTTGAATTCCAAATTGAAATAACCAACATTCGAAATTAGAATAACCCCCCCCAGTCTGTTGAGAACTGTGGCAGGAACCCAGAATGCTTCCATCTTTTAACTTTGCAGCACATTTTTAAGCCCACAACCTGACGACTGCAGTGCAGAATTCATTTAAATTATTCCAAATATTTTTACGAAAGAAAATACATGACCGCTTTGAACCAAATCATGTGTCGCATTTCAAATAGTAAACATTCTGCGTACACGTGTGTGCATACACCTAGAATGTTTGCTCTTGAGGAAAACAGAGACATCAAATATGCCATGCTGAGCTACAAACTGCTTTAAAACCACATAGAAAATAGATCTCAAGGGGTTCAGTCAGTTTAAGTGACTTAGACGCTGAGGTGGTTGCGTAGCCTGACTCTTCCTCTCTCGTTCCAAAAACAGAACACTTTTTCAACAGTGCTACAGATTCAGCAGTAGCCTTTCACAACTGGCAACTGGGAATATTCTGAACTAGTTGGTATGTGTCCCCTTTTCTGAGGTCCATAGTCCATGAGATCTAGGTCTTCATTTCATCCAGGTGCCTCAATCCCTGCTCCTTTCCTCTCCAATAAGGCCCTGAGTTAAGGGTGGCCAGTAACAAGTCTGTGATCAAAATAGAAAGCAATCATGTGGCTTTTGCCCCGGTGCTGGTTCCGCATTACTAAAGGCTACTTCTGTAGTTTCTTGGAACTCAATGGGACCACAAATCCTTTTCTCCCATTTCCAAGTGCAATAATATAGACCTCCTTTGTTTTCCATTTGGTCACAGAACACAACTAATCCTTCACCTTTGCTGCAACTTACCTCCATTCTGTCACGTAATGAATGATCTGCCCTGGTGTTGTAACAACAGCAAAACCCATTAGTTGGCTTTAATATCCCATCTATCCTGCTCTGCTTTGCAACCCTTTTGTTTCAGCCATCTCTCATCCACTTCCTTCCTTTCCCCTTCCCTTGATATGCCTTCAAGACATCCACTTTCTCAGTGGACTGACACCATCCTAAAATTCTGCAACATCCTGGTTGAGCCTCTTTTGCTGTAACAGATTCTTTCTCCTGCCAACTATAGCATACTTAGCTCCCCAATTTTGACTCCAACTGACTAAACATTTCCTTCTGTTGCTTGTCCTTAGCCTGGAGTCAAGAGCCTGACTGCTTTTATCTACCTGGTGTATGTGTGGACCCCTTTATCCACCACACTGCCTCACTGATAGCCTTGACCCATCCAGGAATTTCAATACCACTGAAGCAAGTTAGAAAGCATTTCTTTCTAATAGCTTAACCCCTCATTTTTGTCACAGCATCATCTGGTTACTACTTCTAACTTGCATGAATTTAATACAACTTTGCCAAGACACTTCACGTGCAATTGTCATTCATTAGCTTCTCAAGGAGACTGAACATTGACAAACACAAACTAGTTTTCCTCCTCGTCCTTTTTTTTCTATATTTTTATCTACAATTTAGTATCCTCAGTTTGGGGATACTGAGTCCCTCTTCAGCACCTACACAGGTACTGTACCCCAACTCTGGCGCTGTTACATCGATGACTGCATTGGTGCAACATCCTGCACCCAGGCTGAACTGGAGCAGTTCGTCAACTTTGCCCAGAACTTCCACCCTGCCCTCAAATTCACATGGTCCATCTCGGACACCTCCTCCCTTTTCCTGACCTCTCCATTTCCAGCTCTGGTGACGGTGTCCAGATGGATGTTTATTATAAACCCACAGACTCCCTCTCAACCACCTAGACTATATCTCCTCCCACCCAGTGTCCTGCAAGAACTCTATCCCTTTCTCCCAATTCCTCTGCCTCTGCCACATCTGCTTGGATGAGTAGACATTCCACTCCCAAGCATCCCAGATGTCCACCTATTTTGAATGACATGCTTTCTCCCCTTTCATCTAGACAGCCCTCTGCTGCACCACCTCATTCCCTGCTCCGCTGGTCCAAACCATGCCCCCACCACCCCCCTCCCCCAACACAATAAAGACAGTCCCCCTTGTCCTCATCTACCATTTCAACAGTCTCCACGTCCAATGCATCATCCTCAAACACTTCGGCTGACACCAAATAGACCCCATCACCAAGAACATAATTTCCTCCCTACTCCCTACCCCCTCTCCCTCCCAAACACAAACATCAACTGTGCTTGGTGGGCCATCAGCTCTGTGAAAGATTCCCTTTGGTCTGCCTGAAATGTGATGGTCTTCCAGTTGAAAGTGTCGACCCCGACTGGATGCTGCAGACTGGCACATTCGAAGGTCCAGGCCTGAGGGACACATGAACATTTGAGGCAGTGGTGGAAAAACAACCATGAAAGGTCCTTCTGCCAAAGCATAATGAGGCTCCATTCAGTAATTGGACACTCCCCAAAGCCTCCGATAAATGCCAAGAGTTTAATTGTAAATATAGAGAAAGCCGAACCCCAATGTTTGTCTTCTGCTCTGTTAGTAGAAGCAGTATAGTTCTGAATGACTTAGTTAACTATGTATGTATACAAGGATTTCCTGCTATGAATAATGAATGTTTTGCAATAAAAAACCTCTGATGTTAGAGTATGTGAAATGTACAAAGCAAACTATCCTGTCATGTGCTGAGATATCAGATTATCATATGACAGTAAGTTATCTGAAACTATTACAGCTTTGGTAATTGTGAAACTCGATGAGCTCAGTTGTTGCATTCCACAGTGATTGCATTCTTTCTAAAGCTAATCAGCTCCTCTGTTTTGCACATTCCACACTGATCATGCCTCTTTATTTCAAGACTATTCTCCACTCTGTTTCCAGTGATTATTTCTTGGTGCTTTAAGAGTCTCCACCCTAGAATGATTGTGGTTTTAAAGAGGCTTCTACTCTGTCTGTTTACTTGCACTCGTATCTCTATCGAGTTAAACAATTTGTACATATTGTAATGGTCCTTTTGTATTTTAAAGCAGGTGTCAGTTTTGAATTAGCTAAGTATGTTTCAACCCTTTCAATGCCGACATCTATGTGTCACTTCTGTATCCAGCAAGTTACTGATTTTTTTAAATTTCAAAATATACTTTATTCATAGAAAGAAATCTTTGGTACCTGTACAATTGGTCATGTCGTTCATATACACATTGCATGTCTTAACATTACAGAGAACAGATTGAATTAATCAAATTTACAGTTATCGTATTTACAGTTCTGTTTATTAGCCATCCAGTCTTTTCGTATTTGGCTGTGGCTCCAGCGGAACCCACCTACTGACTGGGCCCCCTGTTATACGATAGCAAAGGAAACTTCTTTAACCCCCAGTTTATGGGGTTACCATTGTCCATTTGACTGTCCTGTCTCTGGGGTAGCTGTCTACATCCCCATGGTGAGCACGAACTGCTGGACCCTCGCTGGGCTGAGGTAGCTGTCCAGCTCCTCACTGAGGTCATTTACCCACTCTCGTGTCATTGAGCCAAGGCAAGGGTCCTCACCATCCAGTTCTGTGTCTGACAGTGGGACTGTCAGAGGATCACAGCTCTCAGTTAGCTGTAGTTGTGGGGCAGAAGGTACCCCCTGGTTCTCACTGGGTGGAGGGTGGACTTCGGGGGTCCATTGTTTTCCTGGTTGGGAGGAAATGCCCTCCTCTTCACCTACGGCGCTCTGTCTCTTCTCGTGGTGATGACCTTCCTTGCGCCCGTCTTCCCCATCCGAAGAGCTGGCCGTCCCTCCCTCGTGCAGCTGTCTTTTCCCCTTTTGCTGGGAGGCTTTGGGGGCCTGGCAGAATTTTCTCTTCCTGTTTTTAACAGGTATCCACTCCTCTGCCTTTTCGAATACCTCCTCCTCCATTGCTTCCATCATTGCTAGAGCTAGGAATTAGCTGCTGTGTCTCTCCGCTGGCTGTCACCTCCTCCGTTCCAGCCTGTTCTTCTTTCTGGGTGCCACTAGACTCCGTTTCCCTGCTGTCTGGGTGGACCTTACTGGTCTTTGGGGGTCCCCGGCTCACATTGCCACCTCCGGCCATCTGTGTGTAAGTGGGGCCCCCCTGTCTTGGGCAGGTTTTGTACATGTGGCCCGCCTCTCTGCACAGGCTGCAGCTCTTTGCTTCCTGACAGTCCTTGGTCAGGTGACCCTCCTGTTTGCAGTTCCTGCAGATAGTCACTTTGCAGTCCGCCGTCACGTGTCCCGACTTCCCGCAGGTTCGGCACACTTTCGGCTGCCCTGCATATGTCAGGTAGCCTCTGTCGGTCGGCCTCCCAGTCGTTCCTGTACTGCAGATGCTGGAAACCAGAGTCTAGATTAGAGTGGTGCTGGAAAAGCACAGCAGGTCAGGCAGAATCTGAGGAGCAGGAAAGTCAACGTTTCGGGCAAAAGCCCTTCATCAGGAATAGAATTTATTCCTGATAGCCTTGTAATAGACTACCAGTTTCCATCTCTGCAGGTTGCATGACTACAACATACAGCTCATCTGCTGCTAACATCCTATGGATGATCTTGTTAGCTCTAGACTTAATGATTCCAATGCTCCCAGAGCTGGCTCCATATCCTTCACCTTAAATAAGTTTCCATTTGTATCCTAACTCACACCAAGTGCTGCTTGCACGTTAACTTTGCGCTTGCTGACTTATGTAGCTCCCAATTAAGCATGTCTCCATTCTAACATTTTCATCCTGATTTGCAATCTATCCTTATGTCTGCAATTTCTGAGACCTACTATGATCAAAAATAAAAAGACACCCCATTGCAGATGCTGGCAATTTGAAATTGAAAGAAACACACTGGAAAGACTTAGGTCAGGCAGCATCTATGGAGAGAAAGATTCAATGTTTTGGTTCAATGGCCTTTCATTTTCTGATGAAAGGACATTTTATTCAATGGTTAGCTCTGTTACCATCCAAGATATTTTTGTTCATGAAAAGTCTGGTGCATTACTGACTGTATTCATAGCACCACCAGAAGATGTGCTTTCAGCTGCCTAGGTTTTAAACTCTTAAGTTCCTCCATAAAGAGATGGTGAGGACTGCAAATGCTGAGGAATTCAGTCGGTAATGTGTGGCAAAGGAAAAAGCACAGCTTTTCATCTCTTCCACACTTCATCAGGACTGTGCATTGTTATGCCTGAAGCGTCAACCCTCTTTTCTGATCTGCTGTGCTTCTTCCAGCATCACACTTTACTGACTCCAAGTTCCTCCACAAACCTCCCTGCCTCTCCTTAAGCTTCTATACAAATATCACTTAGCAGAACAGAACTTGTATTGCTGAAAAAGATGCATTTTGTCAAAGATTTTCGTCTTGCACCCATCAGGATAACTCATGCGAAACACCAATATATAAGGAAAGCGATGATTTTATGCTGTAGGAGAAGAGATTACTCATTTGGTAGTGGTATTAACATTAGGAATGCACCTGTTAGATGATGACTGAGCATTAACTGCCAAGTTTTTTTTTTTAAATGTTAAACCAGGCAGGTTGAATCTGGTGAGAAATTGTCCTGTGAAAGGACCAGAAATTAGTTGTTGCTTTTTTTTAAACTGTCGATCACAATTAAACTGCATCCTCTGAGTAATGTCTGTCAATCATAGTTCACTTGCAAGCAGGTAGTACTTTTTATATTCATATTGGAATAAAGGTTTTGGTTTTCTTTTACTTAGGTATTGTTGATGCCTGTTTGAGTCGGGCAACTACCAGCTGCTGTGAGTTCAGCATTTGCTGACTGTAGCTGTTGGTGTGTACAGAGAGGAGAAAAGTCAATCCTTAAACTTTACAATTCCTTTATGAATGTATTAAACTGTGCACTTATTTCTAATGTGTTCTGTTACAAACTAGACCTTATATATTTTCCCACATACTGAATTAAAAACCTATTCATACACCCACTTGAGTCCCCTGACACTCCGAGTAGTCACAGAATATGAAAGATAGTATCTGATTGGGATAACAGTTTTGCTGCTACTGAGGAGGGCTGACGCTGTGTGTTCTCTCTCTCTCTCTCTGTCTGTGGGTCTGTCTGTGGGTCTGTCTGTGGGTCTGTCTGTGGGTCTGTCTGTGGGTCTGTCTGTGGGTCTGTCTGTGGGTCTGTCTGTGGGTCTGTCTGTGGGTCTGTCTGTGGGTCTGTCTCTCTTTCTCCCTTTCTTTCTCTCTCTTTCTCTCTCTCTCTCTCTTTTCTCTCTCTCTCTTTTCTCTTTCTCTCTTTTCTCTTTCTCTCTT